>NC_053026.1:55461001-55814942 GCF_003073215.2 Triticum urartu | reverse complement strand
ATCCCTTTTTATTATTTATATTACATGGGATGTTGTGATGATTGCCTGACTTGCGACATATGTCTTCAATGCGATTATGCCTCTAAATCGTGCCTCGACACGTGGGAGATATAGTCGCATCGAGGGTGTTACAAGTTGGTATCAGAGCCTTCCCCGACCTTAGGAGCCCCATTGCTTGATCGTTTTTAGCAGCCGAGTTGTTTCTAGAAAAATGTTTTGAGTCATTTAGGAATTATATATCGGAGAGTTTAGGAATTCTTTTTACTTCCCAGTCTCCTCATCGCTCTGGTAAGGCATCCTGACGTAGAGTTTTGACTCTTCTCTTCTCAAATTTCACTAAAATTTTTTTAGGATCACGCGGGTATCTTGGAATCGTTCCGATGGTTTTATGATGAGAACATTGTCTTGGTGCCTCCTGTCAGGGGTTTAGTGGAAGTGTCCCGGGGAGTTGAGCTCTGAGGTGTTGTCATCATAATTTTATCGTTGCAATTCTGGAATACCTGAGTTTAGTACGCCGACATAGAAAATCTATTTTATGCAGTTCGTTGGTGAGATAACCTCGACGCCACCCAGTACTGGGGCGGGAGTTCGGGAGTATCGCCATAACTTGTATAACGGATGCTTTTTGAAGGTTGAGGTAGATGGTTTCCGAAGTTTTTCTTGGTTATGTGTTGAAGGATGGATACAGCTGGATGTAGGATTTGCTAGATTTGGGTGAGATATTATGCTTCCCCTGTATCCCCAACACCTGATTGCATAACCGGAAAGGTTCGGGAGTTTCATAGGTGGGAATTCTCGTAGCTCTAGTTCTTCTTCCACGGATATTGGTTTGAGATTGGGATTTCTTACCGATTATTCGTTCTTGAGCCGTACCTTGTTGATTTATTTCTCTACCTTAATTCTACGTGGCTTCTCAATTTATGGATATGTGACCATTTCAAGAGGAATGCATTCGTTCATTTTGTTCGGATGTGAAGACTATATGTTGCAATTTTCATTCCGTTGGATTCAGCTTCAATATTCATCTGTCTATGTGCTAACGGTGGTTAACCTCTTCAGGATGGCTCCCGCTAAGAGCACCAGTCAGAATCAGAATCAAGATCCACCACCACCTCCACCTCCTCCGGAGGCATGGCAAGCTGTGATGGCCGCAACCAATGCAAACACACAGTTGATCATGCAAATTCTCCAAGAGCGCAATCAAGGCAACCAAGGGAATCAAGGAAACAATCAGAATCACTATGCTACACTCAACCAGTTCCTTGCTAACGGGCCAAAGACTTTCAGCAATTGTGTTGAGGCAACCGATGCTGACGATTGGCTTGTGGATCTGTGCAAGCATTTCGAGTGCAGTAACGTCAGGCCTGAAGATTTCGTCAAGTTCGCTTCCTTCCAACTCAAAGATCAAGCTGCAGAATGGTTCCAGCAGTACAAGGACTCCAGAGGTGGACGTGTTATTACTTGGGATGAATTCCGTCAAGATTTCCGAGCTCACCATATCCCTCAGAGCGTGGTTGAAAGCAAGCTTGAGGAATTCCGCAACCTGAAGCAAGGCTCTTTGTCTGTCTATGACTACAACAAGTTGTTTTAGAAGCTCGCCCGCTTTGCTAAACAGGACGTCCCTGATGAGAAGAGCATGATATACCAGTTCAGGGGTGGTCTCAGAGAAGAAATCCAGCTAGCTCTTGTTCTCTTTGAGCCCTTGAGGTATGATGAGTTCTACAACATGGCACTGAAGCAAGAGGCTGCTCAATTGAGGTGTGATGCTTCCAAGAAGCGAGTCAGAGATATTACTCCTTCTTCCTCTACTCAAGTGGCCAAGCAGCAGAAGTATTGGCTTCCTCCTCCTCTGTTTCGTTAGCCATATCAGCAGAAGAGCAAAGGTGGCAGTGGTTCTTCCCACCCACCCAACCCTGGCTTTCAGAACAAGACTTCGTCTCAAGCTCCAAGATCGAGTGCTCCGTACCACCGCCCGCTTTCAGAGGTCACGTGCAACAAGTGCCAATAGAAGGGCCACTATGCCAACAAGTGTTTCAACCAGAGGCGTCTTCCTCCTCCTCCTCCTCCTGTCAGATCGACAAGTACAGCTGTGGTCAAGCATAACCCCAAGCACGCCAAGGTCAACTTGCTGAATGCAGCTCAGGCAGAGGACTTGTCAGATGTCATCATGGGTAACCTTCCTGTTAACGATATTCCTGCAAGAGTTCTTTTTGACACTGGTGCATCGCATTGTTTCATGTCAAAGCCATTTTTTACCAAGCATGAGTTCGTTTCTTCTCATTTGGGTAAACAAATGGATATCGTTTCTCCTGGCAAACGTTTGAGTGCAAGTCTGGAGGTGCCAGATGTTACTATCACGTTGGGCGACTACAAGTTCCTTTCTTCCCCAATGGTTCTTGGTAACTCGGATATTGATCTTATTCTTGGGATGGATTGGCTTTCTAAGCACAAGGCTCAGCTTGATTATGCAGCCAGGCAGATTCAATTGACTCATTCGTCTGAGGATGTAATTGTCTTTGCCGCTCGTGATGATACCATGCGTCTGTTTTCTCTCAATGAGAAGGGTGAACTGGATGCTATCTCGCAGATTCCAATCGTTTGCGAATATCAAGATGTCTTTCCAGAAGAGCTTCCAGGAATTCCTCCGCACCGGCCAGTTGAATTCGTTATTGATCTTGAGCCCGGCACGGAACCTGTGTGCAAGCGTCCTTACAAGCTCGGACCTGAAGAGTTGAAGGAGCTGAAGAAGCAACTCGATATTCAAGAGAGAATGGGTTTCATTCGGCCTAGTTCTTCTCCGTGGGGTTGTGGTGTTCTTTTTGTGAAGAAGAAGGATGGAACGGACCGACTTTGTGTTGATTACCGTCCATTGAACAAGAAGACTATAAAGAACAAATACCCACTTCCCAACATCAACGAGCTGTTCGAACAACTCAAAGGTGCCCAAGTATTTTCCAAGCTTGATCTCCGTATGGGTTATCATCAGATTCGAATCCGTGAGCAAGATATTCCCAAGACGGCTTTCAGGACAAGCTATGGTTCATATGAATACACTGTCATGTCTTTTGGCCTCGTCAACGCCCCTCCGACGTTCTCTCGCATGATGAACTTCATCTTCAATGCCTACACCAATGACTTCATTTTGGTCTATCTCGACGACATTCTGGTTTTCTCGAAGAACAAGGAAGATCATGCCAAGCACTTGCGTTTGGTTCTCGATAAGCCCAGGGAACATCAGTTCTACGCCAAGTTCTCCAAGTGTGAATTTTGGCTCGATGAGGTTCTGTATCTTGGTCATATCATCTTTGCCAAGGGCATTGCCGTGAATCCTGAGAAGGTGTCTGCAATTGTGAATTGGGAACCTCCTCAGAACGTGAAGCAACTCCGTAGCTTCCTCGGTCTCGCAAGCTACTGTCGAAGATCCGTTGAAAACTTTTCTAAGATTGCGAAGCCTCTCTCTAATCTTCTCTAGAAGCACGTCAAGTACGTTTGGTCTCCGGAGTGTGACATTGCTTTCAACACTTTGAAAGAGAAATTGATCACTGCTCCAGTTCTGACTCCGCCTGATGAATCCAAGCCGTACGAGGTCTTTTGTGATGCCTCTCTCCAAGGTCTCGGTGCAGTGTTGATGCAAGAGAAGAAAGTTGTTGCTTATACCTCTCGCCAGTTGAAGCCTAATGAGAATAACTACCCCACTCATGATCTCGAGTTGGCGGCAGTTGTGCATGCTCTTTTGACTTGGAGACATCTCTTATTGGGAAGAAAAGTGGACATTTTCACTGATCACAAGAGTCTCAAGTACATCTTCACTCATCCTAATCTCAACCTCAGGCAAACTCGATGGGTCGAAATGATTCAAGAATATAATCCGAGTATCGAGTATACTCCAGGCAAGGCCAATGTGATTGCTGACGCATTGAGCAGAAAGGCTTATTGCAACAGTTTGATTCTCAAGCCTTATCAACCCGAGCTTTGTGAAGCTTTCCGCAAACTTAATCTGCAAGTTGTTCCTCAAGGTTTCCTCGCCAACCTCCAAGTCTCTCCTACCTTAGAAGATCAGATTCGCCAAGCTCAGCTTCTTGATGTTATGGTGAAAAAGGTGAAGATTGGGATTGCCAAGAGTCAACCCAAGTACAAGTGCTACCGCCTTGATGACAAGGATACTCTCTTCTTCGAGGATCGTATTGTGGTACCCAAAGGTGAACTTCATAAATTGATCATGAACGAGGCTCACAATTCTCTCCTCTCCATCCACCATGGGAGTATGAAGATGTATCAGGACCTCAAGCAGGCTTATTGGTGGACTCGAATGAAGCGCGAGATTGCTCAATTCGTGAATGAGTGTGATGTCTGTAGAAGAGTGAAGGCATAACACCAAAGGCCAGCTAGTCTTCTCCAACCTCTTGCCATTCCAGAATGGAAGTTTGACCACATTGAAATGGACTTCATGACTGGGTTTCCAAAGTCCAAGCGTGGCAATGATGCTATATTCGTTGTCATCGACAAACTCACCAAAGTGGCTCACTTTCTGCCTATCAAAGAGTCAATAACTGCATCTCAATTGGCGGAGCTCTACACCTCTCGAATTGTCTCTCTGCACGGTATTCCACAGGTGATCTCTTCAGACCGTGGCAGCATCTTTACCTCCAAGTTTTGGGATTCTTTTCAGAAGGCCATGTGCACCAACATCCGCTTCAGCACAACTTTCCATCCTCAAACTAGCGGTCAAGTCGAGCTGTCAACCAGATTCTTGAAGATATGCTCAGGGCTTGTGTGATCTCTTTCGGCATGAAGTGGGAGGATTGTCTTCCTTATGCTGAATTCTCCTACAACAACAGTTTTCAAGCAAGTTCGGGCAAGGCCCCATTTGAAATTCTGTATGGCAGGAAGTGCCGTACCCCTCTCAACTGGTCTGAAACCGATGAACGTCAGCTTCTGGGTAATGACTTAATCACAGAGGCAGAGGAAATGTGCAAAGTCATTCGTGATAACCTCAAAGCAGCCCAATCCTGTCAGAAGAGCTACTATGATAGTAAGCACCATGATTTGGCTTTCGAGATCGGAGATCATGTTTACCTCCGCGTCTCTCCTATGAAAGGTACTTGTCGCTTCGGTATCAAAGGGAAGCTTGCCCCCAGATACGTGGGACCTTTCAAGATTGTCAGCAAGAGAGGCGATCTCGCCTATCAACTCGAGCTTCCTTCAAACTTTGCAAATGTTCATAATGTGTTCCATGTCTCTCAGCTCCGAAAGTGCTTCAAGACTCCGGACCACACCGTAAACTTCGAGGACATTGAGCTCCAAGAAGATCTCTCTTATCGTGAGCACCCAGTTGCTATTCTTGAAGAGACTGAACGCAAGACTTGCAATAAGTCAATCAAATTCCTCAAAGTCAAGTGGTCACACCATTTCGACCGTGAAGCTACCTGGCAACGTGAGGATCACCTCCGTTCTGAGTACCCGGCGTTCTTTCAGTCCTAGATCTCGGGACGAGATCCTTTCGTAGTGGTGGAGTGTTGTAACACCCCGGATGTAACTTTCCCAATTTGTACTCCAACTCTTGCCATTTCCGGCGTTAAGTTATTTTATTTTTCTCGGGTTCGGGTTTTTGTCTCCGTGTGTTGTTATCGTTGTCATGCATCTCATATCATGTCAGCATGTGCATTGCATTAGCATACGTGTTCATCTCATGCATTCGAGCATTATCCCCGTTGTCCGTTTTGCATTCCGGCGCTTCGTTCTCCTCCGGTGGTCATTTCTAGCTTTCTTTCGTGTGTGGGGATTAAACATTTCCGGATTGGACTGAGACTTGCCAAGTGGCCTTGGTTTACTACCGGTAGACCGCCTGTCAAGTTTCGTACCATTTGGACTTCATTTGATACTCCAACGGTTAACCGAGGGACCAAAAAGGCCTCGTGTGTGTTGCAGCCCAACACCCCTACAATTTGGCCCAAAACCCACCTAAACCTGCTCCATCATCTAGAGCGTTCGATCACGATCGCGAGGCCGAAAACCGCACCTCATTTGGACTCTCCTAGCTCCCTCTACCTCTATTTAAAGTCCCCTCCCGAAATTCGCGGATCTTCCCCTTCCTCTAACCCTAAAAATCCACCGCACCGCGCCGGACACGTCCGTGCCGGCCGGACACCGTCCGCCGCCCGCCCGCACCAGTGGCAGGCTGCCACGTGGCACCTCCGCCGCCCGCCGGCCCCCGCGGCCGGCTCCCTCGCCCCGCCTCCTCGCGCCCGAGGCTCGGCCGGACCGCGCCGCCCCGCCGCCCGGTCATCGCCGCGCCGCCGCCTTGACTGCGCCGCCTCGCCGCCGCCGCCTCGCCGCGCGCCGCTGCCCGCCCGCCGCACGCCGCCGCCCGGCCCGGATCCGGCGAGATCCGGCCGACCCTTGCTTCCCCGAGTTCTCCGGCGAGCTCCGGCGTACAGGAACTCCGGCGAACCTCCCGACCAACCTCGGATTGCGTGCAAATCTCAGATCTGGAATTTTCGGTTGACTTTTTCCCTCCTAACCCTAGCTCAAGTGCCCATGTTCATAGCATCGTATCTCCTCATCCGTAGCTTCGATTTGGGCATATAACATATCAAAATGTTTGTCTCAGAGAGTACATCATTTCATTCTATTGCATCATTTTCATTTGAGTTCATCTTGATGCCCGAAATGCTGTTAGAAGAGGGCTACTTGAGTTAATTGTCAGATCTGCTACTCCATTTGCATATTTGTCAGTTTTGCCATAATTATTGTGTGCATGTTATGCCCATGAGCTCTACATATGTTTTGTTAAGGGTTTTGCCATCTCTCCAGAGGTGCAGCCCATGTATTTTTGCGATGTGTGTGGTGTCTAGTGCTAGCTTGCCAAGTGAGGCACTTGGTAATTCTGATTTCAGGGACTTAGCAATTCCACTAAGTCCTTGAGCCGTTTAGTTCATGATGCCATATGTTCTTATTGTTTCCTAGTGATCCGTGCCTCTTTTGAGAATGATCAGTAAGGATGTTTTGTTAATCTTGTAGTGCTCTATCCATCCATGTCTTTGTTTGCAATTATGGAGCACCCTAGCTTGAGTCAATCAAGCTCTACTTTTGCTACTTTGTGAATCTGGGCAGATTGTCAACTTGTTTGCAATTTTGCCGATGTTGTTGTAGTTGATCCGTGCATGCTATGTTATTGTTCTTACCATGGCTAGCTTGCATTTTGTGTGTCCTTGATGGGTGTATGCTTAGATAGTCATGACTTGCACCGTAGTGAGTGCATCGAGCTCGTCACCATGCCTACTTGATATCTGTTTTCAGCATGCTCCAGTTTTCACTAAGTCTGAAAACTGATTATGTTTTTGCTATGTTCACATGCTTGCAATTGTATTTTCTGATCCCTTTTGGCTCAAGGTCACTAAGGGACTTTTGTTAAGATTTTTGAGTAGCTCCATGTCATGCTTTACTTTGCCATGTTCATGTCCTGTAGCATGTAGTTTTGTTGCTCCGAAGAGGGCTACCTGATCTGAAATCCCAGACAAGTGTTAATTTCACTAAGTTTGAGATCTGTTTGTCATATGCATTTTTGCCATGCTTGTTTGAACCTGTTAATGGATGAATTGGCCATAGCTCAGTGCTATACTTTTGTTAAGCATCTTGAATGCATCCCTGCCATGTATTTTGTTGTCATGTTTGAGTGCTGTAGCATGTTCATCTCATTGCATTTAGATGGCCACTTGCTGTAAATCGCAGATCGTGGTCATATTTGAATCGCTTGCCATTTCCAAACCGTAACTCCGATTCCGGCGTTCTTTATATCGTTTTCAAGAGATTTCATCTCATCTTTCCAGTGGAACACTTGGATTCCCAAGTTGAGGCCAGATTCATGCATCCCTTGTCAATTCTTGCATATGCATCCCGCATCGCATCCCGCATAGCATACCATCCTTGCATCATATTGTTTGATCCTTGCATGTGGTTGATTGTGTCCTTGTTGCTTGTTTGTCTTGTTTGGGTAGAGCCGGGAGAAGAGTTCGCTAACGAGGAGCCCGTTGAGTTTTCTTTCGAGGATCCAGTCAACTCTGACAACTTTGCAGGCAAGATGATCATACCCTCGAAATCACTACTATCTTTGCTATGCTAGATTGCTCTCTCTTTTGCTATGCCAATTATATGATGCCTACCACTTGCTTTCAAGCCTCCCAAATTGCCATGTCAAACCTCTAACCCACCATGTCCTAGCAAACCGTTGATTGGCTATGTTACCGCTTTGCTCAGCCCCTCTTATAGCGTTGCTAGTTGCAGGTGAAGATTGGAGGCCGTTCCTTGTTGGAACATTTATTTACTTGTTGGGATGTCATTATATTATCTTGTTATCTTAATGCATCTATATACTTGGTAAAGGGTGGAAGGCTCGGCCTCTCGCCTAGTGTTTTGTTCCACTCTTGCCGCCCTAGTTTCCGTCATATCGGTGTTATGTTCCCGGATTTTGCGTTCCTTACACGGTTGGGTTATAATGGGAACACCTTGATAGTTCGCCCTGATTAAAGCTTTTCCAGCAATGCCCAACCTTGGTTTTACCATTTGCCACCTAGCCTCTTTTTCCCTTGGGTTTCCGGAGCCCGAGGGTCATCTTATTTAAACCCCCCCGGGCCAGTGCTCCTCTGAGTGTTGGTCCGAACCAGGCAGCCTGCGGGGCCACCTCGGGGAAACTCGAGGGTTGGTTTTACTCGTAGCTTGACCTATCTGAGTGTGCCCTGAGAACGAGATATGTGCAGCTCCTATCGGGATTTGTCGGCACATTCAGGCGGTGTTGCTGGTCTTGTTTTAACCTGTCGAAGTGTCTTGAAGAACCGAGATACCGAGTCTGATCGGAACGTCTCGGGACGAGGTCTATTCCTTCGTTGACCGTGAGAGCTTGTCATGGGCTAAGTTGGGACTCCCCTGCAGGGATTTGAACTTTCGAAAGCCGTGCCCGCGGTTATGGGCAGATGGGAATTTGTTAATGTCCGGTTGTAGATAACTTGAACCTTAACTTAATTAAAATGAATCAACCGTGTGAGTTGCCGTGATGGCCTCTTCTGGCGGAGTCCAGGAAGTGGACACGGTGTTGGAGTAATGTTTGCACAGGTTGTCCTTTAGTTTCTCGCTCGCGCTTTGCCTCCTCTTCTTGCTCTCTTTTGCGAATAAGTTAGCCACCATATATGCTAGTCGCTTGCTGCAGCTCCACATATATTTTTACCTTGCCTTACTTATAAGCTTAAATAGTCTTGATCGCGAGGGTGCGAGATTGCTGAGTCCCTGTGGCTCACAGATTACTATTACACCAGATGCAGGGCCTGATGATTCCGCTCCAGGTGACGCGCTCGAGCTCAAGTGGGAGTTCGACAAGGACTCTCAACGTTATTATGTTTCCTTTCCTGATGATCAGTAGTGGTGCCCAGTTGGGGGTGATCGGGACCGTGTCGCATGTTGGGTTATCTTTAATTTTGGCGCCGTAGTCGGGCCATGAGTGTTTGGATGATGTAATGTTATTTATGTACTTGATTGACGTGGCGAGTGTAAGCCAACTATGTTATCCCTTTTTATTATCTATATTACATGGGATGTTGTGATGATTGCCTGACTTGCGACATATGCCTTCAATGCGATTATGCCTCTAAGTCGTGCCTCGACACGTGGGAGATATAGTCGCATCGAGGGTGTTACAGTTTGTTAGTGCGGCCATCGTTCTCGGCTTATTTTGGCCGAGGTGTCTGGCGAGCCATTCGTCACGGACGCTATGCTTGAAAGCTGCCAAGGCTTCGGCGTCCGGACAGTCGACCATCTGGTTCTTTTTAGTAAGAAACCTGTTCCAAAGCTTTCGGGCTGACTCTCCGGGCTGTTGAGTTATATGACTCAAATCGTCCGCATCCGGAGGTCGGAAATAAGTCCCTTGAAAATTTGCCCGAAAGGCGTCTTCGAGCTCTTCCCAACTTCCAATGGAGCTTTCGGGTAGGCCTTTGAGCCAGTGACGAGTTGGCCCTTTGAGCTTGAGGGGTAGGTACTTGATGGCGTGGAGATCATCTCCTCGAGCCATATGGATGTGGAGGATGTAGTCCTCAATCCAGACCCCAGGGTCTGTTGTTCCATCGTATGCCTCTATGTTTACGGTCTTGAATCCCTCTAGAAATTCATGGTCCAGCACCTCATCAGTGAAACATAGGGGGTGTGCGCCACCCTTGTAGCTGGGTGTACCGCGTTGTTCGGATGTTTGTTGTGTTGCATTGTATGCTGGGGCGTGCTCACGTGGTCCATAGATGGATCTTGTTGCGCCGTCCTTTGGGTGCGAGCCCTCGCATGGGTCGCGTATTGTATTGTGAGCGGCATTGTATGCCGCTTTGTGTTGGTAGAGGGGTCGTCTATCCGACCAGGTGGCTGTTTTGATATTTGGTTGTGGGGGGTCTGAGGCCTCCTCATCGAATTCGGGTAGCAGCTTCCGCTTTGGGTAGCTCTTGGAGGGGCGATTGTCGCCGTACCCCGCTGCTGTGTTGAGTATTTTTCTCCATCTGATGTGGAGTGTGTCTTGCGCAGCCTTGAGCCTTTGCTTCTGCTTTTTCAGACTCCTCGCGGTGGCGACAAGCCTTTTACGGGCAGTCTGCTACTCCGGGTGCCTGTCCGGCGTTACGTCATCCGGACCATTATCCTGGATAGGATTTGTTTGTTCGGCTTGATTATCCGGATTGCCGTTGTCCGGCAGCGGTTCGCCCTGCTCTAGCGCTGGGTCTGTGTGATCGCTATTTCTGTCGAGGCGGGATTTGGGGCGGCGCTTGCGTCGCCGCTTTGACTGCTTTTCGAGGGAACAAGCCTTCGGTGCGTCCTTCCGCTCCTCGTCGCCATCTTTTGGTGCGTCTACCATGTATACGTCATATGACGAGGTGGCATTCCAAGGCCCGATAGGCGCTGGTTCTTTATCGTCTCCTTCATCGGCGTCCATATCGTTGATGTCTTCAGAGTCAAAATCGAGCATGTCGGTTAAATCGTCGACAGTGGCTACAAAGTGGGTGGTGGGTGGGCTTTGAATTTCTTCATCGTCCATATCCCAACCTTGCTGACCGTAGTCCGGCCAGGGCTCTCCTGATAAAGAGAGAGACTTTAGTGATTTCATAATATCACCAAAGGGCGAGTGCTGAAAGATGTCCGCGGCAGTAAACTCCATGATCGGCGCCCAATCGGATTCGATCGGCAGAGGCGCGAATGGCTCGGAGTCCGGAGAGGAGTCCGGCTCCTTGGAATCACGAGTCTCGCGGAGTGTGGGGCTGGTGTTCGGCTCGATCGCCGTTAGGATCGCATCCCCCGAGGCGGCGTCCAACCACCCATCCTCGATCGACGCAGTTGGCTCCGAATTAAGGGTCGAAGCCGATGCGGGTGCGGCCTTCAGGGCACTGTTAGGCGGCAGAGCTAGATCATGCTCGTCGTGGCAGCGCGGCGCGCTCGGCAGTGGCTCGAATCCGTCAAAGATCAAGTCCCCGCGGATGTCAACCGTGTAGTTTAAACTTCCAAATCTGACCTAACGGCCAGGGGCATAGCTTTCGATCTGCTCCAGATGGCCAAGTGAATTGGCCCGCAGTGCAAAGCCACCGAAGACAGAGATCTGTCCGGGGAGACAAGTTTCACCCTGGACGGCATCACCGTCGATGATCGTAGGAGCCATCAAGCCTGACGGCGATGACACAGAGGAACTCTCAGTGAAAGCACCAATGTCGGTGTCAAAACCGGTGGATCTCGGGTAGGGGGTCCCGAACTGTGCATCTAGGCCGGATGGTAACAGGAGGCAAGGGACACGAAGTTTTACCCAGGTTCGGCCCCTCTCGATGGAGGTAAAACCCTACGTCTTGCTTGATTAATATTGATGATATGGGTAGTACAAGAGTAGATCTACCACAAGATCGGAGAGGCTAAACCCTAGAAGCTAGCCTATGGTATGATTGTTGATGTGTATCTTGTCCTACGGACTAAAAACCCTCCGGTTTATATAGACACCGGAGAGGGTTAGGGTTACACAAAGTCGGTTACAATGGTAGGAGATCTGCATATCTGTATCGCCAAGCTTGCCTTCCACGCCAAGGAAAGTCCCTCCCAGACACGGGACAAAGTCTTCAATCTTGTATCTTCATAGTCCAGGAGTCCGGCTGAAGGTATAGTCCGGCCATCCAGACACCCCCTAATCCAGGACTCCCTCAGAAGGTGTACCCAACATTCTCCTTTGGGTATCTATGAAGACACATTTCTCCAATTTGGGTTCGAGCTTATCAGGTTGAAGCTTTTTCACATAAGCATCGCAACCCCAAACTTTAAGAAATGACAACTTGGGTTTCTTGCCAAACCACAGTTCATAAGGTGTCGTCTCAACCGATTTCGATGGTGCCCTATTTAACGTGAATGCAGCTGTCTCTAAAGCATAACCCCAAAACGATAGCGGTAAATTAGTAAGAGACATCATTGATCGCACCATATCTAATAAAGTGCGGTTACGATGTTCGGACACACCATTATGCTGTGGTGTTCCAGGTGGCGTGAGTTGCGAAACTATTCTGCATTGTTACAAATGAAGACCAAACTCGTAACTCAAATATTCTCCTCCATGATCAGATCGTAGAAACTTTATTTTCTTGTTACGATGATTTTCCACTTCACTCTGAAATTCTTTGAACTTTTCAAATGTTTCAGACTTATGTTTCATCAAGTAGATATACCCATATCTGCTCAAATCATCTGTGAAGGTCAGAAAATAACGATACCCGCCACGAGCATAAACACTCATCCGACCGCATACATCAGTATGTATTATTTCCAATAAGTTTGTTGGTCGTTCCATTGTTCCGGAGAACAGAGTCCTAGTCATCTTTCCCATGAGGCATGGTTCGCAAGCATCAAGTGATTCATAATCAAGTGATTCCAAAAGTCCATCAGCATGGAGTTTCTTCATGCGCTTTACACCAATATGACCTAAACGGCAGTGCCACAAATAAGTTGCACTATCATTATTAAACTTACATCTTTTGGCTTCAATACTATGAATATGTGTATCACTACTATCAATATTGAGTAAAAATAGACCACTCATCAAGGGTGCATGACCATAAAAGATATTACTCATATAAATAGAACAACCATTATTCTCTGATTTAAATGAATAACTGTCTCGCATCAAACAAGATCCAGATATAATGTTCATGCTTAACGCTGGCACCAAATAACAATTATTCAGGTTTAAAACTAATCCCGAAGGTAGATGCAGAGGTAGCGTGCCGGCGGCGATCACATCCACTTTGGAACCATTTCCCACGCGCATCGTCACCTCATCCTTAGCCAATCTTCGCTTAATCTGTAGCCCCTATTTCGAGTTGCAAATATTAGCAACAAAACCAGTATCAAATACCCAGGCGCTACTGCGAGAATTAGTAAGGTACACATCAATAACATGTATATCAAACATACCTTTCACTTTTGCCATCCTTCTCCGCCAAATACTTGGGGAAGTTCTGCTTCCAGTGACCATTCCCTTTGCAGTAGAAGCAGTCAGTCTCAGGCTTAGGTCCAGACTTGGGCTTCTTCACTTGAGCAGCAACTTGCTTGCTGTTCTTCTTGAAGTTCCCCTTCTTCCCTTTGCCCTTCTTCTTGAAACTGGTGGTCTTGTTGACCATCAACACTTGATGCTCCTTCTTGATTTCTACCTCCGTAGCCTTTAGCATTGCGAAGAGCTTGGGAATTGCCTTATCCATCCCTTGCATATTATAGTTCATCACGAAGCTCTTGTAGCTTGGTGGCAGTGATTGAAGAACTATGTCAATGTGTGGCACTGGCTTACTACTTCATTTTATTTCGTTATTCTTATTGATTGCATCCGTAAACTTTGGTACACCTTGATTTTCCAGGAGCCTCGTTGTGCTCCATACCACGGCAACAAGTCTGAACACTTTTACAGTATAGTTCGGCCCCCCGAATTTAGCATTATATGCGTCGGCTCTGAATCATGTCTTTGGTCAATAGTTGGGTTGCCCGGCTCCTGTGCTTACTACCTTACGTTCTGCTCTATTGGCTAGGGTAGTAAAGGGATAACTACTGCGATTGTGTCCTGGTTTATCCGGATGAGAACCTCAGTAGAGAAAGCCAAAAACTAACTGTCATGATGCAGCGTGAGCTGGTCAGCTATTCGAAGGTTAAAATCTCTTGCGATTTTTTCTGCATTATGCGATGGATCGGCCTTCACCCGATCAGGTGTCTACAACACCCTAGTCCGGACTAACGAATACTAGGGGTTGCGCCTACTTTTCTATTGTCAAACACCTATGGCTAAGTGAGGGTGTTTGATGTCTACTACACAACCTTCTCTTGTAGACGTTGTTGGGCCTCCAAGTGTATAGGTTTGTAGGACAGTAGCAAATTTCCCTCAAGTGGATGACCTAAGGTTTATCAATCCGTGGGAGGCGTAGGATGAAGATGGTATCTCTCAAACAACCCTGCAACCAAATAACAAAGAGTCTCTTGTGTCCCCAACACACCCAATACAATGGTAAATTGTATAGGTGCACTAGTTCGGCGAAGAGGTGGTGATACAAGTGCAATATGGATGGTACATATAGGTTTTTGTAATATGAAAATATAAAAATAGCAAGGTAACTAAAGATAAAAGTGAGCGAAAACGGTATTGCAATGCGTTGAAACAAGGCCTAGGGTTCATACTTTCACTAGTGCAAGTTCTCTCAACAATAATAACATAATTGGATCATATAACAATCCCTCAACATGCAACAAAGAGTCACTCCAAAGTCACTAACAACGGAGAACAAACAAAGAGATTATTGTAGGGTACGAAACCACCTCAAAGTTATCCTTTCTGATCGATCTATTCAAGAGTCCGTAGTAAAATAACATGAAGATATTCTTTCCTTTCGATCTATCCTAGAGTTCGTACTAGAATAACATCTTAAGACACATATTAACCAAAACCCTCATGTCACCTAGATACTCTAATGCCACCTCAAGTATCCGTGGGTATGATTATACGATATGCATGACGCAATCTCAGATTCATCTATTCAACCAACACAAAGAACTTCAAAGAGTGCCCCAAAGTTTCTACCGGACAGTCAAGACGAAAACGTGTGCCAACCCCTATGCATAAGTTCACAAGGTCACGGAACTCGCAAGTTGATCACCAAGACATACATCAAGTAGATCACGTGAATATCCCATTGTCACCACAGATAAGCACATGCAAGACATACATCAAGTGTTCTCAAATCCTTAAAGACTCAATCTGATAAGATAACTTCAAAGGGAAAACTCAATCCATTACAAGAGAGTAGAGGGGGAGAAACATCATAAGATCCAACTATAATAGCAAAGCTCGCGATACATCAAGATCGTGCCGAATCAAGAACACGAGATGGAGAGAGAGAGAGAGAGAGATCAAACACATAGCTACTGGTACATACCCTCAGCCCCGAGGGTGAACTACTCCCTCCTCGTCATGGAGAGTGCCGGGATGATGAAGATGGCCACCAGTGATGGATCCCCCCTCCAGCTGGGTGCTGGAATGGGGTCTGATATGTCTCCGTCCTATCTATAATTTTTGATTGTTCCATGCCAATATTCTACAACTTTCATATACTTTTGGCAACTTTTTATACTATTTTTGGGACTAACATATTGATCCAGTGGCCAGTGCCAGTTCCTTTTTGTTGCATGTTTTTTGTTTTGCAGAAAACCCATACCAAACGGAGTCCAAACGGAATAAAAACTGACGGAGATTTATTTTGGAATATTTATGAATTTTGGGAAGTGGAATCATCGCGAGATGGTGCCCAAGGGGGGCACGAGGTAGGGGGTGCGCCCCTGACCCTTGTGGCAACCCCGTAAGGCGGTTGGAGCCCTTCTTTCGCCGCAAGAAAGCTAATATCCGGATATAGATCGTGTTAAAATTTCAGCCCAATCGGAGTTACGGATCTTCGGGAATATAAGAAACGGTGAAAAGGAAGAATCTGAGAACACAGAAACAGAGAGAGACAGAGAGACAGATCCAATCTCGGAGGGGCTCTCGCCCCTCCCATGCCATGGAGGCCAAGGACCAGAGGGGAAACCCTTCTCCCATATAGGGAGGAGGTCAAGGAAGAAGAGGAAGAAGGGGGCCCCTCTCCCCCTCTCCTCCGGTGGCGCCGGAACGCCGTTGTGGCCATCATCATCATCACCGCGATCTTCACCAACACCTCCACCATCTTCACCAACATATCCATCACCTTCCCCCCTCTATCTACAGTGGTACACTCTCCCGCAACCCGCTGTACCCTCTACTTGAACATGGTGCTTTATGCTTCATATTATTATCCAATGATGTGTTGCCATCCTATGATGTCCGAGTAGATTTTCGTTGTCCTATCGGTGGTTGATGAATTGCTATGATTGATTTAATTTGCTTGTGGTTATGTTGCTGTCCTTTGGTGCCCATCATATGATTGCGCGCGTGGATCACACCCTAGGGTTAGTTGTATGTTGATAGGACTATGTATTGGAGGGCAAGAGTGACAGAAGCTTCAACCTAGCATAGAAATTGATGCATACGAGATTGAAGGGGGACCAATATATCTTAATGCTATGGTTAGGTTTTACCTTAATGAACATTAGTAGTTGCGGATGCTTGCTAATAGTTCCAATCATAAGTGCATAGAATTCCAAGTAAGGGATGACATGCTAGCAATGGCCTCTCCCACATAATACTTGCTATCGGTCTAGTAAAGTAGTCAATTGCTTAAGGGACAATTTCGCAACTCCTACCACCACTTTTCCACACTTGCTATATTTACTTTAGTTGCTTCTTTACCTTAACAGCCCCTAGTTTTATTTTCATGCTCTTTACTTTCTTGCAAGCCTTTCCGAAAACACCTACAAAGTACTTCTAGTTTCATACTTGTTCTAGGTAAAGCGAACGTCAAGCGTGCTAGAGTTGTATCGGTGGTCGATAGAACTTGAGGGAATATTTGTTCTACCTTTAGCTCCTCGTTGGGTTTGACACTCTTACTTATCGAAAACTGTTGCGATCCCCTATACTTGTGGGTTATCAAGACCTTTTCCTGGCACCGTTGCCGGGGAGCAATAGCGTGGGGTGAATATTCTCGTGTGTGCTTGTTTGCTTTATCACTAAGTAATTTTTATTTGTTGTTCTTAGTTGTTCTTTATCTTTAGTTATGGATATGGAACACGAAATACCAAAACAAATTAGGTGTACTTGCTGCTCATAGATATGGGGAACCTCCTAAAATCCTCGATGCTGGTTATGTGAAAGATATTATGTACTACTTTAATAATCCTGAGAAAACCCCATTCAATTAGGTAATGGGAGTAACGTTGGATCAACGTGAATACTTTAGGATTATCGCTTGACACAAAAGGGAAACTATTATGGGATCAAATTTATATATTGAAGTGGTATGCTAGACAACTATGCTCGGAATATGATTATACTTGTTGCTCTAGGATGAATTCTCCACACCTCCCCTTTTCATGCAAATTTAATGATAATGAAACCTTGGCTTCTTATGCTAGAGGTATATATGATTACTATGATGTGGAACAAATAGAAGAATTTGTTGCTTTTATGGGTGCTTATGAAATTGAATCTATGTTTAAAGAGTTTGATGATATTGATGATGCTTGTTATAGATCTGAAAATTTAGCTATCCTCAAATATTGCTATAAGAATTATGAATACAATTATGAAATTAATGCACTTATTAAGAAAGTCTCCGCTGTCCAAGAAGAGACTAATATTTTGCAGGAATCTATGGAAGAAGAAGTTGGTGACACTGTGAGCTCATTGTATTAAAAAGATGGGGAGGAGAGCGAAGAACAAAAGGAGGAAGAGCGGATTGATCACCCGTGCCCACCTTCTAATGAGAGGAACTCTTCAACTCATACATTGTTTAATTCCCCTTCGTGCTTACCGAAGGATGATTGCTATGATGACTGTTATGATCCCTATGATTCTTTTGAAATATCCCTTTTTGATGATGCTTGCTATGCTTATGGCCAAGATGCCAATATGAATTATGCTTATGGAGATGAACTTGCTATAGTTCCTTATGATAAACATGAAATTGTGTCTATTGCACCCATGCATGATAGTCCTATTATCTTTTTGAATTCTCTCGATTATACTATATCAGAGAAGTTTGCACTTATTAAGGATTATATTGATGGGTTGCCTTTTACCGTTGCACATGATGATTTTGATAAATATAATATGCATGTGCTTGCTGCTCCTACTTGCAATTATTATGAGAGAGGAACTATATCTCCACCTCTCTATGTTTCCAACATGATAAAATTGCAAGAAACTGTTTATACTATGCATTGGCCTTTACTAGGTGTGCATGAATTGTTATTTTATGACATGCTGATGCATAGGAAGAGATTTAGACTTCGTCATTGCTTGATATATGTTGCTTTGTGCTCACTACTAAATTACAAATCATTGTTAATTAAAATTGGCTTTGATATACCTTGGGATCCGGGTGGATTCACTACTTGAGCACTATATGCCTAGCTTAATGGCTTTAAAGAAAGCGCTGCCAGGGAGACAACCCGGAAGTTTTAGAGAGTCATTTATTTCTGTTGAGTGCTTTCATATAGTTTAAAAACAACAAAAATAAAGAGGGGAATCCAAAACTTTTCAAAAAGGAAAGTGAAAGTGAGAAAGACAAGCATTGTTGAAGTGGGAGAGCTCCTTGAACTTTGTTCATGCTCACGACAACTTTGTGAATCTTGATTACAGAAACTTTTCAACAAAAATAATTATCCCCTTGTACAATCCCATTGTATTATAAAAATAACGTGCCAAGATTTGCCTTTAGGATGTTTACATTTGCTTGATGGTTTGTACGGTGCAGGACAGAAACTTTGGCTGTAGTGCGCGATTTTACATTTTTAGCTGGAACTCCAAATGGTTCTGATTCTTTTTGCACTGTCTTCCTATAAAAATTGTTTATTTTTCCTAATTTTGTTAGAATTTTTCAAGTATCATAAGTATGGTGAATGTTCAGATTATTACAGGCTGTTCTGTTTTAGACAGATTCTGTTTTTGATGCATAGTTTGCTTATTTTGATGAAACTATCAATTTATATTAGTGGATTAAGCCATGAAAAAGTTATCTTACAGTAGACACAATGCAAAAACAAAATATGAATTGGTTTGCAACAGTACTTAGAGTAGTGATTTGCTTTATTATACTAACGGATCTTACCGAGTTTTCTGTTGAAGTTTTGTGTGGATGAAGTGTTCGATGATTGAGAAGGTCTCGATGTGAGAAGAAGGAAGAGAGGCAAGAGCTCAAGCTTGGGGATGCCCGAGGCACCCCAAGTAAATATTCAAGGAGACTCAAGCGTCTAAGCTTGGGGATGCTGGGGAGGCATCCCCTCTTTCTTCAACAAATATCGGTATGTTTTTGGATTCGTTTCGTTCATGCGACATGTGCAAGTCTTGGAGCGTCTTTTCCATTTAGGTTTTTATTTTTCTTTTTATGCACCATGCTGGTATGAGATAGTCCTTGGTTGATTTATAGAATGCTCATTGAACTTCACTTACATCTTTTGAGTATGGCTTTATAGAATGCTTCATGTGCTTCACTTATATCATTTGAAGTTTGGATTGCCTGTTTCTCTTCACATAGACAACCGCCATTTGTAGAATGCTCTTTTGCTTCACTTATATTTGTTAGAGCACGGGCATATATTTTTTAGAAAGAATTAAACTCTCGTGCTTCACTTATATCTATTTAGAGAGATGACAGGAACTGGTCATTCACATGGTTAGTCATAAAATCCTACATAAACTTGTAGATCGCTGAATATGATATGTTTGATTCCTCGCAATAGTTTTGCGATATAAAGATGGTGATATTAGAGTCATGCCAGTCGAGTAATTGTGAAATTGAGAAATACTTGTGTTGAGGTTTGCAAGCCCCGTAGCATGCACGTATGGTGAACCGTTATGTAACGAAGTCGGAGCATGAGGTGTTTATTGATTGTCTTCCTTATGAGTGGCGGTCGGGGATGAGCGATGGTCTTTTCCTACCAATCTATCCCCCTAGGAGCATGCGCATAGTACTTTCTTTTGATGACTAATAGATTTTTGCAATAAGTATGTGAGTTCTTTATGACTAATGTTGAGTCCATGGATTATACGCACTCTCACCCTTCCACCATTGCTAGCCTCTCTAGTACTGCGCAACTTTCGCCGGTACCATAAACCCACCATATACCTTCCTCAAAACAGCCACCATACCTACCTATCATGGCATTTCCATAGCCATTCCGAGATATATTGCCATGCAACTTCCATCATCATCATATACATGACTTGAGCATCATTGTCATATTGCTTTGCATGATCGTAAGATAGCTAGCATGATGTTTTCATGGCTTGTCCGTTTTTTGATGTCATTGCTACGCTAGATCATTGCACATCCCGGTACACCGCCGGAGGCATTCATATAGAGTCATATCTTTGTTCTAGATATCCAGTTGTAATATTGAGTTGTAAGTAAATAAAAGTGTGATGATCATCATTATTAGAGCATTTCCCAAAAAAAAGAGGCCAAAGAAGCCTAAATAAAAAAAGGGGCCAAAGAAGCCCGCAAAAAAAAAGGGCAATGTTACTATCGTTTTACCATAGTTGTGCTTCAAAGTAGCACCATGTTCTTCATATAGAGAGTCTCTTGAGTTATCACTTTCATATACTAGTGGGAATTTTCATTATAGAACTTGGCTTGTATATTCCAACGATGGGCTTCCTCAAATGCCCTAGGTCTTCATGAGCAAGCAAGTTGGATGCACACCCACTTAGTTTCAATTTGAGCTTTCATATACTTATAGCTCTAGTGCATCCGTTTCATGGCAATCCCTACTCCTCACATTGATATCTATTAATGGGCATCTCCATAGCCTGTTGATACGCCTAGTTGATGTGAGACTTTCTCCTTTTTTGTCTTCTCCACATAACCCCCACCATCATATTCTATTCCACCTATAGTGCTATGTCCATGGCTCACGCTCATGTATTGCGTGAAAGTTGAAAAGGTTTGAGAAACGTCAAAGTATGAAACAATTGCTTGGCTTGTCATCGGGGTTGTGCATGATGTGAATGCTTTGTGTGGTGAAGATGGAGCATAGCCAGACTATATGATTTTGTAGGGATGAGCTTTCTTTGGCTATGTTATTTCAATAAGACATAATTGCTTGGTTGGTATGCTTGAAATATTATTGTCTTTATGTCAAAGGATAGATTATTGCTTTGAATCACTCGTATCTTAATATTCATGCCATGATTAGATTATATGATCAAGATTATGCTAGGTAGCATTCCACATCAAAAATTATCTTTTTTATCATTTACCTACTCGAGGACGAGCAGGAATTAAGCTTGGGGATGCTGATACGTCTCCGTCATATCTATAATTTTTGATTGTTCCATGCCAATATTCTACAACTTTCATATACTTTTGGCAACTTTTTATACTATTTTTGGGACTAACATATTGATCCAGTGCCAGTTGCCAGTTCCTGTTTGTTGCATGTTTTTTGTTTCGCAGAAAACCCATATCAAACAGAGTCCAAATGGAACAAAAACTGACGGAGATTTATTTTGGAATATTTATGAATTTTGGGAAGTGGAATCATCACGAGACGGTGCCCGAGGGGGCACGAGGTAGGGGGGCGCGCCCCAGGGTGTCAGGCGCGCCCCTCACCCTTGTGGCCACCCCGTAAGGCGGTTGGATCCCTTCTTTCGGCAAGAAAGCTAATATCCGGATAGAGATCATGTTAAAATTTCAGCCCAATCGGAGTTACGGATCTCCAGGAATATAAGAAACGGTGAAAGGGAAGAATCTGAGAACGCAGAAACAGAGAGAGACAGAGAGACAGATCCAATCTTGGAGGGGCTCTCGCCCCTCCCATGCCATGGAGGCCAAGGACCAGAGGGGAAACCCTTCTCCCATCTAGGGAGGAGGTCAAGGAAGAAGAGGAAGAAGGGGGCCCCTCTCCCCCTCTCCTCCGGTGGCGCCGGAACGCCGCCATGGCCATCATCATCATCACCGCGATCTTCACCAACACCTCCGCCTTCTTCACCAACATCTCCATCACCTTCCCCCCTCTATCTACAGCGGTCCACTCTCCCGCAACCCGCTGTACCCTCTACTTGAACATGGTGCTTTATGCTTTATATTATTATCCAATGATGTGTTGCCATCCTATGATGTCCGAGTAGATTTTCGTTGTCCTATCGGTGGTTGATGAATTGCTATGATCAATTTAATTTGCTTGTGGTTATGTTGCTGTCCTTTGGTGCCCATCATATGATTGCGCGCGTGGATCACACCCTAGGGTTAGTTGTATGTTGATAGGACTATGTATTGGAGGGCAAGAGTGACAGAAGCTTCAACCTAGCATAGAAATTGATGCATACAGGATTGAAGGGGGACCAATATATCTTAATGCTATGGTTGGGTTTTACCTTAATGAACATTAGTAGTTGCGGATGCTTGCTAATAGTTCCAATCATAAGTGCATAGAATTCCAAGTAAGGATGACATGTTAGCAGTGGCCTCTCCCACATAATACTTGCTATCGGTCTAGTAAAGTAGTCAATTGCTTAAGGGACAAATTCGCAACTCCTACCACCACTTTTCCACACTCGCTATATTTACTTTAGTTGATTCTTTACCTTAACAACCCCTAGTTTTATTTCCATGTTCTTTACTTTCTTGCAAGCCTTTCCGAAAACACCTACAAAGTACTTCTAGTTTCATACTTGTTCTAGGTAAAGCGAACGTCAAGCGTGCGTAGAGTTGTATCGGTGGTCGATAGAACTTGAGGGAATATTTGTTCTACCTTTAGATCCTCATTGGGTTCGACACTCTTACTTATCAAAAACTATTGTGATCCCCTATACTTGTGGGTTATCAAGAGGGTCCTGATTGGTTTTTGGTGGCTACAGAGGCTTGCGGCGGTGGAACTCCCGATCTAGGTTTCTTTCTGGAAGTTTGGGTATATATAAGAGGTGTTGGAGTCGGGAACAAGTCAGGGGGGTCCTCGAGATGGCCATGAGGTAGGGGGCGCGCCCAGGGGTGCGCCCCCACCCTCGAGGGTGCCTCGGGACTCTTCTGGCCAATCTCCGATACTCCATGGGCTTCTTCTGGTCGAAAAATATCTCCGTGAAATTTCAGGTCAATTGGACTCCGTTTGGTTTTCCTTTTCTGCGATACTCAAAAACAAGGAAAAAACAGAAACTGGCACTCGGCTCTAGGTTAATAGGTTAGTCCCAAAAATCATATAAAATAGCATATAAATGCATATAAAACATCCTAGATGGATAATATAATAGCATGGAACAATCAAAAATTATAGATACGTTGGAGACGTATCAAGCTTCCCCAAGCTTAATTCCTGCTCGTCCTCGAGTAGGTAAATGATAAAAACAAATTTTTTGATGTGGAATGCTACCTAACATATTTATCCATGTAATTCTCTTTATTGTGGCAAGAATATTCAGATCCAAAAGATTCAATAAAAAAGTTTTATATTGACATAAAAATAATAATACTTCAAGCATACTAACAAAGTAATCATGTCTTCTCAAAATGACATGGCCAAAGCAAGCTATCTCTACAAAATCATATAGTCTGGCTATGCTCTATCTTCATCACACAAAATATTTAAATCATGCACAGACCCAATGACAAGCCAAGCAATTGTTTCATACTTTCGATGTTCTCAAACTTTTTCAATCTTCACGCAATACATGAGCATGAGCCATGGACATAGCACTATAGGTGGAATAGAATGGTGGTTGTGGAGAAGACAAAAAGAGGAAGAAGATAGTCTCATATCAACTAGGCATATCAACGGGCTATGAAGTTGCCCATCAATAGATATCAATGTGAGTGAGTAGGGATTGCCATGCAACAGATGCACTAGAGCTATAAGTGTATGAAAGCTCAAAAAGAAACTAAGTGGGTGTGCATCCAACTCGCTTGCTCATGAAGACCTAGGGCATTTTGAGGAAGCCCATCATTGGAATATACAAGCCAAGTTCTATAATGAAAGATTCCCACTAGTATATGAAAGTGACAACATAGGAGACTCTCTATCATGAAGATCATGGTGCTACTTTGAAGCACAAGTGTGGTAAAAGGATAGTAGAATTGCCCCTTCTCTCTTTTTCTCTCATTTTTTTGGGCCTTCTCTTTTTTTGTGGCCTCTTTTTTTCTCTTTTTATTATTTTTCGTCCAGAGTCTCATCCCGACTTGTGGTGGAATCATAGTCTCCATCATCCTTTCCTCACATGGGACAATGCTCTAATAATGATGATCATCACACTTTTATTTACTTACAACTAAAAAATTACAACTTGATACTTAGAATAAAATATGACTCTATATGAATGCCTCCGACGGTGTACCGAGATGTGCAATGACTCATGAGTGACATGTATGAAAGAATTATGAACGGTGGCTTTGCCACAAATATGATGTCAACTACATGATCATGCAAAGCAATATGACAATGATGAAGCGTGTCATAATAAATGGAATGGTGGAAAGTTGCATGGCAATATATCTCGGAATGGCTATGGAAATGCCATAATAGGTAGGTATGGTGGCTGTTTTGAGGAAGGTATATGGTGGGTGTATGATACCGGCGAAAGGTTCGTGGTATTAGAGAGGCTAGCAATGGTGGAAGGGTGAGAGTGCGTATAATCCATGGACTCAACATTAGTCATAAAGAACTCACATACTTATTGCAAAAATCTATTAGTTATCAAAATGAAGTACTACGCGTATGCTCCAAGGGGGATAGATTGGTAGGAAAAGACCATCGCTCGTCCCCGACCGCCACTCATAAGGAAGACAATCAATAAATAAATCATGCTCCGACTTCATCACATAACGGTTCACCATACGTGCATGCTACGGGAATCACAAACTTTAACACAAGTATCTCTCAAATTCACAACTACTCAACTAGCATGACTCTAATATCACCATCTTCATATCTCAAAACAATCATCAAGTATCAAACTTCTCATAGTATTCAATGCACTCTATATGAAAGTTTTTATTATATCCCTCTTGGATGCCCATCATATTAGGACTAGTTTCATAACCAAAGCAAATTACCATGCTGTTTAAGACTCTCAAAATAATATAAGTGAAGCATGAGAGTTCAACAATTTCTTCAAAATAAAACTACTGCCATGCTCTAAAAAGATATAAGTTAAGTACTAGAGCAAACGACAAACTACTCCAAAAGATACAAGTGAAGATCAATGAGTAGCCGAATAATTATACAACTATGTGAAGACTCTCTAACATTTAAGAATTTCAGATCCTGGGATATTATTCAAACAGCAAGCAAAATAAAATAAAATGACGCTCCAAGCAAAACACATATCATGTGGTGAATAAAAATATAGCTCCAAGTAAAGTTACCGATGAACGAAGACGAAACAGGGATGCCATCCGGGGCATACCCAAGCTTAGGCTCTTGGTTGTCCTTGAATATTACCTTGGGGTGCCTTGGGCATCCCCAAGCTTAGGATCTTGCCAATGCTTATTCCATAGTCCATTGAATCTTTACCCATAACTTGAAAACTTCACAACACAAAACTCAACAGAAAACTCATAAGCTCTGTTAGTATAAGAAAATAAATCACCACTTAGGTACTGTTGTGAACTCATTCTAATTTCATATTGGTGTAATATCTACTGTATTTCAACTTCTCTATGGTTCATACTGTCGGTGTACTAAAGTAGGGGTACCCTTAGTACCCCGAACTTGTGCACGGGCAGTCGCAGCATCTCGCGGCAAGGCTTGCCGGGTGGCCGCCAAGACCTTCCGAGGTTCCTCTGAAGACCATTCAAGAACAAAGTACTCAAGACAAGACCCCGGCAAGAGGAGCTTGCCGGGAAGAAGGCAAGACCCCGGCAAGAGGAGCTTGCCGGGAAGGCCATCAGAAGTGTCCTAAGGCCCCGGCAAGAGGCGCTTGCCGGGAAGGCCATCCAAGGCATTCCAAGGAACTTTCCGCGGCGCACTACGCGCCCCCGACAAGGCCCGGTGAGCGACAAGCTCCCGGAAGCGACAAGTCGACGGCCGCGGCAAGGCGCTTGCCGCGGCAAGCCCCCACTCCACGCCCGCGCTCCAGCACATCCACCCACGTGTCGCTCCGGGGCCCCTCCCAAGCGCACGTGGCAGGAGGCTGTGCAGCTAGGGGCGTGCGGTGGCACGTAGGCGCTGACAAGACAACCATCGTGGCAAGACGGTGGCGTCCCTAGCGGTCCCTTTCGGTGCTGTCTAGGCGACACAGACGGACATTTAATGCCCTTGTCCCCTGCCGTCAGGGTTAGGTATGATAACACTGTAGCAGCTAGCTGTGCCTACTACAGCACCTAGCTGTGCCTATCCACGGCACCCTTTCCATTTTTGCCCTTGGCCCCCGTTGCTCTATGTCGGTAACCCCTTGAGTATAAAAGGAGGCCCGTGCAACGTAGAGGGGGGTCGGCCATTTTGAGAGCCTTCGAGAGGAGAGCAATTCCACACACTCACGCTCGGTCTCGCTCCCGAGCTAGAAATCAATACCAATCCACAAAGCAGGAGTAGGATTTTACGCATCCGTGCGGCCCGAACCTGGGTAAATCGCCCGCGTGCTTCGCCTCGATCTGCTCTTTGCGCAGCCTCCGCCCCCCGCCGAACCAAAAAGGGACCCGGTCCTCCGGTCCCATAGGTGCCCGTGGATCAGCATCCCCGGCACATACCCTCCGATACTACTCATAGATTCATCAAAATAAGCAAACAACACACTGAAAACAGAATCTGTCAAAAACAGAACAGTCTGTAGAAATCTGGAGGTTTCGAATACTTCTGTAACTCCAACAATTCTGAAAAATTATAACGACCCAGATAATTTGTATATTGACCTACTGCAGTTGGAATTGGTATTTTATCACTCTGGTAAAAAATGAAAAATATCTTCGTGAGCGCATACTTTCTGTTTCTATCAGCAAGATCAAACAACAATCACCCAAGAAGATCCTAAAGGCTTTACTTGGCACTTTATTGAAACAAAAGCTATAAAACATGATTAATACAGTATCTTAATCATGTGAACACACAAAAACAGTAGGTAAAGGTGTTGGGTTGTCTCCCAACAAGCGCTTTTCTTTAATGCCTTTTTAGCTACGCATGATGATGACAATGATGCTCACATAAAAGATAAGAATTGAAACATAACGGGAGCATCATGAAGCATATGACTAGCACATTTAAGCCTAACCCACTTCCTATGAATTGGGATTTTGTGAGAAAACAACTTATCGGAACAAGAATCAACTTGCATAGGAAGGTAAAGCAAGCAACAGTTCAAGATTTTCAACATGTAGAGAGGAAATTTGATATTATTGCAACTCCTACAAGCATATATTCCTCCCTCATAATAATTTTCAGTAGCATTATGAATGAATTTAACAATATAACCATCACATAAAGCATTATTTTCATGATCCCCAAGCATATAAATTTTACTACTCACCACATAAGCAAAATTCTTCTCATGAATAGTAGTGGCAGCAAACTCAACAAAATAACTATCATGTGAGGCATAATCCAATTGAATGTTAAAATCATGATGACAATTTTCATGGATATCATTATTCTTTATAGCATACATGTCATCACAATAATCATCATAGATAGGAGTGATGTTTTCATCATAATAAATTTTCTCATCAAAACTTGGGGGACAAAAAAATATCATCTTCATCAAACATAGCATCCCCAAGCTTGTGGCTTTGCATATCATTAGCATCATGGGTATTCAAAGAATTCATACTAACAACATTGCAATCATGCTCATCATCCAAAGATTTAGTGCCAAACGTTTTAATGCATTCTTCTTCTAACACTTCGGCACAATTATCGGAATCCTTATTTTCACGAAAGACATTAAAAAGATGAAGCATATGAGGCACCCTCAATTCCATTTTTTGTAGTTTTTTTTATTGACTAAACTAGTGATAAAACAAGAAACAAAAATATTCGATTGCAAGATCTAAAGATATACCTTCAAGCACTAACCTCCCTGGCAACGGCGCGAGAAAAGAGCTTGATGTCTACTACACAACCTTCTTCTTGTAGACGTTGTTGGGCCTCCAAGTGCAGAGGTTTGTAGGACAGTAGCAAATTTCCCTCAAGTGGATGACCTAAGGTTTATCAATCTGTGGGAGGCATAGGATGAAGATGGTCTCTCTCAAACAACCCTGCAACCAAATAACAAAGAGTCTCTTGTGTCCCCAACACACCCAATACAATGGTAAATTGTATAGGTGCACTAGTTCGGCGAAGAGATGGTGATACAAGTGCAATATGGATGGTAGATATAGGTTTTTGTAATATGAAAATATAAAAATAGCAAGGTAACTAAAGATAAAAGTGAGCAAAAACGGTATTGCAATGCGTTGAAACAAGGCCTAGGGTTCATACTTTCACTAGTGCAAGTTCTCTCAACAATAATAACATAATTGGATCATATAACAATCCCTCAACATGCAACAAAGAGTCACTCCAAAGTCACTAACAACGGAGAACAAATGAAGAGATTATTGTAGGGTACAAAACCACCTCAAAGTTATCCTTTCTGATCGATCTATTCAAGAGTCCGTAGTAAAATAACACGAAGCTATTCTTCCCGTTCGATCTATCCTAGAGTTTGTACTAGAATAACACCTTAAGACACAAATCAACCAAAACCCTAATGTCACCTAGATACTCCAATGTCACCTCAAGTATCCGTGGGTATGATTATACGATATGCATCACACAGTCTCAGATTCATCTATTCAACCAACACAGAGAACTTCAAAGAGTGCCCCAAAGTTTCTACCGGACAGTCAAGATGAAAACGTGTGCCAACCCCTATGCATAAGTTCACAAGGTCACGGAACTCGCAAGTTGACCACCAAAACATACATCAAGTAGATCACGTGAATATCCCATTGTCACCACAGATAAGCACATGCAAGACATACATCAAGTGTTCTCAAATCCTTAAAGACTCAATCCGATAAGATAACTTCAAAGGGAAAACTCAATCCATTACAAGAGAGTAGAGGGGGAGAAACATCATAAGATCCAACTATAATAGCAAAGCTCGTGATACATCAAGATCGTGCCGAATCAAGAACACAAGAGAGAGAGAGATCAAACACATAGCTACTGGTACATACCCTCAGCCCCGAGGGTGAACTACTCCCTCCTCGTCATGGAGAGGACAGGATGATGAAGATGGCCACTGGTGATGGATCCCCCCTCCGGCAAATTGCCGGAACGGGGTCTCGATTGGTTTTTGGTGGCTACAGAAGCTTGCGAGGTGGAACTCCCAATCTAGGTTTCTTTCTGGAAGTTTGGGTATATATAAGAGGTGTTGGAGGCGGGAACAAGTCAGGGGGTTCCCGAGGTGGACACGAGGTAGGGGGTGCGCCCAGGGGGTATGGCGCGCCCCCACCCTCATGGGTGCCTCGGGACTCTTCTGGACCATATCCAATACTCCATGGGCTTCTTCTGGTCCAAAAATAATCTCTGTGAAATTTCAGGTCAATTGGACTCCGTTTGGTTTTCCTTTTCTACGATACTCAAAAACAAGGAAAAAACAGAAACTGGCACTTGGCTGTAGGTTAATAGGTTAGTCCCAAAAATCATATAAAATAGCATATAAATGCATATAAAACATCCTATATGGATAATATAATAGCATGGAACAATCAAAAATTATAGATATGTTGGAGACGTATCAGTGATAAATCCACGTAGTCCGATTGCCTGGTTCGCTGCGGTAAACACCTCCTTTAAGGACCAAAATCTTGGTTCAAGAGTGTTTAGGTTTCAACCCGAATACCCCCGTACTACCTACGTGGGGGCTGAAGCCGACGACTGGCCAACTCTCAGATTTAATAAAATGGCCGCACGAGAGGTAAAATTTTAAAATAAACAACAAGCATTATATTACATACCAGCCTTGTTTTCATCATATAGGACGGGATAACATGAAGGTATTCATTAAAAGATAATGTCTTTTGAACACTGGCCCTCTACAATGTGGGATCCCTTCAGGACATCCTCAAAATATCGCTCAGGCGTACAGTGGTCCTTGCCCGCGGGCGGTCCCTCGGTCGCGAGCTTGACGGCGCCCATCTTCGCCCACTGCACCTTGACACGGGCGAAGGCCATTCACGCACCTTCGATGCAGACCGACCGCTTGATGGCGTCAAGCCGAGGGTAGGAATTGACCAGTCGCTTCACGAGTCCGAAGTAGCTGCTGGGCAGGGCGTCAGCAGGCAATAGACAAATTATCAAATCCTTCATGGCCAGTTCGACCACCCTATGCAGTTCGGTCAGCTGCTTCAGCTGATCGCTAAAGGGCACTGGATGTTCTGGCGCAAGGTATTGCGACCAGAACAACTTCTCTGTTGAGCTCCCCTCTTCGGCTCGGAATAACTCCGCTGCGTTAGCAACACTGTGCGGTAGATCCGCAAACGCTCCTTGAGAACTCCAAATCCGGGTTAGTAAGAGGTACCTTTTCTTCGCAAACTTGCTCAGCATAATAAAGGCCTTACCCGCTGCGATTTTGCTGGCTTCCTGGATCTCCTGGAGGGCACCCCGGGCTTCGGCCCGGGCCTCTTGCGTGCTTTGGCGGGCCTTAGCAAGTTCAAACTCTTGGTCCAAAATCTTGCGCTCCAAGGACTCGCATTTCTTTGCAGCATCCTGGAGCTCCCGCTGGACCTCCCCAACCCTTGACTCATGCTTTTCACGGGCGGCTTATTCCTTCGCCTCTCTCTCTTGGGCCTCGGCCAGCGACTTCTTGAGGGTCTCCACCTCGGTCGCAGCTCCTACGAAATATCATGATAGTATGATCAACATACACAATTCATATCTTTCTACATCCGAATAGACCATTGCATACCTTGCTGGTCCTCTAGTTTTTTTAACATGGCCGAGCTCTTTCTCGGCCCGCTCCAAACTCTGCTTCAGTTTAGAGACTTCGGCAGAATGAGAGGTCGTAGCTAGATTCGACGTCTGCTTATTCATATAGACATATATTGGTTAGTCTCCTGTGAAATTATTTGACCCTCAGTCCGGCTTCTCTTTTCGAGCACCGGACAATGTCTCAGGGGCTACTGTCTATACTATGATATTATTTTTTTCATAAATTACGTCGCATACCTGAAAGCCTGTCAGAAGGCTGGTGCAGGCTTCGGTCAGTCCTCTCTTAGCGGGCCGAACCCTCTCAACCACCGTACCCATGAGGGTACGGTGTTCTTCAACAATGGAAGCACTTTGCAGTGCTTCCAGTAAAGTATCCAATGCCTCTGGATGGACAGAGGTCACCGGCGGAATAGGTGCACCTCCTTCTCGCGAAGGGGGCTGCTTCCCTGATTCCGGAGCCGTATGGACCTCCGGAATAGTGTTCGGCTGGGGGCCGAATTGGACATGGCCCCAATCGCCAGTCTCCGGGGGGATTTGCTCCCCCATCTGTCCGGTGGCCGAGGTCTCGCCTTCTGGCGCCGCCCTGACGGCCTCCTGTTCCTCTCCCTGGCCTGGGAAGGTCCTTTGGGACAACACCTCGGTGTCGTCCGTGGCTGATACGTCTCCAACGTATCTACAATTTTTGATTGTTCCATGCTATTATATTATCTGTTTTGGATGTTTATGGGCTTTATTATACACTTTTATATTATTTTTGGGACTAACCTATTAACCCAGAGCCCAGTGCCAGTTTCTATTTTTTCCTTGTTTTAGAGTATCACAGAAAAGGAAAATCAAACAGAGTCCAATTGACCTGAAACTTCACGGAACTTATGTTTGGACCAGAAGAAGCCCACGGAGTATCGGAGATGGACCAGGAGAGTCCCGGGCTGCCCACGAGGGTGGGGGGCGCGCCCCCTGCCTCGTGGATAGTCTGGAGGTCCATCGACGTACTTCTTCCTCCCATATATACCCATATACCCTAAAAACTTTGGGGAGCACAATAGATCGGGAGTTCCGTCGCCAGAAGCCTCCGTAGCCACCGAAAAACAATCTAGACCCGTTTCGGCACCCTGCCGAAGGGGGGAACCCTCACCGGTGGCCATCTTCATCATCCCGGTGCTCTCCATGACGAGGAGGGAGTAGTTCTCCCTCGGGGCTGAGGGTATGTACCAGTAGCTATGTGTTTGATCCCTCTCTCTCGTGTTCTTGAGGTGATACAATCTTGATGTATCGCGAGCTTTGCTATTATAGTTGGATCTTATGATGTTTCTCCCCCTCTACTCTCTTGTAATGGATTGAGTTTTCCCTTTTAATTTACCTTATCGGATTGAGTCTTTAAGGATTTGAGAACACTTGATGTATGTCTTGCATGTGCGTATCTGTGGTGACAATGGGATATCACGTGATTCACTTGATATATGTTTTGGTGATCAACTTGCGGGTTCCGTGACCTTGGGAATCTATGCATAGGGGTTGGCACATGTTTTCGTCTTGACTCTCTGGTAGAAACTTTGGGGCACTCTTTGAGGTTATATGTGTTGGTTGAATAGATGAATCTGAGATTGTGTGATGCATATCATATAATCATACCCACGGATACTTGAGGTGACATTGGAGTATCTAGGTGACATTAGGGTTTTGGTTGATTTGTGTCTTAAGGTGTTATTCTAGTACGAACTCTAGGGTTGTTTGTGGCACTTATAGGAATAGCCCAACGGATTGATTGGAAAGAATAACTTTGAGGTGGTTTCGTACCCTACCATAATCTCTTCGTTTGTTCTCCGCTATTAGTGACTTTGGAGTGACTCTTTGTTGCATGTTGAGGGATAGTTGTATGATCCAATTATGTTATTATTGTTGAGAGAACTTGCACTAGTGAAAGTATGAACCCTAGGCCTTGTTTCAACGCATTGCAATACCGTTTGTGCTCACTTTTATCATTAGTTACCTTGCTATTTTTATGTTTTCAGATTACAAAAACCTATATCTACCATCCATATACCACTTGTATCACCATCTCTTCGTCGAACTAGTGCACCTATACAATTTAACATTGTATTGGGTGTGTTGGGGACACAAGATACTCTTTGTTATTTGGTTGCAGGGTTGCTTGAGAGAGACCATCTTCATCCTACACCTCCCACGGATTGATAAACCTTAGGTCATCCACTTGAGGGAAATTTGCTACTGTCCTACAAACCTCTGCACTTGGAGGCCCAACAACGTCTACAAGAAGAAGGTTGTGTAGTAGACATCAAGCTCTTTTCTGGCGCCGTTGCCGGGGAGGTTAGTGCTTGAAGGTATATCTTTAGATCTTGCAATCGAATCTTTTTGTTTCTTGTTTTATCACTAGTTTAGTCTATAAAAGAAAATTACAAAAAAATGGAATTGAGGGTACCTCATATGCTTCATCTTTTTAATATCTACCATGAAAATAAGGATTCTGATAATTGTGCTCAAGTGCTAGAAGAAGAATGCATTAGAATGTTTGGCACTAAATATTTGAATGATGAGCATGATTGCAATGTTGTTAGTATGAATTCCTTGAATATCCATGATGCTAATGATATGCAAAGCCACAAGCTTAGGGAAGCTATGTTTGATGAAGATGATATTTTTTGTCCGCCAAGTTTTGATGAGCAAATTTATTTTGATGAAATCATGCCTCCTATTTATGATGATTATATTGATGAAAGTGGATTTGGAGAGGTCATGACTTTTTTTAGTAATGATTCCACTATTCCGGAAGAGGTTCCAATTGATTATGAGAACAAAGTTGCTATCTATGATGATTATTGTGATGACTTGTATGCTATAAAGAATAATGATATCCATGAAACTTATCATCATGATTTTAATTTTCAATTGGATTATGCCTCACATGATAGTTATTTTGTTGAATTTGCTCCCACTATCCCGAATGAGAAGAAATTTGCTTATGTGCAGAGTAATAAAAATTCTATGCTTGTGCATCATGAAAATAGTGGTTTATGTGATAGTTATATTGTTGAATTCATTCATGATGCTACTGAAAATTATTATGAGGGAGGAATATATGCTTGTAGGAATTGCAATAATATCAAGTTTCCTCTCTCTATGTGCTTAAAGTTTTAAAGTTATGCTTGTTTTGCCTTCCTATGCTAGTTGATTATTGTTCCCATAAGTTGTTTTCTCACAAAATCCCTATGCATAGGAAGTGGGTTAGACTTAAATGTGCTAGTCATATTCTCCAAGATGCTCTCTTTATGTTACAATTCTTATCTTTTATGTGAGCATCGTTGAAATCATCATGCCTAGCTAGGGGCTTTAAACGATAGCGCTTGTTGGGAGGAAACCCACTTTTATTTTAGTTCCTTGCTTTTTTCTCATGTTTAGCAATAAATAATTTATCTAGCCTCTGTTTTGGTTGGGTTTTTTGTGTTTAATTAGTGTTTGTGCCAAGTAGAACCTTTGGAAAGACTTGGGGAAAGTCTTTGCGATCATGCTGTAAAAAACAGAAACTTTAGCGCTCACGAGAATTGCTGCATTTTATTTTGAGATTTATATTTAGTTAATTATTTTTTCAGATTATTAATAGATAAATTCCTCACGTCCAGAAATTTATTTTAGAATTTTTGGGGTTCCAGAAGTTTGCGTTAGTTACAGATTACTACAGACAGTTCTGTTTTTGACAGATTCTGTTTTTCGTGTGTTGTTTGCTTATTTTAATGAATCTATGGATAGTAAAGAGTTTATAAACCATAGAGAAGTTGGAATACAGTAGGTTTAAAACCAATATAAATAAAGAATGAGTTCATTACAGTAGCTTGAAGTGGTGTTTTCTTTTCTTTCGCTAATGGAGCTTACTAGTTTTCTGTTAAGTTTTGTGTTGTGAAGTTTTCATGTTTTGGGTAAAGATTCAATGGACTATGGAATAAGGAGTGGCAAGAGCCTAAGCTTGGGGATGCCCAAGGAACCCCAAGTTAATATTCAAGGACAACCAAAAGCCTAAGCTTGGGGATGCGCCGGAAGGCATCCCCTCTTTTGTCTTCATTCATCGGTAACTTTACTTGGAGCTATATTTTTATTCACCACATGATATGTGTTTTGCTTGGAGCATCAATTTATTTTATTTTGTTTTTCTTGCTGTTTGAATAAAGTACCAAGATCTGAAATCATTTAATGTTAGAGAGTCTTCACATAGTCGCATAATTATTCGACTAGTAATTGATCTTCACTTACATCTTTCGGAGTAGTTTGTCATTTGCCCTAGTGTTTCACTTATATCTTATAGAGCACGGTGGTGGTTTTATTTTATAGAAATTAATGAACTCTCATGCTTCACTTATATAATTTTGAGAGTATTTAGAACAGCATGGTAATTTTCTTTGGTTATGAATTTATTCCTAATATGATGGGCATCCAAGAGGGATATAATAAAAACTCTCATATAAAGTGCATTGAATACTATGAGAAGTTTGATACTTGATGATTGTTTTGAGATATGAGGATGGTAATATTAGAGTCATGCTAGTGAGTAGTTGTGAATTTGAGAGATACTTGTTTTAAAGTTTGTGATTCCCGTAGCATGCACGTATGGTGAACCGTTATGTGATGAAGTCGGAGCATGATTCATTTATTGATTGTCTTCCTTATGAGTGGCGGTCGGGGACGAGCGATGGTCTTTTCCTACCAATCTATCCCCCTAGGAGCATGCGCGTTGTACTTTGTTTCGATAACTAATAGATTTTTGCAATAAGTATGTGGATTCTTTATGACTAATGTTGAGTCCATGGATTATACGCACTCTCACCCTTCCACCATTGCTAGCCTCTCTAGTACCGCGCAACTTTCGCTGGTACCTTAAACCCACCATATACCTTCCTCAAAACAGACACCATACCTACCTATTATGGCACTTCCATAGCCATTCCGAGATATATTGCCATGCAACTTTCCACTGTTCCGTTATTATGACACGCTTCATCATTGTCATATTGCTTTGCATGATCATGTAGTTGACATCGTATTTGTGGCAAGGCAACCGTTCATAATTCTTTCATACATGTCACTCACGAGTCATTTCACATCCCGGTACACCACCGGAGGCATTCATATAGAGTCATATCTTGTTTTAAGTATCGAGTAGTAATTCTTGAGTTGTAAGTAAATAAAAGTGTGATGATCATCATTATTAGAGCATTGTCCCAGTGAGGAAAGGATGATGGAGACTATGATTCCTCCATAAGTCGGGATGAGACTCTGGACGAAAAATAAAAAAAAGAGTCCATAAAAAAAGAGAAAATGCCCAAATAAAAAAATGAGAGAAAAAGAGAGAAGGGGCAATGCTACTATCCTTTTACCAGACTTGTGCTTCAAAGTAGCACCATGATCTTCATCATAGAGAGTATCCTATGTTGTCACTTTCATATACTAGTGGGAATATTTCATTATAGAACTTGGCTTGTATATTCCAATGATGGGCTTCCTCAAAATGCCCTAGGTCTTCATGAGCAAGCGAGTTGGATGCACACCCAATAGTTTATTTTGTTGAGCTTTCATACATTATAGCTCTAGTGCATCCGTTGCATGGCAATCCCTACTCACTCACATTGATATCTATTGATGGGCATCTCCATAGCCCGTTGATACGCCTAGTTGATGTGAGGCTATCTTCTCCTTTTTGTCTTCTCCACAACCACCATTCTATTCCACCTATAGTGCTATGTCCATGGCTCACGTTCATGTATTGCGTGAAGATTGAAAAAGTTTGAGAACATCAAAAGTATGAAACAATTGCTTGGCTTGTCATCGGGGTTGTGCATGATTTAAATATTTTGTGTGGTGAAGATAGAGCATAGCCAGACTATATGATTTTTTAGGGATAGCTTTCATTGGCCATATTATTTTGAGAAGACATGATTACTTGGTTAGTATGCTTGAAGTATTATTATTTTTATGTCAGTATTAAACTTTTGTCTTGAATCTTATGGATCTGAATATTCTTGCTACAATAAAGAGAAATACATGATGAATATGTTAGGTAGCATTCCACATCAAAAATTCTGTTTTTATCATTTACCTACTCGAGGACGAGCAGGAATTAAGCTTGGGGATGCTGATACGTCTCCAACGTATCTATAATTTTTGATTGTTCCATGCTATTATATTATCTGTTTTGGATGTTTATGGGCTTTATTATACACCTTTATATTATTTTTGGGACTAACCTATTAACCCAGAGCCCGGGGCCAGTTTCTGTTCTTTTCCTTGTTTTAGAGTATCGCAGAAAAGGAAAATTAAACGGAGTCCAATTGACCTGAAACTTCACGGAACTTATTTTTGGACAAGAAGAAGCCCACGGAGTATCGGAGATGGACCAGGAGAGTCCCAGGCTGCCCACGAGGGTGGGGGCGCGCCCACCCCCTGGGCGTGCCCCCCTGCCTCATGGATAGCCCGGAGGTCCACCGACGTACTTCTTCCTCCCATATATACCCATATACCCTAAAATCTTCGGGGAGCACAATAGATTGGGAGTTCCACCACCAGAAGCCTTCGTAGCCACCGAAAACCAATCTAGACCCGTTCCGGCACCCTGCCGGAGGGGGAACCCTCACCGGTGGCCATCTTCATCATCTCGGTGCTCTCCATGACGAGGAGGGAATAGTTCTCCCTCGGGGCTGAGGGTATGTACCAGTAGCTATGTGTTTGATCTCTCTCTCTCTCTCTCTTGTTCTTGAGGTGATATGATCTTGATGTATCGCGAGCTTTGCTATTATAGTTGGATCTTATGATGTTTCTCCCCCTCTACTCTCTTGTAATGGATTGAGTTTTCCCTTTGAAGTTATCTTATCGGATTGAGTCTTTAAGGATTTGAGAACACTTGATGTTTGTCTTGCATGTGCGTATCTGTGGTGACAATGGGATATCACGTGATTCACTTGATGTATGTTTTGGTGATCAACTTGCGGGTTCTGTGACCTTGGGAATCTATGCATATGGGTTGTCACACGTTTTCGTCTTGACTCTCCAGTAGAAACTTTGGGGCACTCTTTGAGGTTCTATGTGTTGGTTGAATAGATGAATCTAAGATTGTGTGATGCATATCGTATAATCATACCCAGGGATACTTGAGGTGACATTGGAGTATCTAGGTGACATTAGGGTTTTGGTTGATTTGTGTTTAAGGTGTTATTCTAGTACGAACTCTAGGGCTGTTTGTGGCACTTATGGGAATAGCCCAACGGATTGATTGGAAAGAATAACTTTGAGGTGGTTTCGTACCCTACCATAATCTCTTCGTTTGTTCTCCGCTATTAGTGACTTTGGAGTGACTCTTTGTTGATTATATTGGGTGTGTTGGGGACACAAGAGACTATTTGTTATTTGGTTGCAGGGTTGCTTGAGAGAGACCATCTTCATCCTACGCCTCCCACGGATTGATAAACCTTAGGTCATCCACTTGAGGGAAATTTTCTACTGTCCTACAAACCTCTGCACTTGGAGGCCCAACAACGTCTACAAGAAGAATGTTGTGTAGTAGACATCGGTGGCCATGGGAGAGGAGGCCTCCGGAAGTGACCCACTGTCCATCACATTGGGATCCAGCGAGTTCCCTGAAGATGAGGATCGCTGGGGGTGGGCGTGAGCTGGACTGCAGCGCATGATTCGACACATTAAAACCATGAAATAAAGAAGTTGGATATATGTGATCATAGGTGCTTTTGAGTACTTACGATTCGGCCAGGGGCTTCTCCCTGGGGCGCCACTCGGAGTTGATGTCCGTATCCAACGCGGAGTTGTCCGCGAGGGGGACCCTCCCCTTCTTGGACGCCTTTGCCTCCAGATCCGTGGAGGCCCCCTTTTCTTCCTTCCTCCCTCGGGGGAAAGTTACTTTCCTCCTCCTCGTCGTCATCCTCAGCAGTGGGGGAGGAATGGGTTTCAGCATCTTCGGACGTCACGGTCCTCGGTCGTCTTCGGCCATGTTTCATTGGCCTTGAAAAGCACCTTCCAGATGCCTTTGTACGTGACGCTGAAGAACTGTTGCAGGGTCTGGTGCTTGGCCGGATCGAACTCCGACAGATTGCAGGTCCCGCTCTGGCAAGGAAGTATCCGACGAAAGAGCATCACCTGGATCACATTGACAAGCTTGATGTTCTTGTCCACCATGCTCTTGATGCGCATCTGCAGCACAACCAGCTCATCCGACGATGCCCAATCCAGGCCCTTCTCCTGCCAGGAGGTGAGCCGCATTGGGGCCCCGGATTTGAATTTGGGGGCCGCGGCCCAAGTGGTGTCGCGGGGCTCTGTAACGTAGAACCACTGATTTTGCCACCCCTTGACGGTCTCCACGAAGGTACCTTTGGGCCATGGGACATTGGACAACTTGCTCACCATAGCGCCTCCACACTATGCGTGCTAACCGCCCACCACCTTCGGCTTCATGTTGAAGGTCTTCAGCCATAGTCCGAAGTGGGGCGAGATGCGGAGGAAGGCCTCGCACATGACAATGAATGCTGAGATGTTGAGGAAGGAATTGGGGGCCAGATCATGAAAATCTAGCCCGTAGTAGAACATGAGTCCGCAGACGAATGGGTGGAGTGGAAATCCCAGCCCGTGGACGAAGTGGGGGATGAACACCACCCTCTCATGGGATTTCGGGGTGGGGATGATCTTCCCCTTGGCCGGAAGCCGGTGGGCGATTTCTAGGGCCAAGTACCCGCCTCCTGGAGCTTCGTAATGTCCTTCTCCGTGACAGAGGAGGCCATCCACTTGCCCTGCGCTCCGGAACCGGACATGGCTGGAGTGCTTTTTTGAGGCAGAAAAGATGGGAGCTTGGGCGCTGGAGCTCGAGAATGGATGGGCAGAGAGAAGGTAGGCGTGGGTGAAGGAGGTGAATCCTTATCTCTTTATAGAGGCAGCGAATATCAAGCGCCTCCCCACTCGCCTATTCCCCAAGGGCCATGCAGGCGACGCGGTTGGATTCCCCACGCCCGTATTGATGAGAATCTGATACGTCTCCAACGTATCTATAATTTTTGATTGCTCCATGCTATTATATTATCTGTTTTGGATGTTAATGGGCTTTATTTTACACTTTTATATCATTTTTGGGACTAACCTATTAACCGGAGGCCCAACCCAAATTGCTGTTTTTTTGCCTATTTCAGTGTTTCGCAGAAAAGGAATATCAAACGAAGTCCAAACGGAATGAAACCTTCGGGAACGTGATTTTCTCAACAAACGTGATCCAGGAGACTTGGAGTGGGAGCCAAGAAACAATCAAGGAGGCCACGAGGCAGGGGGCGCTTACCCCCTGGGCGCGCACTCCACCCTCGTGGGCCCCTCATTGCTCCACCGACCTACTTCTTCCTCCTATATAAGTCCACGTACCCCGCAAACATCCAGGAGCACCACGAAAACCTAATTCCACTACCGCAACCTTCTGTACCTGAGAGATCCCATCTTGGGGCCTTTTCCGGAGCTCCGCCGGAGGGGGCATTGATCACGGAGGGCCTCTACATCAACTCCATGGCCTCTCCGATGATGTGTGAGTAGTTTACCTTAGACCTTCGGGTCCATAGTTATTAGCTAGATGGCTTCTTCTCTCTCTATGGATCTCAATACAAAGTTCTCCTCGATCTTCTTGGAGATCTATTCGATGTAATCTTCTTTTGCGGTCTGTTTGTCGAGATCCAATGAATTGTGGGTTTATGATCAAGTTTATCTATGAACAATATTTGAATCTCCTCTGAATTCTTTTATGTATGATTGGTTATCTTTGCAAGTCTCTTCGAATTATCAGTCTGGTTTGGCCTACTATATTGATCTTTCTTGCAATGGGAGAAGTGCTTAGCTTTGGGTTCAATCTTGCGGTGTCCTTTCCCAGTGACAGCAGGGGCATCAAGGCACGTATTGTATTGTTGCCATCGAGGATAAAAGGATGGGGTTTATATCATATTGCATGAGTTTATCCCTCTACATCATGTCATCTTACTTAAAGCATTACTCTGTTCTTATGAACTTAATACTCTAGATGCATGCTGGATAGCGGTCGATGTGTGGAGTAATAGTAGTAGATGCAGAATCGTTTCGGTCTACTTGTCTCGGACGTGATGCCTATATACATGATCATACCTAGATATTCTCATAACTATGCCCAATTCTATCAATTGCTCGACAGTAATTCGTTTACCCACCGTAATACTTATGCTCTTGAGAGAAGCCACTAGTGAAACCTATGGCCCCCGGGTCTATCTTCCATCATATTAATCTTCCGCCAACATGCTATTTTTTGTCGTCTTTTATCTTTGCATTATTTACTTTTACCCTTTATCACAAAAATACCAAAAATAGTATCTTATCATATCTATTAGATCTCACTCTCGTAAGTGACCGTGAAGGGATTGACAACCCCTTTATCGCGTTGGTTGCGAGGTTCTTATTTGTTTGTGTAGGTGCGTGGGACTCGAGCGTGGTCTCCTACTGGATTGATACCTTGGTTCTCAAAAACTGAGGGAAATACTTACGCTACTTTACTGCATCACCCTTTCCTCTTCAAGGGAAAACCCACGCAGTGCTCAAGAGGTAGCAGAATCCCGCAATAAGGGGACACGATCTCTGGTTTGACAAGACATGCCAATGAAAACCACATCTCAAAACATGGAATAGGAGGCTAAAAAATGGTTCGAAATAATGACTGGGCGGAGACGTGGCGTCTCACTACAAAAATGTCAGTAGATGGGACTTGTTAAATATTATACTCTTTATGGAGTTTGTTTTGCAGAGCCGGAAATGTTCTCTGTGTTCGAGGACTACTTTGAAATATTCGGAGGAGGAACCCGCCTTGCAATGCCGAAGACAATCTACGTGCCGAACACCTTGTCATTAAAGCCTGGTTTAGGGGCTACTGAGGGAATCCTGGATTACGGGGTCCTCGGGCGTCTGGCCTATGTGACATGGGCCGGACTATTGGGCCATGAAGATACAAGATAGAAGACTTCCTCCCATGTCTGGATGGGACTCTCCTTTGCGTGGATGGCAAGCATGGCATCCGGATGTATTATTTCCTTTCTCTATAACCGACTTTGTATAACCCTAGGCCCCTCCGGTGTCTATATAAGATGGAGGGTTTAGTCCATAGAGACAATCACAATCACACACGCTAGACTTCTAGGGTTTAGCCACAACGACCTCGTGGTAGATCAACTCTTGTAATCCTCATACTCATGAAGATCAAATCAAGCAGGACGTAGGGTATTACCTCCATAAAGAGGGCCCGAACCTGGGTAAAACATCATGTCCCCTGTCTCCTGTTACCATCGACCTTAGACGCACAGTTCGGGACCCCCTACCCGAGATTCGCCGATTTTGACACCGACACGTACTAAGCAAAATAAGATGCATAAAGGATAAACATCACATGCAATCAAATAAGTGATTGATATGGCCATCATCATCTTGTGCCTTTGATCTCCATCTCCAAAGCACCTTCATGATCACCATCGTCACCGGCTTGACACCTTGATCTCCATCGAAGCATCGTTGTCGTCTCACCAACTATTGCTTCTATGACTATCGCTACCGCTTAGTGATAAAGTAAAGCAATTACATGGCGATTTCATTTCATACAATAAAGCGACAACTATATGGCTCCTGCCAGTTGCCGATAACTGTGTTACAAAACATGATCATCTCATACAACTATTTATATAATCACGTCTTGACCATATCACATCACAACATGCCCTACAAAAACAAGTTAGACGTCCTCTACTTTGTTGTTGCAAGTTTTACGTGGCTGTTACGGGCTTAGGAAGAACCGTTCTTACCTACGCATCAAAAAACCACAACGCGGTATAGTGATTGCTTTTTGATCTTCAGAAAGAACCCTGTTCATTGAATCCGATTCAACTAAAGTTGGAGAAACAAACACCCACTAGCCACCTACTTGCGAAGCAGGTCCGTCGCGTAAGCGTACGCGCAATGTCGGTCTGAGCCGCTTCATCCAACAATACAGCTGAATCAAGAATCAACTAGTGACGGCAAGCAATATGTATATACCGACATCCACAACTCATTTTTGTTCTACTCATGCATATAACATCTACACATAGACCTGGTTCGGATGCCACTATTGGGGAACGCAGTATTTCAAAAAATTCCTACGATCACGCAAGATCTATCTAGGAGATGCATAGCAATGAGAGGGGGAGAGTATATCTACGTACCCTCGTAGACCGAAAGCGGTTGATGTAGTCGAACGTCTTCGTGATCCAACCGATCAAGTACCGAATGCACGGCACCTCCGTGATCTACACATGTTCAGCTCGGTGACGTCCCTCGTACTCTTGATCCAGTTGAGGCCGAGGGAGAGTTTCGTCAGCACGACGGCGTGATGACGGTGATGATGAAGTTACTGACTCAGGGCTTCTCCTAAGCACTACAATGATATGACCGAGGTGGAATTCTATGGAGCGGGCACCGCACACGGCTAAACAAATCAACTTGTGTGTCTATGGGGTGCCCCCATCCCCCGTATATAAAGGAGTGGACGAGGGGAGGGCCGGCCCTCTCATGGCTTGCCCAAGGGGGAGTCCTATTCCAAGTAGGAGTAGGTTTCCCCCCTTCCCTAGTTGGAGTAGGAGAAGAAGGAAGAGGCAGAGGGAGAGAAGGAAAGGGGGCCCGGCCCCCCTCCCAATTCAGATTGGGAATAGGGGTGGGGGCACCCCCACCTTGGCTGCCTCCTCCTCTCTCCCACTAAGGCCCAATAAGGCCCATTGACTCCCCAGGGGGTTCTGGTAACCCCCCGGTACTTCGGTAAATGCCTGAACTCATCCGGAACCAGTCCTATGTCCAAACATAGCCTTCAAATATATTGATCTTTATGTCTCGACCATTTCGAGACTCCTCGTCATGTCCATGATCACATCCGGGACTCCGAACTACCTTCGGTACATCAAAACACATAAACTCATCACACCGATCGTCATTGAACGTTAAGCGTGCGGACCCTACGGGTTCGAGAACTATGTAGACATGACCGAGACTCATCTCCGGTCAATAAGCAATATTGGAACCTGGATGCTCATATTGGTTCCTACATATTCCACGAAGATCTTTATCGGTCAAACTGCATAACAACATACGGTGTTTGTCGGTGTTCTGGGAACGGGGGTCCCCAGACTTGCCTGCCTGCGACCTGCGGCGTGGCTCAAAGGGGGGCCCAGCGTGGCCAATCTTCACCAACACAAACCCAAGACCCTCGCGAGGGGCCAAGCCTCGTGGGGGGGGGGGGGACGACGCGGAGCTTCCCCAGGCACGGCCTCATCAGGCTGGCTCACGAGGAGGCGGAGAGATCAAGGCAGGGTACCTCACGAGGTGCCCGTGACGCAAGCCATGACGGCCAAGAGCGCCAGTCGGGTGCCAGCCCGCGCAGTGTCCTCCTTTCCTCTTTGGTGCAAAGGGGCAAGCGCAGCCGCGGAGTACCGAGGCATCAGGCAAAGGTTGCCGTTTCGGTGCAACAAGACCAAGACCGGAAGGACTGCAAGACGGAGGCACCAGAGCTTTGCGCAGGCAAGGACAACTTTTGTCAGGGTAGCTAGTACTAACTGTCCCCCTTCAAATTAGCCCGCCATTGTTGGCTCCCTTCCCGCTCGATATTTGGGAAGAGGACCAGGGCCTCTATAAATAGGACCGGCCACCCGCAGGGTAAAGGGATCAAGGGATCAGAGAGAGAGAGAGAGAGAGAGAGAGAAGGGTGACTGAACTCCTCCCAGCAGTTCATCCCCCCAGCCAGGAACAGACCCTCGCGAGGCTGTTCTTCCTTGTATTGTTCATCATCATCAGCCCAAGAGGCAATCCACCACACCACACACTGGAGTAGGGTATTACACCACAACGGTGGCCCGAACCAGTATAAACCTCGTGTTCCTCGAGTTATTCTTTCCATAGCTTAGACCTTAACGAGGCGGAGGGGTGCAGGTAGGTAGGAGGCGAAATCTCCGCGCGCACCCCATTGTTCGAACCTCAAGGGTCTGCCGGAACCCGAAATCCGACATTTGGTGCGCCAGGTAGGGGTGCACCGGAGTTTTCTCTTCCGCCACCGCCACGGCCTGCCTTGCGATGAGTAGCGCGTCGCCCGCTCCGGCCGCCGGCGCCAGCACGGGGGCCAGGGGCTCTGAGCCCTGGCCCCAGCCCTGCAACGGGTACGGTGGCCGGACAAGCTCAAGCCAACGACGCCGCCGCGCTACGGCGGCGCGGCAGATCCGCTGGCCTTCTTGCTAGCGAGCGAGGAGGCCCTCCTCGAAGCCAGAGGTGCCGATAGGGTCGTGGCCAACTGGCTCCCCATGGCCCTCACCGATGCCCCGCACACATGGCTACTCCACCCGCCGGTAGCCTCCGTGGCCTCTCGGGAAGAGCCCCGCAACCTCTTCCCCGCCTATCGCGCTACACCAACACCCCCGGTCGTCGCGGCCCTCCTGGGCGGCTCGCAGGCACCGCCTACAAGTCACCACGTCAAGCCATTCATCCGCCGGGTCAGCGCCGCTTCCATGCAGCAGGGGGCTCCCCTGGACCGGGCGGCGCCCGAGACCGGCCTGACCTTCAGCTCGGAGGACCACCCCTCCAACTCGGCCTGCTCGGGTGCGCTCCCCATGCTGTGCACCCCCACCATCTGCCAGGTGGCCGTCACCAGAACCCTCATTGATGGCGGCGCGGGCCTCAGCATGCTCTCGGTCGAGGCCTTCAACCTCCTCTGCATACCCCTGGAACGGCTGCAACCCAGCCGACCCTTCTCACGCGTTGGGGGCAGATCGTCCAGCTCCTTGGGACAGATCCAGCTCCCAGTAACCTTCGGCACCTACAACAACTTCCGCACGGAGCTGGTCGACTTCGACATCGCCCCCATCGGCCTCCCCTACAATGCCATCCTCGGCTACCCAGCGCTGGCCCAGTTCATGGCCGCGACGCACCCGGTGTACAACCTCATGAAGATGCCCGGGAGCAGCGGTGTCCTCACCGTGCACGGGGACACCGGGAACGCGCTGCGGGTGCTCAAGCTCGAGACGGCGGCGTCGGCACAGCCCGCCGACTTGGAGACCCCCGAGCCCAAGGGGGCTGCACCCGCCAAGAAGAAACAGTTGTTCACCCAAGACAAGGCAGAAACCAAGCAGACACCCGTCGATGAGGACGGGTCCACCAACGCCACTTTCACCATAGGCGCCCACCTCAAACCCGAGCAGGAGGAGGCCCTGGTCGGGTTCCTGCGCGCAAACAAGAAGGTATTCGCTTAGGAGCCTGACCAGTTGGCAGGGATCCCTAGGAGTGTAATCGAGCATCACCTCAACGTGTGCCCCAACGTGCGCCCTGTGAAGCAGAAGGCCAGGCGGCAGTCCACAGAAAAGCAGGCCTTCATTGTCCAAGAGACCCGCAAATTAGAGGCCGCTGGGGTCATTCACGAGGTCCAATATCCGGATTGGTTGGCCAACCCTGTTGTTGTGCCAAAGAAGGGAGGTAAGGAGTGCATGTATGTCGAATTCACCAACCTCAACAAGGCATGCCCGCAAGATCCGTTCCTGCTCCCCCGCATCGACCAGATAGTCGATTCCACTTCGGAATGCGACCTGTTATGCTTCTTGGATGCCTTCTCTAGGTATCACCAGATCAAGATGGCGGTAGAAGACGTCGAGAAGACAACCTTCCTAACCCCATGTGGGGTGTACTGCTACACATGCATGCCATTCGGGCTGCGTAACGCAGGGGCGACCTTTCAGCGGCTGATGCACATCACCTTGGGCCCGCAGCTTGGGAAAAATGTTGAAGCTTATGTCGATGACATTGTGTTAAAGTCTCGGGAGGCCAGGACCTTGATACAAGACCTGGAGGAAACCTTCGCGAGCCTCAACGCAGTGAACCTACGGCTCAACCCAGAGAAGTGTGTGTTCGGAGTCCCCTCGGGCAAGCTCTTGGGTTTCCTCGTGTCCCGCCAAGGCATCGAGGCTAACCCGGAGAAGGTCAAGGCGGTGGAAGACATGAGCCCGCCAAAGACCCTCAGAGAAATGCAGAAGCTCACGGGGCACGTGACTGCGCTAGGGCGCTTCATCTCCAAGTTGGGGGAACGAGCGCTGCCCTTCTTCCAGCTAATGAAGAAAAAGGGGCCCTTCTAGTGGACTAAAGAGGCCGACAAGGCGTTCCAGGATCTCAAGAGATACCTGACCAGCCCACCGGTCATGGTGGCTCCGCGCCCTCAAGAGCCCCTGGTGCTTTACCTCGCCGCCACTCCCTACTCCGCCAGCGTAGCCTTGGTGGCAGTCAGAGAGGAGCGTCGAATCAAAACTGCCGCAGCAGCCCGGGACAAGGCAGAACAGGAACAATGAAGGCCCACAGAAACCGCCACCGCGGTTGAGGAGGATCAGCCGCCGTAGAGGGGCGCACCGGAGGCGGAAGAGGCCCCTCTCCCAGACGGCCAGTCTCAGGAGGCCTCATTGCCTCAAGAGGCACCATGGTCCCCGAAGGGAGCCACCAGCACTGACGCACTCCACCTCGTCGAGCACCCAGTGTACTTCGTCAGCACGGTGTTGCGGGATGCAAGGGCACGGTACCCCATGCCTCAGAAACTCCTCCTCGCGCTACTGGTGGCCTCGCGCAAGCTGCGGCACTATTTTCAGGGTCACCCCATCAAGGTCGTCTCGTCATACCCCCTGGAGAGAGTGCTCAGGAGCCCTAATTCAGCTGGAAGGGTCACTGAGTGGGACATAGAACTGCAAGCATTTTAGCTCGAATTCACCATGACCAGAGTCATCAAGGGAGCAGCGTTGGCGGATTTTGTGGCAGAATGGACGGAGGCGCCAGGCCTCAAGGCCGACGAGGATTGGTCCCTATCCCCAGGAAGCGAGGCACCAGAAGGCTGGGTCATGTACTTCGATGGGGCGTTCTCCAGGCATGGCGCTGGGGCTGGGGCGGTGCTTATATCGCCCACTCAGGACAAGCTCTATTACGCTGTGCAACTCTGTTTCCAGCAAGGTGAAAAGGTCTCCAACAACATAGCGGAGTATGAAGGTTTAATAGTGGGCTTGAAGGCCGCAGCTGCCCTGGGGGTGAAACGCCTCACCATCAAGGGCGATTTGCAGCTCCTTGTCAATTTCTCCAACAAGGTGTACGAGCCGAAGGATGAGCACATGGAAGCCTACCTTGCGGAGGTCCGCAGGATGGAGAATAAGTTCTGGGGGTTGGTGTTGCAGCATGTGCCCCGTGGCACCAATCAGGAGGCCGAAGACATCGCCAAACGGGCGTCCAGGTGGCTACCTCAGGAGCCTGGCATTTTCGAGGAGCGGCTCTTCAGGCCCTCAGCCCTGCCGTCATTATCAAACACGGCTCAGCCCCGGGAGGAGCTCCCCCAGCCACCTGCCTCAGGAGCTCTGGCCTGTGGCCCGACCTCGGGAGCACGCCTGCTCCTGACGGTGGAACTTCAGGAGGGATGTTGGATCGTGGAGCTCCGGAGTTACTTAACGCAAGGGACCCTGCCGGAGAAGGAGGAGGAAGCAGAGCGAGTGGCACGCCAGGCCACGGCATACTGCATCAAGGATGGAGAGCTCTACCGGAAGCGACCAAACGATGTATCCCTGCGCTGCATTTCCAGGGAGCAAGGGAAGGAACTGCTGGAAGATATACATGGCGGAGACTGTGGACATCATTTATCATCACGGACCCTCGTCGGCAAGGCGTTCCGCAGTGGGTTTTATTGGCCCACCGCGCTCAATGACGCCGTCGAACTAGTGAAAGCTTGTGAGGCCTGCCAGTTCCACGCCAAGCAGATCCATCAGCCAACAGGAGGCTTGCAGACTATACCCCTTTCGTGGCCATTCGCAGTCTGGGGGCTGGACATCTTGGGCCCGTTTCCTCGGGCGCTAGGGGGCTATCGCTACCTCTACGTCGCCGTGGACAAGTTCACCAAGTGGGCTGAAGTAGAGGCTGTCCGCACCATTCCCGCGGGTTCCGCGGTCAAGTTCATCAAGGGCATCGTGAGCCGGTTCGGGGTGCCGAATCGCATCATCACGAACAACAGTTCGCAGTTCACCAGTAACCTCTTCAAAACATACTGTGCTAACCTTGGAACGCAGATATGCTACGCTTTGATGGCGCACCCCCGAAGCAACGGCCAGGCCAAGCGAGCCAACGCAGAGGTCCTGAGGGGCCTCAAGACCAGGACGTTCAAGAAGAAGCTGGAGGCCTGCGGCAGAGGTTGGTACGACGAGCTTCAGTCCGTGTTGTGGTCCATCCGCACAACCGCGAGCAAGCCGACTGGAGAGACCCCGTTCTTCCTGGTCTACGGAGCCGAAGCGGTCCTCCCTCACGAGGTCAGACGTCGCTTTGCGCGGGTCCTGGCGTTCGACGAGGTGCAGCAGGATGCCATGTGGGGGATGGACCTCGTGCTGGGGGAGGAACGTCGCCGAGAAGCCGCTCTACGAGCGGCGAGGTACCAACAAGCACTGCGGCGATATCACTGCCGCAACATCCTCCCCAGAACTCTCGAGGTAGGAGACCTCGTGCTCAGGCGGGTTCTCTCCAGGGAGGGGCTGCACAAGCTCTCTCCCATGTGGGAGGGCCCGTTCAAAGTTGTTCATGTTTCCAGGCCCGGCTCCGCGCGCTTGGAGACTCAGGAGGGGGTGCCAGTCCAGAACGCATGGAACATCCAGCACCTCCGGAGGTTCTACCCCTAAAAAGGCCCAGAGCCTGTGAAGAAGGCGAATGCCTGTGAAGCTATCGCGTTTTGGAAAAGGCCCAGAGCCTGTGAAGAAGGCGAATGCCTGTGAAGCTATCGCGTTTTGGAAAAGGCCCAGAGCCTGTGAAGAAGGTGAAAGCCTGTGAAGCTATCGCATTTTGGAAAAGGCCCAGAGCCTGTGAAGAAGGCGAATGCCTGTGAAGCTATCGCGTTTTGGAAAAGGCCCAGAGCCTATGAAGAAGGCAAATGCCTGTGAAGCTATCGCATTTTGGAAAAGGCCCAGAGCCTGTGAAGAAGGCGAATGCCTGTGAAGCTATCGCGTTTTGGAAAAGGCCTGGAGCCTGTGAAGAAGGCCAACGCCTGTGAAGCTCGCCGCCCATGACACTCTCACGTAATAATGAGTTGGGGCTGTACACGCCCCGGAGTCTCAGGAGCGCCGGCCTCAGGCCCTGGGGCTCCCTCCCGCGCCCAGTGGCAGCACTTAGCTCCGCGCTGGTGAGAAGACGTCGAAGACTAGATTAGGTGCCGGACGCGGCTTTTCATTTGCTTTCCGCAGTTGGCTTGTTCCTTCTCATTCGAAGTTTTATTGAAGTTGTTGCCATCTTTGGCTTGTGGTTCTTCGACTTTTCACTCTCCTGCCTCGATTTCTCTTGTGCAAGGCCTCGCGAGGGGAGGGGGGGGGGGCAGCCGAGTGCCCTCGCGAGTGTTCCTATCCTAGTCGTTCAAAGGGTTCGCGACCTGGGCCCATTACAGGAGCACCCCTCCAGTTCGTGCCCCACGGGCACCGCGACACAAACACAGGGCCTAGGTCGGTTGCCCCCCATGGCCGGGGCCGGGAACTATCCACGCGCGGGCACGTAGCCGGAAGGTACGATAACGGAAGCAAAACGGTGATTAACAGCAATAACCCAAACATGCCCCCGCGGGGCTCCACACTACTGTCTTTTTGCGCAGGGAAAGGGAAAAGAAAAGAACAAATCAGGCGCGGCTAGCCTCACACCGGCCTGCCGGGAAGACTCGAGCTGCCTCCGGGGCTCAGACAGACTCCCTCTCGCGCTTCACCAAGGCGCTACGGCGGGCGGACGCGCTACCACCTCCCAAGCAGATACGACGGCGTGGAGGCTGACCGCGGCCACCGCTAGAGGAGTCGCCGCCTGAAGAAGAACCGGAGAAGCTTGGGGAACCCTGAGCGCCGCCGGTCACACGAGCGCTGTCTTCTCCATCGTCAACGGAGCTGGGTTCCCGGCTGCGGTCGTCGTCCTCGGGGCAGCACCCTGCGCGGCGACCATCTTCCCCAAACACCCTCACGTAGAGGGTGGCATCGCCGTCAAACTTGAAGTGCAGGGTACACCGACGGCCCAGGCCACGCGCGCGGGCAAACGTCTGCCAACCGCGGGCCAGGGCTAGGCTCCCGGCTGCGGAGACCTCCAGTGAAACCCATGAGGCCCGGCTGGAGCAACCGTCGGCCTGAAGCCAGAGGCTGCCCGGGGCGCCGGCCGGGAGCTCGCCAAGGAGGAAGCGAGGAAGTGGAAGCCGGGTGCTAGTCGGCTCCGCCGACCACACGACGAACTCCGGCAACACCTTAGCAGCGCGAAAGCGCGGCATAGGGGGACGCGCAGCCGGAGCGCGCCCCCCGGCCGCAGTAATCCGCCCGTCGCTGTGGTAAAAATCGCCTCCACGGCTGCGGGGAGCTGCCGTGGTAGCCACAGGATGTTTGCGAGGGCGCCCTCGGCCGCGCTTGGGCGGGGGAGAGGCGGGCTCAACCTGGCGAGCCTTCCCTTTCTCTGCGGCCGAGAACCTCCTCGACGGGGCCATGAAGAAGAAGGAGGAGCAAGGGGAGATGAGCTGGAAGGGCACGCACCGATCTGTACTTATAACTGGCGAGGGCCAACCGACGGCCCCCACGATCGCAGGTAATTATGACCCGCTTTGCATGCAGGGACTTGTCCAATCCGTGCAGTTGCCGAGGCGCCATGGGGAAGTGGAGGCGCCCACGTCCAATCAACCGCCACGCGGCACCCAAGACCGCAGGCTGTTAGGGCCCGCGGCGCTTCGCTCTTGCCCTTTCGCCCCCTGCACGGCCAAGTTCGGGCGCGCCTTGGGCCCGGGGGCTACTGTCGGCATTCTGGGAACGGGGGTCCCCAGAGTTGCCTGCCTGCGGCCTGCGGCGTGGCTCAAAGGGGACCCCAGCGCGGCCCATCTTCACCAACACAAACCCAAGACCCTCGCGAGGGGCCAAGCCTTGCGCGGGGGGGGGGGGGGGGGGGGGGGGGGGGGGGACGACGCGGAGCTTCCCCAGGCACAGCCTCATCAGGCTGGCTCGCGAGGAGGCGGAGAGATCAAGGCAGGGTACCTCATGAGGTGCCTGTGACGCAAGCCATGACGGCCAAGAGCGCCAGGCGGGGGCCAGCCCGCGCAGTGTCCTCCTTTCCTCTTTGGTGCAAAGGGGGCAAGCGCAGCCGCGGAGTATCAAGGCATCAGGCAAAGGTTGCCGTTTCGGTGCAACAAGACCAAGACCGAAAGGACTGCAAGACGGAGGTCATCGTGGAGCCCAAGACGGTGTCACCACCAGAGCTTTGCGCAGGCAAGGACTACTTTTGTCAGGGTAGCTAGTACTAGCTGCCGCCCTTCAAATTAGCCCAGCATTGTTGGCTCCCTTCCCGCTCGATATTTGGGAACAGGACCAGGGCCTCTATAAATAGGACCGGCCACCCGCAGGGTAAAGGGATTAGGGGATCAGAGAGAGAGAGAGAGAGAAGGGTGACTGAACTCCTCCCAGCAGTTCATCCCCCCAGCCAGGAACAGACCCTCGCGAGGCTGTTCTTCCTTGTATTGTTCATCATCATCAGCCCAAGAGGCAATCCACCACACCACACGCTGGAGTAGGGTATTACACCACAACGGTGGCCCAAACCAGTATAAACCTCGTGTTCCTCGAGTTATTCTTTCCATAGCTTAGACCTTAACGAGGCGGAGGGGTGTAGGTAGGTAGGAGGCGAAATCTCCGCGCGCACCCCAGTGTCGAACCTCAAGGGTCTGCCGAAACCCGAAATCCGACAGTGTTCCCTTTGTCATCGGTATGTTACTTGCTCGAGATTCGATCGTCGGTATCTCAATACCTAGTTCAATCTCGTTACCGACTAGTCTCTTTACTCGTTCCGTAATGCATCATCCTGCAACTAACTCATTAGTCACATTGCTTGCAAGGCGTATAGTGATGTGCATTACCGAGAGGGCCCAAAGATACCTCTCCGATACACAGTGTGACAAATCCTAATCTTGATCTATGCCAACTTAACAAACACCATCAGAGACACCTGTAGAGCATCTTTATAGTCACCTAGTTACGTTTTGACATTTTATACCACACTAAGTGTTCCTCTGGTATTCGGGAGTTGCATAATCTCATAGTCATAAGAACATGTATAAGTTATGGAGAAAGCAATATCAATAAATTAAACGATCATAGTGCTAAGCTAACGGATGGGCCAACTCAATCACATCATTCTCTAATGATGTGATACCATCCATCAAATGACAATTTTTGTCCATGGCTAGGAAACCTAACCATCTTTCATTAACGAGCTAGTCAAGTAGAGGGATACTAGTGACACTTAGTTTGTCTATGTATTCACACATGTACTAAGTTTCCGGTTAATACAATTCTAGCATGAATAATAAACATTTATCATGATATAAGGAAATATAAATAACAACTTTATTATTGCCTCCAGGGCATATTTCATTCAGTCCCCCACTTGCACTAGAGTCAATAATCTAGATTACACAGTAATGATTCTAACACCCATGGAGTTTTGGTGCTGATCATGTTTTGCTCGTGAGAGAGGCTTAGTCAATGGGTCTGCAACATTAAGATGTGTATGTATCTTGCAAATCTCTATGTCTCCCTCCTTGACTTGATCGCGGATGGAATTGAAGCATCTCTTGATGTGCTTGGTTCTCTTGTGAAATCTGGATTCCTTTGCCAAGGAAATTGCACCAGTATTGTCACAAAAGATTTTCATTGGACCCGATGCACTAGGTATGTCTCCTAGATCGGATATGAACTCCTTCATCCAGACTCCTTCATTTGCTACATCCGAAGCGGCTATGTACTCCGCTTCACACGTAGATCCCGCCACGACGCTCTGCTTGGAACTGCTCCAACTGACAGCTCCACCATTCAATAAAAATATGTATCCGGTTTGTGACTTAGAGTCATCTGGATCAATGTCAAAGCTTGCATCGATGTAACCGTTTACGACGAGCTCTTTGTCACCTCCATAAACAAGAAACATATCCTTTGTCCTTTGTAGGTATTTCAAGATGTTCTTGACTGCTGTCCAGTCATCCACTCCTGGATTACGTTGGTACCTCCCTGCTAACCTAATAGCAAGGCACACATCAGGTCTGGTACACAACATTGCATACATGATAGAACCTATGGCTGAAGCATAGGGAATGACTTTCATTTTCTCTCTATCTTCTGCAGTTGTCGGGCATTGAGTCTGACTCAACTTCACACCTAGTAACACATGCAAGAATCCTTTCTTTGATTGATCCATTTTGAACTTCTTCAAAACTTTATCAAGGTATGTGCTTTGTGAAAGTCCAATTAAGCGTCTTGATCTATCTATATAGATCTTGATGCCCAACATATAAGCAGCTTCACCGAGGTTTTTCATTGAAAAATTCTTATTCAAGTATCCTTTTATGCTATTCAGAAATTCAGTATCATTTACGATCAACAATATGTCATCCACATATAATATCAGAAATGCTACAGAGCTCCCACTCACTTTCTTGTAAATACAGGCTTCTCCAAAAGTCTGTATAAAACCATATGCTTTGATCACACTATCAAAGCGTATATTCCAACTCCGAGAGGCTTGCACTAGTCCATAAATGGATCACTGGAGCTTGTACACTTTGTTAGCACCTTTTGGATCGACAAAACCTTCTGGTCGTATCATATACAACTCTTCTTTAAGATATCCATTAAGGAATGCAGTTTTGACATCCATTTGCCAAATTTCATAATCATAAAATGCGGCAATTGCTAACATGATTCGGACAGACTTAAGCATTGCTACCAGTGAGAAGGTCTCATCGTAGTCAACTCCTTGAACTTGTCGAAAACCTTTCGCAACAAGTCGAGTTTTATAGACAGTGACATTACCATCAACGCCAGTCTTCTTCTTGAAGATCCATTTATTCTCTATGGCTTGCCGATCAACGGGAAAGTCAACCAAAGTCCACACTTTGTTCTCATACATGGATCCTGTCGGTGTCAAAACCAGCGGATCTCGGGTAGGGGGTCCCGACTGTGTGTCTAAGCCGGATGGTAACAGGAGGCAGGGGACATGATGTTTACCCAGGTTCGGGCCCTCCTACCCGAGATCCGCCGATTTTGACACCGACATTGGTGCTTTCATTGAGAGTTCCACTGTGTCGTCACCATAAGGTTTGATGGCTCCTTCGATCATCGCTAGCGATGCGGTCCAGGGTGAGGCTTTCCTCCCCAGTCAGATCTTCATATTCGGTGAATTTGCACTGCGGTCCAATTCGCTTGGCCATCTGGAGCAGATTGAGAGCTACACACCTGGCCATCAGGTCAGATTTGGAAACTTGAACTACACGGCCGACATCCATGGAGACTTGATCTTCGACGGATTCAAGCCCAGGTTGGACGCGCTGTACAGTCTTGACGAGCATGACGTAACTCTGCCGTCGGACAGTGTTCAGGATATCGCATCCACAGCTACTCCGTCCATCAATCCGGAGCGAGTTGCGCCATCCGAGAGCGGAGGGATGGACCCCGCCATGGAGGCCGCACTCTCAGCGGTGATAGAGCCGGATACTGACTTCACCCCTTACGAGAGCCACGTCGCCAAACCACTGGATTCATCTCCGGCCATGGACTCTGAGCCGCTCATATCCGTGCCCGTCGAGTCCGACTGGGTGCCGATCATGGAGTTCACCTCCGCGGACATCTTTCAGCACTCACCCTTCAGGGATGTGCTAAATTCATTAAGGCCTCTCTCCCTGTCAGGAGAACCTTGGCCGAACTATGTCCGACTAGAATGAGATGCAGACGACGAAGAAATTCGCTGCCCACCCACCACCCACTTAGTAGCCATTGTCGATGACTTAACCGACATGCTCGACTTCGGCTCCGAAGACTTTGACGGTATGGACGACGAAGCCGGAGATGAATAGGATCCACCGCCCTCTGGGCACTGGACCGCCACCTCCTCATATGATATATACATGGTGGACACCCCCAAAGAAGCCATTGCTGACGAGAAAGCAGAGGATGACCCTTCCAAGAAGCAACCCAAGCACCGACGTCAGCGGCACCGCTCTAAGTCCCGCCACAATAAGAGCAGTGATACCGGCACAGGAGATAATAACACTCCGGATAGCGCCGAAGACAACAGCAATCCCCTCCAGCACGGTGTAGAGCTAGAGGATGAACAAGCTAGTCCTTCAGGGCAGGCAGCAGATGGAGAACCGAAGGAGGACAATTACATGCCTCTCTCCGAAGACGAGGCGAGCCTCGGCGACGATGAGTTTATCGTGCCTGAGGACCCCGTCGACCAAGAGTGCTTCAAGCGCCGGCTTATGGCCACGACAAATAGCCTAAAGAAGAAACAACAACAACTTCAAGCTGATCAAGACTTGCTAGCACACAGATGGACCGAAGTCCTTGCGGCCAAGGAGCATGAACTCGAGCACTCGTCCAAGAGTTACCCAAAATGCAGTTTGCTACCTCACCTCGAGGAGGAAGCATTGAAACCTCATTCACCAGTGTACTGTGCGGCTCACCGGCCACTACGCGGCCAAGCCAGAGAGGTGTTTCAGCCTAAAGTTCAGTCCTCACCCCGTCGCCACTCAGTCAAAGATACTAAGGCCCGGGGCAACACAGAGGACCTGTGAGACATCTTGGACAACAAGGCAAAAATCTTAAGGTCAATATACGGGACACGAACACGTGCGCCCACACGGGACGATGATTGTCGCGTCGGATACACCAAGAGTAAATCCGGCCGGGCCAAATACAGCACACAAGACTCATAGGAACTACGTCGGGATATAGCCCGGCACAGAGGCACCGCACACCCCCTATGCTTCACTGATGAAGTTATGAATCACAAATTCCCGGAGGGTTTCAAACCCGTAAATATCGAATCATACGACGGCACAATAGATCCCGCTATATGGATTGAGGATTTCCTCCTTCACATCCACATGGATCGCGGTGACGATCTACATGCCATCAAGTACCTCCCACTAAAACTCAAAGGACCAGCTCGGCATTGGCTGAATAGCTTGCCAGCAGATTCCGTCGGCAGTTGGGAGGATTTGGAAGATGCATTTCTTGACAACTTCTAGGGCACTTATGTGCGGCCACCGGATGCTGATGACTTGAGCCACATAACCCAGCAGCCAGGGGAATCGGCCAGACAATTCTGGACATGGTTCCTGACTAAGAAAAATCAAATTTTAGACTGTCCGGATGTAGAATCCCTAGCGGCATTCAAGCATAACATCCGCGACGAGTGGCTCGCCCGCCACCTTGGCCAGGAGAAGCCAAAATCTATGGCAGCCCTCACAACACTCATGACCCGCTTTTGCGCAGGCGAGGACAGCTGGCTGGCTCGTAGCAACAACACATCAAGGAATCCAGATACCTCGGACACCAAAGAGGTCAATGGCAGGCAGTGTCGTAATAGACCGAAGCGCCGCAATAACGGTGATAACACCGAAGATACGGCAGTCAATGCCGGATTCAAAGGCTCTAGATCCGGTCAGTGGAAAAAGCCATTCAAAAGAAATACTCTAGCTTCGTCCAGTCTAGATCGCATACTGGATCGCTCGTGTCAAATCCACGTCACCCCTTACAAGCCAGCCAATCACACCAACAGAGAATGCTGGGTGTTCAAGCAGGCCGGCAAGTTAAATGCCGAAAACAAGGACAAGGGGCTGCATAACGATGACGAGGAGGAGCCCCGGCCGCCGAACCCAGGAGGACAGAAGGGGTTTCCCCCACAAGTGAAGACAGTGAACATGATATACGCAACCCACATTCCCAAGAGGGAGCAGAAGCATGCACTAAGGGATGTCTACACGATGGAGCCCATCACCATGAAGTTCAACCCATGGTCTGCTTGTCCGATCACCTTCGATCGCAGGGACCACCCCACTAGCATCTGACATGGCGGATCCGCCGCACTGGTCCTCGACCCCATCATTGACAGATTTCACCTCACTCGAGTCCTTATGGACGGCGGCAGCAGCCTGAACCTGCTTTTATCAAGATACAGTGCGAAAAATGGGTATCGATCCCTCAAGGATCAAACCCAGCAAAACCACCTTTAAAGGTGTCATCCCAGGTGTAGAGGCCCATTGCACAGGCTCAATCATGCTGGAAGTGGTCTTCGGATCACCGGATAACTTCCGAAGCGAAGAGTTAATCTTTGACATCGTCCCTTTCGCAGTGGGTATCATGCACTGCTTAGACGGACGTCGTTTGCAAAATTCAATGCAGTGCCGCATTACCCATACCTCAAGCTCAAGATGCCAGGACCTCACGGGGTCATAACAGTAAATGGAAACACAGAACGCTCGCTCCGTACAGAAGAGCACATTGCGGCCCTTACAGCAGAGGCACAAAGCAGCCTATTCAGGCAGGCCACTCATTCGGTGTTACAGCCCCCGGACACCTTCAAGCAAGTCCGGAACAATCTGCAACAGGATCGCCTGGCGCGATCAGCGCTCGCCTAGCAATCTGGCCCCCGTCCCAGTCCCAGTGCAGCTAAGAAATTCGTGCCGCGCGTACATAACTACACATTGAAAATACCATGGACATAGGCGGGGGCACAATCAAGACACGCCCCGCATTGTGGCTTAACCACACCAGGGGCTGTATACCTTTGACATTCCTTTTCTCTTTCAGGTCCTAACTCCTCGGAAGCCCTTTCCAGCAGTCCGATTGCCGGACACATTCCGGAAGCAACAACCAAGGCTGCAAGAAGCTAAGACGAACACGGGAACCGCCAGGTGGTCTCTAGTACTACTTGATATACCCGCTTTTTCACTATTTATGCGTAGCTTGCCTTGGGATAGGACATTTCGTGTTGTCCTACTTCATGCTTATTGCACTACTTGTACCAGTACGCTTCAACGTATTATTCAAATAACAATGCATATTATTAATCTGTCATTACATTACTTAAGTTTTTTTCTTTCTCTTATATGTCCATTTACAACATCCCGCACCTGCACGCTCGGGTACGGTCAGTACACCAGGGGCTCTCGTTTACCCCCGTAATACGGCGCAAGAAGTCCGAACACTTCCGACAGTGCGGCACCCCGAACTTATAGCATTATATGCATCAGCTCCGAATCATGTCTTGGGTCAAATGTTGGGTTGCCTGGCTCCCATGCTTTGGTACCTTACGTTCCGCTATATCGGCTAAGGTAGCGGTGGGAGAACTACTGCGATTGTGTCCCGGTTCTTCCGGACGAGCACCTCAGTAGAGAAAGCCAAAAACTGACTGTCATGATAAGGCGAGAGACTGGTCGCTGTTCGAGAGGTCTCAAGTCCTTAAAGAATTTTCTGCTTCGGGCGAGGAGTCGGCCTTGTCCGGCTTAGGCGTGTATAGCACCCCAAATTCGGCCCTCCGAATACTAGGGGCTTCGCCAAAAATTTAAAATCATAGACTTCTACGGCTAAGTGAGAGTGATAAAGCATTATAGTCTGATTGCCTGGTTCGTTGCGCTGAGCACCTCCCTTGAAGGACCCAAAATTGGGATAACGAGTGTTCAGATTTACCCCGAACACCCCAGTACTAGCTACATGGGGGCAGAAGCCGACGACTGGCCAACTCTCATATTTTATAAACGGCCGCACAGAAGGTGATATTTTAAATTAAGAAAGCGCTGCATGGCGCAAAAGAACTTGTTTCATATTACATGATCACATAGGCATGTTCATTCAAAAATTACATCCTTGGCACACTCATCTACTACTAAGCAGGAACCCTTCAAGACGCTCTCATAATAATTCTCGGGGCAGCGATTCTCCTTGCCCTCCGGTGGCCCCTCCTTCACAAGCTTCACGGCATCCAGCTTTGCCCAGTGCACCTTTACCCGGGCAAAGGCTCTGCGTGCACCTTCGATGCAGACGGACCGCTTGATGACTTCAAGCCGCGGGCAGGTTTCCACCAGCCGCCTCACCAAACCGAAGTAGCTGCCGGATAGGGGCTCGCCAGGCCACATCTGGACTATAAGGCCCCTCATGGCCTGTTCGGCCGCCTTGTGAAGTTCGACCAACTGCTTCAGCTGGTTGCTCAAGGACACGGGGTGTTCGGTCCCAGTATACTAAGACCAGAACAACTTCTCCGTTGAGCTCCCCTCCTCAGCCCGGTAAAACTCCACGGCATCCAGCACACTGCGGGGAAGATCTGCAAACGCTCCTGGAGAGCTCCGAACTCGGGTAAGAAAAAGGAAAGTCTCCTTCACATGCTTGCTTTGCATATTGAATGCTTTACCCACTGCTATCTTCTTTGCTGCATCAATCTCCTGGAGGGCCTTGTGGGCTTCGGCATTGGTGCTCCAGACGCTTTCAAGTGCCTGCGTGAGCTCGGACTCTCGTGTCTTGGAGTCAAGCTCCAAGGACTCGTGCTTTTTGGCGAGAGCCTCGAGCTCTTGCTGCACTTCGCCCACCCGGGCTTCTTGTTTTTCCCGTTCAATGCGTTCTTTGGCCGCTTTGTCTTCGGCCGTGGACAACGCCTTCCTCAGGGTCTCCACCTTGGTTGTGGCCCCTGACAAATTCATAATGATCCTATTACTTTACACTGAACTTCTTTTTAACTATATAAACTGGGGTATATCTTACCTTTGCTCTCTTCGAGCTGCCCCTTGGTAAGGCCGAGCTCCTCCTCGGACCGCTTCAGGGCCTGCTTCAGCACAGAGACCTCCGCAGTATGTGCGGCAGCGGCCAGCAAGGAAGCCTGCACATACACATAGACATACTCTAATTAGACTCATGAGTTATCATTCGATACTCTATTCGGCTTTTCTTCACGATCGCCGAACAAAGCATTAGGGGATACTATCTATGCGGTAATATTTTTATATTTTGAAAGCTCACCTCAAAGCCTGTTAGGAGGCTGGCGCAAGCTTCGGTCAGTCCGTTTTTGGCGGACTGAACCTTCTTGACCATTGCACTCATGATAGTGCGGTGTTCTTCATCGATGGAAGCGCTGTGAAGCGCTTCCAGCAAGTTGTCCGGTGCCTCTTGTTGGACAGAGGACACCGGCATGGATGGTTGGCCCCCCTTAATGGGGGACCGCCTGCCGGAGTCCAGAACCATTGAAGGTTCCGGCCCAGTGTCCGACTGGGGCCCGAACTCAAAGCCCGTAGGAGCCTCGCTCCCTTGGTACCCAGGGTCCGGGAGGTCGCCTTGAGGCGCCCCCAGGATCGCCTCCCCTTGGGTCGGTGCCTTTTGAGACACCACCTCGGCGTTGTCCATAGGGCGAGGGGTGGAAGCCTTCGGAGGAGAACCACTGTTCATATCCGACGAGCCCAAAGAGCCGCTCGATGAGGGTACGTCGAGAGGAGCTCGGGCCGGACTGCATAATTAGTTTTGGCATGAGCAAAGACAGTACAATAAAACGTACCATGAAGTACTATGGTGTCCGGACACTTACGATTTCGCCAGGGGCTTGTCCCTGGGTAGCCACTCGTCGCTGCTGTCGGCGGCCGTCGTGGCACAGTCCGGAGGGAGGGTCTTTCCCTTCTTGGACCCTTCGGCCTCCTTGGATGGGTCAGCCTTCCTTTTCTTGTCTCCCCGGGCTGGGGGGGAGAACTTTTCTCCTCCTCCTCGTTTCCGTGGGAGGAGTGCGCGTCGGACTCATTGGATGATGAGTCCGACAGAACCACCTTGCGCCGGAGACCCTTTCGGGTTCCCGCGGCCTTCTTCTTGGCCGTCTTTTCCGGCACCTAGTAAGGTGCCGGAGTCAGCTTCTTCGTTAGATGAGCGTTTGCAGGATCTTCGGGCAGGGGGCTGGGCAATCAAGCTGCTCCGCTGTCTTTATCCAGTCCTGTTAATGACATGAAAGCTTAGAACCAGCACATAACCAAACCAGGGCACATAAATACCCCGAGAGATATAAAAGCCTACCGGATGGGCGCGACACTTTGCGCTGAGTCCGCGGTCCTCGATGAGGGAGGGAGGCATCTCGACGCCCTTGAACAGCACCCTCCAGACGTCCTCGTGCGTCGTGTCATAGAGCTCTCGCAGCATCTGGTGCTAGGCCGAGTCGAACTCCCACAAAACAAATGCCCGTCGTTGGCACAGAAGGATCCGGCGGAAGAGCATGACCTGGACCACATTGATGAGCTAAAATTTCTTGTTCTTCATGTTCTGGATGTAGGTCTAGAGTCCGGTTAGCTCTACAGAAGAACCCCAGGACATGCCCTTCTTTTCCAGGAGGTGAGCCGTGTGGGGATTCTGGATCGAAATTTGGGGGCCGCCACCCAGTTGGAGTCGCGTGGCTCGGTGATGTAGAACCACCCCGATTGCCACCCCTTTATGGTATCCACGTAGGTACCCTCGAGCCAGGTGACATTAGGCATCTTGCCCACCATGGCGCCTCCACACTCTGCTTGCTGGCCACCCACCAGCTTCAGTTTGACATTGAAGGTTTTCAGCCATAAGCCGAAGTGGGGCCTGATGTGGAAGAAGGCTTCGCACACGATGATAAATGACGAGATGTTGAGGATGAAGTTGGGGGCCAGATCATGAAAGTCCAGCCTATAAGTGCATCTACTGCCACCCCTAGTTGGTTTTGGAGTATCGACGACAAACCTGGTTGAGGGACTAATGTGTTTGTGAGAATTGTAGGATAACACAGGTAGAAGTCCCTCATTGATTCGGTTTTCTTACCAGAGATGACCCCTAAAAATGTATGAAGACATTGAAGTCAAAGGTGGGATGTGAAGACATTCACATTCAAGACTATGACAAGAGAAGACATCGTGTGAAGACTATGGAGCACGAAGACTTAGTTGTTTCGTCGTTCTTTTTCTTCTTCGTTGAGTCATAGGAACCACCGCATTGTTAAGTGGGGTCCAAGAGAACCAATCAGAATGACTGAAGTGATGCTTAACCAAAATCCTATATCTTCGAGCGAAGACTATGAGAGCAAATCTTATCCAGAGTTGGATAAGTCAGCTTTGCTTGTAGCCCAAGTAAAGTTGCCGTGTGTGTTTGAAATCTGACCGTTGGAACACGTGTCAGTTCCTTAGTGACCCAGGGTCATTTCGGACAAATCAAGTCGGGTTACCTAGTGGCTATAAATATTCCACCCCCTACAACCATAAATGGTTGGCTGCTCAGAGTTAGTGTACGGCTTTTGTCATTTGAGAGCAACCCACCTCGAAGCCTTTGAGAGAGAATTCCTTGCGAGGATAAAGCCCTAAACACCCAGAGCCAAAGAGTGTTAGGCATCACTTAAGTCTTCCTGTCTGTGTGATGTGAAGACTTATTACACTTGAGGACTGTGAATCCTCCAGCCGGTTAGGCGTCGCGTTCTGAGCATCCAAGAGTCATTGTGGATCGCCGGTGAACGAAGTTTGTGAAGGTTTGGAAGTCTGCCTTGAAGACTTACCACAGTGATTGGGCGAGGACTGGGTGTCCTTAGCTCAAGGGGAATAAGGTGAAGACACGGTCTTCTGAGTTGAATCTCAGCCTCCCTAACCAGACGTACAGTTGTCACAACAACTGGAACTGGTCCAACAAATCATTGTCTTCAACGAGTCACTGGTTCTATCCTTCCCATCTCTTTATTTACAGTTGGCCCTTGTGAAGTCATTGTTTGTTTGCATTATCTTTTGTTTTCACTGAGTGACTGCTTGTTCTGATTGGCTTCGTACTATCTTCCTACCTGATCCATACTGCCCAGTTGCCATTAGTTGTTGTGCTTTCACTTCATTGAATACTTGACTATGGTTTGCTTAGTGTAGTTTACCTTCCGCTGCATGGTAATAGGTTTATTTCTATCGTTTTTCTTTGAAACTCCCATGTTTTGAAGACTTTCTTAAAAATCGCCTATTCACCCCCCCTCTAGTCGATCACTAGCACTTTCAACTGGTATCAGAGCAAGGTACTCCCTTGTTCTGTGTGATTCGGTTTAACCACCTGGAGTTTTAGCTATGTCGACTGCAGGGATAATCAAAGTCTCCGCTGCGTGCCCAGTCTTCGATGGAACTGAATATCCCTACTGGAAGAATAAGATGCGCATGCATCTTGAAGCCATTGTTGTCGACCTATGGTATGTCGTCAAGAATGGCATTCCCAAGGATGGTGAAGGTGTCACCGCTGCTGATGTCAAGAAGTTCGTTCAACTGGACTCCACTGCCCAGAACATCATCTGTGGTCATCTGACCAAAGGACAGTATGACCGTGTGAGTGCTTTGGAAACATCTAAGCTAGTCTGGGACTGGCTCTCCAAGGTCAACCAAGGCGTCTCAACCCAGAGAGATCAAAGAATCAGTGTCCTTCGTAACCTCTTCAATCGCTTCAAGAGAAACGACAATGAGAATGTTCAGCTCACGTTTGATCGACTCACTGACATCACAAATGAACTTCAAGCCCTTGGCGCTACTGAGATCACCAAGCATGAAGTCGTCAAGACACTCCTGAGATCACTTGACAGCTTGTTTGACACCCTAGCCCTGATGATTCAAGAACGTCCTGACTTCAAGACACTCGATCCGTCTGACATACTTGAAAGGCTCAATACACATGAGTTTTAGCTTTCTGATAAAAGAGACATCTACGGTCCCAACTATGGGCGAACTCGTGCCCTAAAGGCAAAAGCTGTCTCCTCATCTGAAGAAGAATCTGACAACAGTTCTGATGATCCTGAAGACTTTGGAAAGGAGCTTGCTATGCTTGTGAAGAAGTTCCAAAAATTCACCAAGAAGAAAGGCTTCAGAAAGTCCTCACGATCAAGCTCAAGGAATGATGAAGCTTCTGCTCATGACTACAAGAAGAGAACATGCCACAAGTGCAAGAAACCTGGCCACTACATCTCTAAGTGTCCATGGTGGGACAATGAGAACAACAAGAAGAAGAAGAGCAAGGAGTATGATTCTGACGACAAGAAGAAGAAGAAATAATCAAAGTCTTCATCACACAAGAAGAGCTCATCTGGCAAGGCTCGTGCGTTCGTTGGCAAGGAAATGGATTCAGAGGAGGAGTCCGCTTCTGAGGAGGCGGAGGTGGAGTCTGAGGAGGAGTCCGATTCTGGCGTTGCAAGTCTGGCTACAACATACGTTGCCAAGTCCATCTTCAACACTGAAGACAATGGCTTCATCACCGACGCCGATGCAAATGACAAGGACTACTCCGCTCCCACCTACTGCTTCATGGCACGTGGTGCCAAGGTAAACACACGCACTACTCACTATCAAACATCCAGTGAAGATGACTCTGATTGTGGTTCCAAACCCAGCTACAAAACACTTGCTAAAATTGCAACTGAACAACAGAAAGCTATGGAACATATTCAAAAACTGTTAGACAAAAGTGATGACCTGTTAGACACTAAAATGACTCAATCTCAGTCCTTAATTGAAGACATAAAAAATCTTCATGTTAAGTATGAGGAACTTGAAAGTCGTCATGAAACGCTCTCAACAACTCATGAAAAGCTTTCCTATGCTTATCTTCAATGAAGCAAGATCTTGAGAAATTGAGAGCGGCTCATGAAGATCTTCAAAAGGAAAATGAGTCACTTCGCGCCAAACAGATCAGTTCCGCTCAGGAAGGATTTGAACCACCGTGTCTTAAATGCATTGAGCATGACAATGCTACTTCTGTTGCTGGATGTTCTACTACTACTACTATTGCAATATCTTCAACTATTGATGTGGTAACTGACCCCTCTGCTGAGGATACCACTGCTATTGCTGATGAAAATGCGAGGTTGAAGACATTGCTTGAAACAGGGATGTACAAAAGTCTCAAAGGGCATCAGACACTATGTGATGTCCTCAAAAGGCAGATCCTGAACCGAAACCCTAGGAAAGAGGGTCTTGGGTTCGAAAGGAAAATGAATGCTGATGGCTCTTACTGGAAACCTGAGCAGTACCCCAAAACCACATGGGTTGCTGCAAAGGAACCTTCGGTGGATCCATCCATCCTGTCTAGCTTCACTTGTGCTAATCCCATTGTTATTGATGAATCCTTTGATGCAAACTATAAACTGTTTAAGAATCAGAATGGTGAAGTGTTTGCCAGGTATATTGGTACTAACTGTAGGAATGGGCCACCTATGAAGAAAGTCTGGGTGCCGAAAAAGTGGTTGGAGAATCTTCCTGTGAATGTCGTCATGACACCACAAGTGAAGAAGACAAACCCTAGACCACAGGCTTCATATGGTCCAAAGGCTTCATACAGACAAAGGACTCACCTAAGTCGCACTAACGCAAATGTTTTGCAGGGAAACCATACTCTGGCCTATGAATATGAGCGCGTTTCATCAAACCGCTATGTTCATAAGACCAAGAACTACTCTGCTTATTCTTATGAGTACTATTGTCCACCTGCAAGACTATTTGCTAGGGCTCCAAAGCCAAAGTTCTCAGATGCTGCACTTAGACTCATTGCTTCGAAGCCACCCTTGAAGATGTGGGTGGCTAAGAAAGCTTAGCTCTCTTTTGCAGGGAAGGGTCTCCAGCCGAAAATCAAATTCGTCTGAAGCTATTGCTGGGGACCTTAAACATCTTGTACGGCACAAGATCAAATGCCCAAATGGTCTTATTATGTATTTTGTTCCCGAGTCGCTTGCTACTTGCCCTATCAGTCCTAACCCCGATTGTCGGAGTAAATAGCCATGGGTAGCCTAGCCGGCTCCCCCTGGCCCTTCTGAAAAAAGTTACGAGCCCGCCCGGCTCTCAAGAATCCAAGACATGGGGCCGCCTTCCCCTAGATGGCTGCAACCGGGCCGGCTTTCGGGAGGCGGTCCGACTTTAGCCCTCATGAGGAGGCCGACTCCACGAAGCCGGCCATGAGAAGGCCGACTCCAAGAAGCCGGCTCCCCATAAAGCGGTCAAGACCGTACCCACAAAGTTTGCACCCACCTAACGGCGGTGCGACGGTGCGTGGCTATAGTAGAGCCTGCCACCCCCGAATCCCAGAGCATGCCTGGCACAGTGCGCCGTACGAGGTAGGCATGACCCGTCCGGCGCAACACTGTTGCCATGTTGACCCTGGCATCACCCACGACGGGCCGCCAGCGTGGCCCACAGGCGGTGGGCCCCTTTGAGCAGAGAGACGCCCGAAGGCGGCCACGCCTCCAACCAGTCGGCCCAAGATAGAGCCGGCTCCCTGCAGCCGGCTTGCTGCCTTCCTCAAAGAAGACGCCCCATTAAGGAGACAAGACGCGGTAAGGCTACAGCGATCGCTAGACAGGCGGCGGTACTGTAGCCACGCTTACCACGATGAAGCTCATGTCAACAAGATGGAGCCACAGTAACCCGCCGCCGACCATGCCCTGGATAGTGGGGCCTGCCTGTCGACCAAGGGGCCGGCAGCCGGCAGGGCCCACCAGTCGGCGGGCCCCAGCAACCGGCGCAGAAGCCGGCGAGCGCAGTCACAGACGGCTGGGCCCCGCGCCCAGTCGGATTACCATTGTACCCCCGGGGGGTAGGCCTATATAAACCCCCCGGAGCACCCATGCAAAGGGTTGGACCCCTTACTAGTTCTAAACACCACCCAAGGAGAGGAAGTAGGCTAGCCGTGCCCTTCTTCCTCCTCCACCAGACAACTCAAGGAGCGTTGTGTAGCTACTTGATTCATCTAGTGAGCATGCGGAGACCCCGCAGAGCAGCAGTAGGGGTGTTATCTCCACGGAGAGCCCCGAAGCTGGGTAAGATCTGCTGGCGTGCATGTCTTCGCCTTATCCCGTTTCCAGGCACTGGCGATGTCTTACTGGCTCCCACAGTGATAAGCCACCCGTTGGCATATGTCGCACCTACCACCCGACATTTGGCGCCCACCGTGGGGCCAGGTGCACCGTCGTCCGGAGACCTGTTCTGGACGGGAACCTTCTTCCTCCCCCGCGAGCGTAGCCAGCCCGGCACGCCCGATGGCGCTTGCCACGACGCGCTGCAAGGCGTCACCAGCGTCTGCGCGGCGAGCAGCCTCGCCGATCTCCCTGACGAGACCTTCATCTCCGACGAGCTCGCCTCCGATGCGAGCACCGACCACCTCGCCAACCTTCTCGGCCAGCTCCATGTCTCCAGCGAGCCCGCTGCGGACCTGGAGTCGGTTGGCTCCACCGACCCGATGCCTGTCGACTCCGACGCGGCCTCCTACGACACCTTCCCCACCAACGTCGTGATCTACAACGACCCGCTTCCTCGAGCCGACGGCTGCGATGCTGTCACCGCCGAAGTGATGGTTGTCGGCCACGACGGCCTGGCCGACGAGAGCGCCCACGACGAAGAACTAGAAGCACGCCGCCTCGCCCTCCTCGCAGAGGGCCGGAGGCTGGCCTCCGTAAGACGCCTCACTGAGGCCTACCAGCGCGAAGCTGACCGCGCTGCCTTCGGCACGCCGGCCCCGGCGGGCCAAGCCGGGCCGGCCTTGTCAAGCAACGCGGCACCGTCATCGCTGACACGCTGGGAGTCGACCGCCCGGTCTATGCCACTCCGCTCGAGAATTTGCGTGCCGCCCAGGCGGCTGTAGACGAGTTGGACGGCTTGGAAGCCGAAGACCTCCCCCACATGACCCGGCGCATCCAGCAATTGATTGACGTAGCCGCGCAGCGACACGAAGCCGATGCCCGCGCGGAAAACCCTCCCCCGCGCCGAGAACACGGCGCGACGTCCCGGACGCCGACTACGAGCAATACCCGCGCGCGACGCGAGAGGGAGCCGGCTGCCAGCCGCAGCCGGACCCGGATCTCCATCGAGCGAGACGCGGACGGTCATCCCCGAGCCATGGAATGGCGGGGTGACCCGCCTCCGCCTCCTCCCTGTGGAGAGAGATATCCCGCCTCGCCGCCAGTGGCGCACCCGACTCTCAGCGGCCGGCTAGGCCGCCGCGAAGGAATCGGCGAGAACGACGCCCGCCATCGGATCGACCGCCTGGCGCGATCCTTGGCATTGGAAGAAGAAGACGATGTCGGCCCGCCTTGTTTCGGCCCCCGCATCCGCGACGAGCCCTTTCCCAAAGGGTTCTCGCTCCCAAGAGACACGCCCAAGTACAACGGCTCCATGAAGCCGGAAGATTGGTTGATCGACTACTCCACCGCGGTTAGCATAGCCAACGGCAACCGGCGCGTTGCCGTGAAGTACGTACCCCTCATGCTGCAAGGCATGGCGCAGACCTGGCTCAACAGCCTCAAGCCGCATAGCATCAACGGCTGGCTAGACTTCACCGAAGCCTTCATCCGCAACTTCACCAGCACCTACAAGCGGGCTCCCAAGCCCAGACAGCTCTCCTTGTGCGTACAAGGCCCCGCCGAGTCCACTCGCGATTACCTCACGCGTTGGGCCGAGCTCCGCAACTCCTGTGAAGGGGTGCACGAGGTGCAAGCCATAGAATACTTCACAGCCGGATGCCGAGAAGGCACCCTCCTCAAGCACAAGCTCCTCTGCGACGAGCCGGCTACCCTCGACGAGCTTCTGGACATAGCGGACAAGTACGCCACCGCCGACTCCTCGATGAAGACCGAGCTTCGGGTAGACGCGTCCGGAAAGGTACTCAACCGGCGCCCAAGACGCCGGCTGGGGATTCCGGCCGACACCCCAACTCGAACGACCACAAGCGCAAGGGCCCTGCGCCGCCTCCCGCCAGCCGGTAGGTGGCCACAGTCGAAGATGCGCCGCCTGAAGAACGACCAGCGCCCAAGAAGCCCAAGGGCGGCAGGCCGGCTTGGCAGCCCGCCTTCTCCTATGAGCAAACCCTCGACGCCCCTTGCAAGTTCCACAGCAGCGCGAAGACGTCCAACCACACGACCCGGAAGTGCCATTGGCTCACCCGAATCTCTAAGGGCGAGGGGCTCATGCCGCCTCCGCCTGCCGGCCCGCCGCCTCCGCCTCCGCCGCCTCCGGCCGCTCGGCCCGCAGTCGGAGCCGTGAATGACGAGTTCCCTGATGAGCAAGCAACCTACATCGTCTTTACAAGCCAGCCCGAAGACCGGCGCAGCAAACGCCGAGAGCGCCAGGAAGTTGGCGTGGTCGCTGCCAACCCCGCTGGACACATGCATTGGTCAGAAAAGCCCATCAGCTGGAGCCGGGCCGACCATCCGGAGGTGATGCCGTCTCCCGGCTCTTATGCTTTGGTCCTGGAAGCCACCCTTGCAATGGACAGACGCGCCGCCCGCTTCTCCCGTGTGTTGATAGACGGCGGGAGCAGCATTAACATCCTGTATCTTGACACCCTGGAGAAGCTAAACGTCAAGACAAAGCAGCTCACGCCCACTCGGACAGTGTTCCACGGCATCATACCCGGCCTGTCCTGCGCCCCCATTGGCAAAATCAAGATTGATGTACTTTTTGGGGACAAGGAGCATTTCCGCCGGGAAGCGATCTGGTTTGAAGTGGTGGACCTGGAGAGCCCTTACCATGCATTGCTGGGCCGACCTGCCTTGGCCAAATTCATGGCAGTTCCCCACTACGCATACCTCAAGATGAAGATACCAAGCACCAAAGGCGTCATCACCGTAGCCGGTGATTACAAGAAGTCCTCCAAGTGCGCGGCGGCCAGCAGCCGGCTAGCCGAGTCCCTTGTGATTGCCGAAGAGAAGAAGATGCTGGACCGAGTCGTGGCCATAGCCGGCAAGCAGTCGGCCGTGTACCCCGACCCCAAGGAGCATGATGCTCAAGGATCTTTCCAGCCGGCCAAGGAGACGAAGAAGATACCTCTTGACCCCGAGCATCCAGAGAGGTTTGCCGTCATCGGGGCAAACCTGAACAGCAAATAGGAAGGCGAGCTCGCCGATTTCCTCCGTGAGAATCGGGACATCTTTGCATGGTCCCCCAAGGACATGCCGGGTGTTCCGAGGAAATTCGCCGAGCACAAACTACACGTTCGAGAAGACGCAAAGCCAGTCATACAACCCCTTCGCCGACTGTCGGAGGAGAAACGCATGATTGTAGGGGAGGAGATAGCCCGGCTCTTGGCGGCCGGCTTCATCATGGAAGTTTTCTTTCCAGAGTGGCTCGCCAACCCGGTCCTTGTGCTAAAGAAGAACAACAAGTGGCGCATGTGTATAGACTACACGAGCCTCAACAAGGCCTGCCCCAAAGATCCTTTTGCCCTGCCAAGGATTGACCAAATGATAGACTCCACAGCCGGATGCGAGCTGTTGAGTTTTTTGGATGCTTACTCCGGATACCATCAGATAAAGCTGGATCCGGACGACCGCCTGAAGACCGCCTTCATCACGCCATTTGGGGCCTTCTGCTACCTGACCATGACATTCAGCTTGAGAAATGCCGGTGCCACCTTTCAGCGTTGCATGCAGAAGTGCCTCCTCAAGCAACTCGGCAGAAACGCTCACGTTTACGTGGATGACATCGTGGTGAAGACGGAGAAGCACGGCACCTTGCTGGGAGACCTCAAGGAAACATTTGAGAACTTACGCCGGTTCCAAATCAAGCTCAACCCCGAGAAATGCGTGTTCGGAGTGCCAGCCGGCCAGCTCCTAGGCTTCCTGGTCTCCGAACGCGGCGTCGAGTGCAACCATGTGAAGATCAAGGCCATCGAGAGAACGGTGATCCCCACCAAGCTTCGAGACATCCAGAAGTTCACCGGGTGCTTGGCCTCCTTGAACCGCTTCATCAGCCGGCTCGGAGAGAAAGCTCTCCCCCTCTACCGCCTCATGGAGAAGAGCACTCACTTCGAGTGGAACGACCAGGCCGGCCAAGCTTTTCACGAGCTGAAGAAGATGCTGGCCACGCTGCCTGTCCTCGCGGCGCCGACTGAGAAAGAGCCCATGCTCCTTTACATCGCCGCAACCAGCCGGGTGGTCAGCACCGTCATCGTAGTCCAGCGCCCAGAAGAAGGCCGAGCCCAGCCGGTCCAGAGGCCGGTGTATTATTTGAGCGAGGTGCTGCCCGCCTCGAAGCAGAACTACCCGCACTACCAAAAGATGTGTTACGGCGTGTACTTCACCGCCAAGAAGCTGAAGCCCTACTTTCAAGAGCATCCCGTCACGGTCGTATGCACTGCCCCGCTAGCCGAGATCATAGGCAGCCGGGATGCATCCGTCTGGGTGGCAAAATGGGCCATCGAGCTGGCCCCCTACACGATCTTCTACCAACCCCGCACTGCCATCAAGTCCCAAGCACTGGCCGACTTCCTCGTCGACTGGGCCGAGACCCAGTACCTGCCGCCGGCTCCCGACTCCACCCATTGGCGCATGCACTTCGACGGGTCCAAGATGCGCATCGGCTTGGGGGCCGGCGTCGTCCTTACCTCTCCGAAAGGCGACAAGCTCAGATACACGCTACAGATCCACTTTGCCACCTCCAACAACGTGGCCGAGTACGAGGCACTCATACACGGGCTCCGGCTTGCCAAAGAACTTGGCATTCGCCGGATCCTATGTTATGGCGACTCGGACATGGTGGTCCAGCAATCATCCGGCGACTGGGACGCCAAGGACGCGAATATGGCGAGCTACCGTTTCCTGGTCCAACAACTAGGCGGATACTTTGAAGGATGCGAGTTCCTCCACGTACCACGAGCCGACAACGAACCAGCCGATGCCCTGGCTCGAATAGGCTCCACTCGGCAAGCAATTCCAACCGGCGTCGCTCTACAACGCCTCCTCAAGCCGTCTATCAAGCCGTCTCCGGAATCCGATTCCATCTTCGTGCTGCCTGACCCCGATGCGGCCGGGTCCGGCTCGAAGAATCAAGTAGCCGACCCCAAGATCCCCGTAGCCGGCCTGGCGACTTCGGTAGCCGGCTCGGGGACTTCGGCAGCCGGTTCGGGGACTTCGGCTACCGGCTCGGGGACTGCGGTAGCCAGCCCGGGGACTGCACCAGCACTACAGCCGGCGGCCGACTCCAGCACCTCACCGCCCAGCCCGCCCACCCTAGTGGCAGTAGCCACTTTGGCAGTAGAAGAAGTCGCGGCTCCATCATGGGCTCAGTCCATCCTCAACTTCCTAGTAAACCAAGACCTGCCGGCTGACGAAACAGAAGCAAGACAAGTCCAGCATCGAGCCGGAGCGTACACAATCGTCAACAGACAACTACTCAAGCGCAGCATCACTGGAATCCTCCAACGGTGCGTTGAGCAAGAGAAGGGCATTGCAATCCTCACAGACATTCACCAAGGAGAATGCGGCCACCATGCGGCCTCAAGATCACTTGTCGCCAAAGCCTTCCACCATGGTTTCTTCTGGCCGACCGCTTTGGATGATGCCAAAGAATTAGTCAAACATTGCAAGGGATGCCAACTCTTCAGCTCCAAGCAACACGTGCCGGCTTCGGCACTCAAGACCATTCCCCTCACTTGGCCCTTTGCCGTTTAGGGACTGGACATGGTGGGCCCATTCAAGACGGCGCGCGGCGGCATGATGCATTTGCTCGTCGCCGTGGACAAATTCACCAAGTGGATTGAGGCAAAGCCGATCAAGAAGCTGAATGGGCCGACTGCCGTGACGTTCATCGCAGACATAACAACTCGGTACGGCGTGCCGCACAGCATCATCACCGACAATGGCACGAATTTTGCCAAAGGAGCCTTGGCACGTTTCTGCGCCGCCCAAGGTATCCGGCTGGACTTAGCATCCGTCACCCACCCGCAGTCAAACGGCCAGGTCGAGCGAGCCAACGGCCTCATCCTCTCCGGAATCAAGCCTCGACTGGTCGTACCTCTGGAGCGCTCCGCCGGCTATTGGCTCGATGAGCTGCCGGCTGTCCTCTGGAGTCTGCGCACTACACCAAACAAGTCAACCTGCTTCACCCCTTTCTTCCTTGTGTATGGTGCTGAGGCGGTCATCCCAACTGACATCGAATTCGACTCGCCTCGAGTAACCATGTACACTGAAGCGGAGGCCAAGGAAGCACGAGAAGACGGCGTCGACCTACTGGAAGAAAGCCGGCTATTAGCCCTCAGCCGGTCTGCCATCTACCAGTAGGGTTTGCGCCGCTACCACAGCCGGAAGGTCAGGCCAAGATCTTTCCAAGAGGGCGACCTTGTGCTCCGGCTGATCCAGCGAACAGCCGGCCAGCACAAGCTCTCAGCCCCTTGGGAAGGCCCCTTCGTCATCAGCAGAGCTCTAGGCAACGACTCCTACTACCTGATCGATGCACAGAAGCCGAAGGCACGCAAGAGAGACGACTCCGGCAAGGAGTCGGAACGGCCGTGGAACGCCAACCTCCTTCGAAGATTTTACAGTTAAAAGGCAGTATGTATCACGCTAACTTTTGTATTAAGTACAAGACAATAGGCCCCCCCAAGGAGGGCTCGGGGACTGCCATCCCTTATTTAAGAATGAAAAGTATCATGCTTATGACCTTGTCGTATCATTTACTTATTCCGTCCGGCACCGAGTTCGACTAGTCGGCTCGGGGACTGGCCGACTGGAGTTATGTTAGAAGTCCTACCCGCAGTCAGACAAGTAGTGTGCCGGCTCTCAAGCCTTCTCTTGCCAAAAGTCGCAGTTCGAAGAACCGGCTGTCCGGATGGCAAGAGTTAAAGGTAGGAACGGGCGCCCACACGAAAAATGGCTAGGGACTAACGGACTAATATAACAAAAGCCGGTTTTTCTCACACCGCTGACTGGCTACCAGAGTAGCCGGCCGGCCGGTTTCCATTCGCTTCACTTTAATCCAAGAAAGCTCAAGTACTTGCCTCCCCAAAGAGGGAAGGCGGCAAAGGAAAAAGCCTAAGGATAAAAAAGCATACGCGAATGGAAACCAAACATGCACATGATAATATTTACATAAAAAGACCTCCAAGAGGCCAGCATTCAACATAGTTTGGATACACCCCCAGTGGGTGGAACGGTGAAAACCTAACAAAGATTGTTCAAAGACAACAAAGCAGGAAAGATAAAGACGGCAGGTCAAGCTGACGGAGCGGCCGACGAGCCAGACTGGTTGGCGGAGACGGTCGGGCCGGCTGACGAACTTCAGCTTGGTCGCCGCCTCCCGCAGAGGGCGCGCTTCCACGCACCTCATTGCTGGAGGCACGGTCGGCCTGAGGTCGGCTGGTTTTTCCACCAGCCGGCTCGACGTCTTCGCCGTCCTCGTCTTCGTCTTCTTCGCCCTCGTCGCTGGAGGCAATCTCCTCCGCCGAGTCCTCGCCCACCGCCGGGTTCAGCCCGAACCACTCCTCCGGCTGAGCAACACCGTCATCATCGATTTCGGGTGCGAAAACGCTGATGTCGGTGCACTCGGCGATCGTCGAAGCTCGCTGGGCGATAGCCGGCCTCACCTCCTCCAGCTCCGCGTCGGCCTCCATCCGCCAAGTGCGCAGCTGGTCCAGGCTCAGCCCTGGGTACCAAGCCCGAACGAATTCCAACGCCCGCCCGGCTCCGAGGCGGGCCGCTGACGCTTTCCAAGCCTCGAAGCGACCAACTGCGACTTCCAGCCAGTCGGCAGTTTGGCTTGGGGTGCGGGGGATCGTCTCGCCGGGCCAGAGGGCGGCCAACACTTGCGCCCCGGCACGTTGGAGCCGGCGAAGCATCCGATGAGCCGGCTGCAACAGCGCCTGGATGGCCAAGAGCTGCTCCTCGAGCGTCCGGTTCGCATCCGGCGCGATGTTGGCCCCCGCCTGACGACGCGCCTCGCGATGGGCCTCAATGCTTTGGGCGGCGAAGGCGGAGTAGCCCGGGAAGTAATCTACAAGAAACAACAAGCAACAGCTCAAGATAAGTCAAAAAACCCAGGCGGCAAGGGGCAGGAGAAGGGCTAAGAAGGCAACTTACCGTCGATCAACTCCTCGATCCGGCCGAAGCCCTCGTCCAGGGCTCGCTGGGTCTCAGACTAGCTCGCCGCCTCCATCTCATACTCCTCCATCAAGGCGGCTTCACTTTACGGCGCCGCCCGCAAGGCCGCTTTGTGGATCTCCTCTTGGTCGGCCAGCTTCTTGGCTAGGCGATCCCGTTCCTGGACCAAGGCAGCACACTCGGCCTCCTTGGTGTGAAGGGCGGCCTTCGCTTCACCAAGCTCCTTCCTCAAGTCGGCGTTGGCCCCTGAAGACAAAGAAAAAGAAAAAACAATAAAGAAAGAGTCATCAAGAAAGATCCGACCCGACTGCACAGCAGTCGGCCCGAATCTCGGGGACTACACCCAGTGGGTGCGCTGACGCGCCCCCACAGGAGACAGACAAGTTTGAGTACTTACTTCGGCTGTCGGCCAGGTCGTCGGTCCTCCGACTTAGCTCCCGAGCCTGGGAGTTGAAGGCGGCAGCACGAAGGTTGTGGTATTCCTGAAAATTCAGAAAAAAGGCAAAATAAGATTGCCGTCGAGAAAGATCTGACCCGACTGCGTAGCAGTCGGCCCGAATCTCGGGGACTACACCCAGTGGGTGCGCTGACGCGCCCCCACGGAAGGAATTAAGAAAGCAAAGCGGCCAAGAACGAAGGACTCACCCGGACAGTGGCTCGCGTTGACAAGAACTCCTGGGTGAACTGCTGCAGCAGGGCGGCCTGAGCTTGCAGCCGGCTCCGGACCCCTTGAGCCGCCACATTTAGCTCGCCAGTTCCCCCGCTGGGAGTCCACTCGGACGTGGCGGTGCTGGCCGCCTCCAGATCCTCCGCCGACTGGCCTGCGCCCGCGGCTCGGCGCAACTCCGGCGGAGCGGCGCCTCCCCCTGCGCGCCGGCGCATCGCCGGCTGGACCTCGAGGCCGGCTCTGTTCTCCGGCTCACCTCCGGCCGGCTCCTCTGGCGCCGCTGACGATTGACCGCCTTGGCCCGCTCCGGTTGGCGCTGCTGGCAGTGCTCCCCCCGCCAAGGCCACGGGGTCCTCCCCCCTCTCCAACAGCGGTGGGTCTTGGACGATCTCCTCCGCCAAGGGCAATGGGGTGTCGGGGGCTACAGCTCGGAGAGGAATGGCGAGCAGTGGAGGCTGGTCGCGCGAGCTTTCCGCCTCCGTCTCCGCGGTAGCCGCCTCCGTATGGGCCTTGGCCGCCGCGTCGGCCTGCTCCCTCGCCGCCTGGGCGGCCGCCTTCTCCGCCGCCTCGCGCTCCTCCCGCGCTTCGCGGGCGTTCCGCTCTGTGGCCTCCCTGAGATCGGCGCGGGGGTCCACGTGGCGGGAGCTCGAAGACCCTCCAGCCGTCCCCACGACGGAGCCGCCCGGACCCCGCTCAAGGGAAAGTGGCGCCTTGTCCAGCAAGCGAGGAAAGGTTAAGAAGAATATTCGAAGAGAAAGAGAATGATGACGAGAATGCGGCAAGGCAATTGAAGACTTACGCCGAGACCGCCTGGGGCTGCTTTACCGCCTTGCGGAAGCGGGCCGCCTTCGCGGCCGCCTCGCCTCGCTTTGTCGCCGCGGTGGAGGGCTTGGACTTCTTCGGCCGACTGCCGAAGAGGCCTAGAGCGGCCCGGCGCTTCTGCGCGCCGCCAGCAGCCGGCGCGGCAGACGAGCCCGCGCCCTGTTGGTCGGCCGTCGGCTGGCGACGCGGGGCGACTTCGGCTTCGAATTCGTCCGGCCAGTCCTCGAAGCTCGCGGTGAACCTTGAGCCTCTGGGCTCGGCACTGTCCCCCACGACGGCGTCTTCCATGGCGGCCGCCCCCAAGTCCGGGTCGTCAACGTCATCCACCGTGCGGTCGGGGGTATACTGGCGTTCAATTCCCGCTGCCCCGGCCGGCGGCGCAAGAAGAGGGTTCTGCTCAAAAGAACCGACTGGTCAGAAGCCGGCCGTCATGAAGCCGGCCGACGACAAAAAGAAGATAGAGAGAGAAGCTTACCACGAGCGGAGGATTGGCGCGAGAATACGACACCTTGCCGTATTGCCAGTCCCCGGCGAGCTTGCAGTTGGCGATGTAGTTAACCATGAGCGCCACCTCCGAGTGGGGCATTTCCCATGTGCTCAGCCGGCTTGGGTCGAAGCGGCCGCTCATCTGACACATAATATGGGGCCGGCTCTGGAGAGGGAGAATCCGGCGCTCCACGAAGGCGGCCACCAAGTCGGCCCTGCGCAGGCCTTCTGACTGAATCATCACCCGAAGCTGGGAGATGGCGGCGTTCCCGGCTGGAGACAATGACCGGGACCGGAAGCTCCACGAGGGCTGCCTCCCAGCCGGCGGGCCGGCTACGTAAGCCGGCAGGTTGATGTAGTCTCCTTCCTCGGCGATGTTCTTCACATAGAAATAAGATCTTTGCCAAACCTTCACCGACTGGATCAGGGGGATGGGCGGGAACGGGTTGTTCTCGCTCGCCCTCCTCATGGCGATGAAGGCTCCGCAGGGGGCGGGCACGCCGGCGACGACCGTGCCGAGCTTGCTCTGGAAGAACTCCCCCCAGAGCTCCAGCGTGGGGAGCAGCCCCAAGAAGCCCTCGCAGAGGGAGACGAAGGCCGACAGCAGCATCACCGCATTAGGCGTGAGGTGATGCGGCTGGAGGTTGTAGAAATCGAGGAAGGAGCGCAGAAACCCGCTCGCCGGAAGGCCGAAGCCGCGCAGGCAGTGCGAGCGGAAGACGACCCGCTCGCCCTCCTCCGGTGCCGGCGAGATCTCCGTCGCCGGCGCCAGGCGGACTTGCACGCGGTCGGCACCGGGCAGGCGCCGGGTCTGGCGAAGGAACTCCACATGGTCTTCATGGACGTTGGAGCCGTCCCACAAGCTTGACAACGCCATGGGAGCGAGGCGGTGTAGAGACGCGTCGGCGCTGAGATGGGAAGCTGCGACGGCAGCGAGAGGAAGAAGACGAGGGTCAGGAGGGGCGGAGCGGGAGGGAGCGTGCGAACCTCTGTCGCTCTCCCTCCTCCCCCTACTTATAGGCTCACGTGGCGGAGCCGAGGAGGCGCGGCGTGGGGAAGCGTGGGGATCGATCGTGCCCACTCCCCACGTTCCGCGATTATCGAGCCTTAACGGCGAAACAAAACTGCCTCGAGAAGGCGAGCGGCCCTTGTGGGCCACGGAAGATCCGCGCCCGGACCAAGGCTCGCGAGTGGCGGGCCCGGGCCTGCGGCGGCGTCCCGTCGCGCGCGCGTGCTCGCAGGATCCCGCTGCCACATGGCCGCGGGGGGCCCCGTAGTCAGCGCGCAGGTCCCCCCTCCTCCCGCCTGTAAGACGCGGGGCTCTCTGAAGTCGGTGTACACCCGCTAAGCCGGCTCTTCAGAATGGGAAGCTGACCAAGCTTCTCGTCCCCCTGCTCGCCTCGGAGCTCGATCAGCTTCGGGGACTACTGTCGGAGTAAATAGCCATGGGTAGCCTAGCTGGCTCCCCCTGGCCCTTCTGAAAAAAGTTACGAGCCCGCCTGGCTCTCAAGAATCCAAGACATGGGGCCGCCTTCCCCTAGCTGGCTGCAACCCGGGCCGGCTTTCGGGAGGCGGTCCGACTTTAGCCCTCATGAGGAGGCCGACTCCACGAAGCCGGCCATGAGAAGGCCGACTCCAAGAAGCCGGCTCCCCATAATGCGGTCAAGACCGTACCCACAAAGTTTGCACCCACCTAACGGCGGTGCGATGGTGCGTGGCTACAGTAGAGCCTGCCACCCCCGAATCCCGGAGCACGCCTGGCACAGTGCGCCATACGGGGTAGACATGACCCGTCCGGCGCAACACTGTTGCCATGTTGACCCTGGCATCACCCACGACGGGCCGCCAGCGTGGCCCACAGGCGGTGGGCCCCTTTGAGCAGAGAGACGCCCGAAGGCGGCCACGCCTCCAACCAGTCGGCCCAAGACAGAGCCGGCTCCCTGCAGCCGGCTTGCTGCCTTCCTCAAAGAAGACGCCCCATTAAGGAGACAAGACGCGGTAAGGCTACAGCGATCGCCAGACAGGCGGCGGTACTGTAGCCACGCTTACCACAATGAAGCTCACGTCAACAAGATGGAGCCACAGTAACCCGCCGCCGACCATGCCCTGGATAGTGGGGCCTGCCTGTCGACCAAGGGGCCGGCAGCCGGCAGGGCCCACCAGTCGGCGGGCCCCAGCAGCCGGCGCAGAAGCCGGCGAGCGCAGTCACAGACGGCTGGGCCCCGCGCCCAGTCGGATTACCATTGTACCCCCGGGGGGTAGGCCTATATAAACCCCCCGGAGCACCCATGCAAAGGGTTGGACCCCTTACTAGTTCTAAACACCACCCAAGGAGAGGAAGTAGGCTAGCCGTGCCCTTCTTCCTCCTCCACCAGACAGCTCAAGGAGCATTGTGTAGCTACTTGATTCATCTAGTGAGCATGCGGAGACCCCGCAGAGCAGCAGTAGGGGTGTTATCTCCACGGAGAGCCCCGAAGTTGGGTAAGATCCGCCAGCGTGCATGTCTTCTCCTTATCCCGTTTCCAGGCACCGGCGATGTCTTACTGGCTCCCACAATGATAAGCCACCCGTTGGCATATGTCGCACCTACCACCCGACACCGATCTAAGCTTTCATATTCCACTTGCTCATCAAATGTTTATGCTTCACAATTCTCTTCATGAAGACTAGCCCCCTAACTGCACTGTAGGGTATGACACCAGCTGCTTCAGAATGGATTATTAATAGTGGGTGTACTAATCACATGACTGGCAAGCGAAGTCTTCTCATGGACTCAACTTTACGTCCATCTGATAAGAGTCACATCACATTTGCTGATACTGGTAAAAGCAAGGTATTGGGTCTAGGTAGAGTTGCAATCTCAAGGGATCAACACATGGATAAAGTAATGCTTGTTGAATCCCTTGGTTTTAACTTAATGTCTATCTCAATGCTTTGCGATTTAAACATGATTGTGATATTTGGAAAATATTGTTGCCTTGTTCTAATGGAATCTGACAAGTCTCTAGTCTTTGAAGGGTATCAGAAAGATGATTTGTACGTGGTAGATTTCTCAGCAGGACCACATCTTGCCGTATGTCTTCTAGCAAAAGCTTCAGAATGCTGGCTCTAGCATCGGAGGCTAGGGCATGCTGGCATGAGGAATTTGCACACTCTTGCAAAGAAGAAGCATGTCATAGGCATCGAGGGCGCCAAGTTCAAAAAGGATCACTTATGTGGTGCCTGTGAAGCAGGAAAGATGACGAGGGCCAAGCATCCCTCGAAGACAATCATGACAACGACTCAACCCTTCGAACTGCTCCACATGGACCTCTTCAGTCCCACTCACTACTCAACTCTTACTACTACTGCTTGTCTCTATGGCTTTGTCATTGTTGATGATTATTCAAGATATACTTCGGTGCATATAATCCTCTAAAGACTGAAGTGCAGGATGTCTTCAGACGCTTCGCCAATCGATCCATGAACAACTATGGCATCAAGATCAAGCACATCCGAAGTGACAATGGCACTGAATTCAAGAACACTAGCCTCGACACTTATCTTGATACTTTGGGCATCACTCATGAATTCTCATCTCCGTACACGCCGCAACAGAATGGCGTCGTGGAACGCAAGAACAGAACACTTATTGAGATGGCCCGGACGATGCTAGATGAATACAAGACTCCAAGAAAGTTCTGGCCTGAAGCCATTGATACTGCATGCCATATCATCAACCGTGTCTATCTTCACAAGCTTCTGGAAAAGACATCCTATGAGCTCCTTACTGGAAAGAAGCCAAATGTCAGTTACTTCAGAGTATTTGGTGCCAAGTGCTGGATCAAGGGTCCACATCACACTTAAAAATTTGCACCGAAAGCACATGAAGGTTTTATGATTGGATATGGAAAGGATTCACACTCCTACAGAGTCTTCAACCTCTTTCACTATAAAGTGGTTGAAACTGTGGATGTGCGGTTCGATGAGACTAACGGCTCACAAAGAGAGCACCTGCCAAATGTGCTAGATGAAGTTCCATCCACTGAAACCATTAAACTCATGGGAACTGGAGAAATCATACCGTCTGAAGCTCAGCCTGAAGAGGAACTCATCATCTCTGCACCACATCAACCTGAAGACAATGCTCAGCCTGATGATAATCCTTCTAACGATGACAATGATCAGCAAGAGCAAAATCTTCGTCCTGCTCATCCTCGTGTTGCAAATGAAGTACAGATTGAGAGAATAATTGATAGCATCAATGCACCAGGTCCACTCACTCGTTCAAGGGCAACACAGCTAGCAAATTTCTGTGGGCACTTCGCATTCGTCTCAATATCTGAACCCAAGAAAGTTGATGAAGCCTTCATGGAACCTGAATGGATTCAAGCTATGCAAGAAGAGCTTCAACAGTTTGAGTTGAATAATGTATGGGAACTGGTTAAGCATCCTGATCCTCGTAAGCACAATATAATAGGCACTAAATGGATATGTTGCAACAAGCAAGATGAGCATGGTCAAGTTGTCAGAAACAAAGCTCGTCTCGTTGCTCAAGGATACACTCAAGTTGAAGGAATTGACTTCGATGAAACATTTGCTCCTGTGGCTAGGCTTGAAGCTATAAGCATACTGCTAGCCTATGCAAATCATCGTAACATTCTTCTGTATCAAATGGATGTGAAGAGCGCTTTTCTCAATGGAAAGATTGAAGAAGAAGTGTATGTTGCACAACCGCCTGGCTTTGAAGATCCAAAACATCCTGACATGGTCTACAAGCTCAACAAGGCACTATATGGTCTTAAACAAGCCCCTCGAGCTTGGTATGACACACTCAAAGACTTCCTGAAGAGCAAAGGCTTCAAACCTGGTTCCCTGGATCCCACTCTCTTCATGAAGACATATGATAGTGAACTGTTTGTGTGCCAAATATACGTGGATGACATTATCTTCGGCTGCACTAACCAAAAATACAGTGAAGAGTTTGGATATATGATGCAAGAGCAATATCAGATGTCCATGATGGGTGAGCTGAAGTTCTTCCTTGGTCTTCAAATATGACAGCAACACAACGACATCTTCATATCTCAAGAGAAATACCTCAAAGATTGCCTGAAGAAGTTTGGAATGCAAGACTGCAAAGGCTACATGACGCCAATGCCAGCCAAACACCATCTGGGTCCCGACGACAATGGTAAAGAGTTTGATCAAAAGGTATACCGCTCCATGATTGGTTCTTTGCTTTATTTATGTGCATCTAGGCCAGATATCATGCTTAGTGTTTGCATGTGTGCCCGGTTCCAAGAATCACCAAAGGAATCGCATCACTTAGCTGTGAAGCGAATTCTTAGATATTTGGCTCACACCCCAACACTAGGATTATGGTATCCAAAGGGCTCAGAGTTTGATCTAGTTGGATTCTCGGATGCTGATTATGCTGGTGACAAGGTGGATCACAAGTCTACATCAGGCACATGTCATTTTCTGGGATGATCACTTGTATGTTGGTCTTCAAAGAAGCAGGACTATGTATCCCTCTCCACTGCTGAATCTGAATACATTGCTGCTGGATCTTGCTGCGCTCAGCTTCTATGGATGAAGCAAACACTCAAAGACTATGGCATTCATCTGAAGCAAGTGCCACTCTACTGCGACAACGAGAGCGCCATCAAGATTGCTAACAACCCAGTTCAGCACTCGAAGACAAAGCACATTGAAATTCGTCATCACTTTCTCAGAGATCATGTCATGAAGGAAGATATTGATATCATACACGTCAACACTGAAGAGCAATTGGCAGATATCTTCACAAAGCCCTTAGATGAGAAGAGGTTTTGCAAGTTACGGTGTGAGCTAAATATCTTGGAATCCTCAAATGTCCTGTGATCAGGCACACTTCCTAACACTAGTGCATGTTGATGACTTAGATGTGCAACACACTAGTGCATTCTGAGTGTGAATACATTAACGTGGAATTTGACTTCAGAGCACCATGATAGTTGTGCGCCATGTCTGGGTCTAATACTTCCTATACGGTGGGTAAAGCCACCACCAAATTCTTCCCTAAGAAGTGTTTCTCACATGGCGTTACATTTGCAAAGTCTTTGCTTTCTGTTTGTCTTCAATGTTAACATGACCTCATGTTTATCTTCAACGTACCGATTTGGTTTCTGTCCTCTACAACATTCACTTATAGCTATGGCTTCTTGCTGAATCTTTTGAACTAAGTGAATGTGATTGGACCCTAACCCCTCTATGCTTCTTTCCTAAGTCTATCTATCCAAATCATATGCATTCTATTGACACTGTCAAAATGTCTTCTCTACATCCTTGTCAGCAGAAGACACAGAGACAACCATTAATCCGTTTTCAATGCTAAATCCTTCCACCTGAAACCCGGAGAAGTGGGAATGACCACCCGACAATCCAGGCGTGCGTGGGAACGTGGAACAACCTCCGTTGTGTTGCATGATAGCCACGTGTCCTTCAGATGTGAACCGCCAGGGGCACCTGTGTAATAACACTGTGCCGTCCCTGTCCCTATAAATACACGCCTCACCACAGTCATTATCCTTCCACTCTCGCACAAACCCTAGCGCCACCGCTAGCCCTCGACGACACCGGCAACGAAGCGCTTAGCTGCCGCGACCTCACCGACGCCGTCCTCACGCCGGCCGCGGACATCGTCTTCTCCGCCGTCGCCGTAGGTGTCCTCCGTCGCCAAGTTAGGGCACGGAAGATTGAACTGCTTGGCCTCCTCTCCCACTCCGTCTAGCAGTTCCTTGTGTGCTAAATAAAACCTCCTTTTTACAGTCTCTTTTGATCCGATAGATTCATCCTTTTCTACCACAAGTAGTTTCTGTTCACACAAGTTGGATCTATTTCATACTGCATCTCATAATATGCCTAGTATGTTCACTTATGCTTCACATAGCAGTTAGATTCCTCACTTGTACTTATTCGTGGATTCGTACAAATCTAGAACCAACTCTCTATCTATGAGTGAATGTCTTCGCACTATGAGGTCAATGTCTTCTAAACTGATTTATCTTCAAAATCTTGTGAGAATGCATATGACCTCCTCCCCTTCCCTCGCACCTTAATGCTGTCACAGGTACATGTTCGTGGGAGAATCCCTTGGTTCTCATAGTCTGCATTCATTTGCAGAATACTTACAGCATCATATTAATTCTCCTGAAGCCATTTCTTGTCTGACCAGTAGAGAGAAGACTTTGATAGTTTTGAAGCCTTTCATTCTAAACTTCATGGCACCAGAAAAATCTGCAAGGAAGGGTGGCAGAGAGCACCGTGGTAACACCTCAAGAGATCTGCCTCCTGACCTCTATGAGCTATACAAGACAGATCCGGAGGAGGATTACAATCAGCGGAAAACTCGAATCCAATGGATTCGAAGATATTGGGCAGAACAATGGTTCAAGTACAGGTTCGTGACCCAGGAGTATGCTGAGAAGAATGCCATCAAGCGACCGTGGGGAGACATCCTATACAAAAATCTTCAACCCAGGTCCAGAGCTGAAGCCATTGAACAAGGCTTCTATCCCTGCATGGTCCATGGACCACAACCTGCAGATGCAGACCCATCGTCATTGCTATGGTGTCGTGACGACAATCTGTTCAAGCGCAACCTTCAGTTTGCCAGGAACTCAGCCAAAGAAAACAAGAAGTCGCGGGGATTAGACTTCAATCCAGGCCCCTCTGCTCCTCGTGCCGATGGCTCACGCGAAGCTGAACCCAATCTTGTTGGGCCCTTCTACAACCTGGAAGGTCTCATCACTCATATTATGGTTCAAGGGGCAGTCGTGGATCAACCTGCAGACGACACTGAATCTGACGAAGCGCCTGCACCACCGAAGCCAAAGAAGCTGAAGAAGCCTAAAGCTTCGAAGCCTGCCCCTGCACCAAAGGTTTCACGGGTGAAGCCTCTGGCCACTGCACCTCCTGAACACAGTGTGCAGTCTGAAGATCTGTCACGCATCTCCAAGCCCTCCAAAGTGAAGATGCCCATGCAACCCACCAGCCAAGCACTGACCCCTGCTGCTGTTCTGCGAAATGAGAATGACGCCATTGATCTGTCTAGCGACGACGATCTTGGCGATGACGCTCTTGAGCAGTTGATCAAGAGCAAGCAAGAGGCAGAGATCTTCAATGACCTTCCTCTCTTTGATGTTGAAATCATCAACACATTCATTCATGAGTGGTTTGATAGCCCAAATATTAGCTTTGATGATCTTCAGCTTCCCATTGGCCTCAGCGTCGCCTTCGACAGAGCCATTGCTGCTGAGCTGGCTCTATCTCAGAAGATTGTTGAGCTGAAGCATAAGATAGATTATGAAAATGCTCAGTTCAAGAAGCATATGGACAAGCTCAATGTTGAAGACATTCAGAACTTCCAGACCATGATGCATGAGCTTAAGGAAGCATTCCGAACCAAACGCGAAGAAGCCAAAGGTTCTCGTGAGCGCATGAAGGATCTTGCTGCTAAATGTGTTCAGGGATACAATGAAGCTGAAAAGCGCAAGGCCTTGGGGCGACCAGGCATCGACCCCAGAATGGCGGCCAAGAAGAAGAAGAAGCTAGCTGTGGCAGAACCCGAAGAACCAAGGTAGGAAGTACATCCAATTGTCTTCCCAGCCAGTATGACAGGCTCGAAGCCTAAGGTCCCCACAGTGGCTTCAGAACTAAAGAAAACAAGGGCAGCTGAAGCTGAAGCCAGAAAGCGCAAAACCAAGGGCACCACTGATGATGCTCCTCCAACTAAGAAACGCAAAACCAAGAAGAGAGATTGGGTTGCTCCCACAGAGCCCCTTGAGGTCGAGCCAATCTCAGTGGCTCATCCTACGTCTGAAAATCAAGAACACCAAGTGATAGTTCATGAGCCTGCTTCCATAGAGGCTCCTGAAGCTGAAGACAATCCAGCTGTTGACCCCACCGCAACTGAAGACATTGGTCCTCACGACAATGTTGAAGATGATGAAGTCCTTCCTCAGATCGAGCACCAATTGGTATCATCGCCTGTGCTCATGCACAGCGAACTCATCAGCATTGGTCGTCCTCTGACGCCAACTGCTCAGGATGCATCATGGGCTGATCACCCACAATGACAAGACACCCCAAGTTCTCCCCAACCGCAAGCCCCCTCACTAGTGCAAGATGACGATGACTTTGAGGCCCAGCAAACTCCATCTCCGCAACCGTCGCCAGCATTACGCAGGCTTCGCAAAGGACCAAGGCCCCAAGTCACTCCCACTATGCATGTGTCTGAGTCTGAAGCCAAAATGGCTGAAGATATTCCAGCTGCATCAGCCGATGAAGAAGAAGAACCAAGAGTTGAAGCAGAAAGAGTTGCTACACCCCCGTCCCACCAAGATGTTGTTCTCGAGGAGAACGTCTCCGACCCTCCAGCTTCTGAAGTGGAGGTTAACAATCCTGAGGCGGCCACCAACATCACCACTGAAGCCAATGACGTTGTCATGGCTGAAGCTAATGTGGCGCCTGAAGCTACTTCGGTGCCAGAAGTACACGTGCCTGGAGCCACTGCAGCGCCCGAAGCCACTGCTGAAGCACCTGAGGTGCAAGCACCTGAAGCCAATGTGGCCCCAGAAGCCCATGTCAACGATAATGCCAATGCTCCTGTTCCCCCTCCAAGACCTCACACCATTGAGCTGGCATTTGATCGTGGTCAGCCTGTTATGGTTCGATGGCCCATTCTGATTCCTCCACCTGCTGCGGGTCCCCAATTTGACTATCATGTCGAGCACAGACCTTCCGTCCAGAAGCCCAAGCCAAGACTGCCACGATTCCCAGGCAATGCAACTTCGCCTGGGGTCTTCAATGTGAATGGCTGCGTGGCACATAACACCTTCCTCAACAGCGCCAAGAACCCTTATACCAAACCTCGCATTTCATCAGATCGGTTCTGGAGCTATCAGCAGTGCAGCTACTATTCCTGCGTCTTATACAATCAAGGGCGCATATTTCCACATATGTGCCTCGACTCTGAAGCTATAGCTGGCCTGCCCTGCCTTGAAGAAGCATTGGATTGCTTCAGAGATGCTGGACTGCTGCAGTTTGTCACAGATAAGGAACACTGGAATGAAGAGCTACTGCTACAGCTCTATGCAACTCTTCACATTTTAGGCTACAACAGGGATCCAAAGACTTGGGTCCTTGAGTGGATGACAGGCAATGCCCATCATGAAGCCGAAGCTCTTGATATCATTGAGCTCATAGGCCTGCCCACTCCTGGTGAATACTATGAACCAGGTTGTCAACAACACCAGAATGCCTTGGAAAGCATTTTTCAGAAGCCAGAACCCAACATGAGTCAAATGCTGAGCATGATGAAGCCCTTGCCTCACGACGCTGAATACCCGTCTGAATTCTTTGTTGAAGACCTAGAGTATCTGCCTCGACCATTTACCATATCATCAGAAAGACTCTATGGCCTGTCAAAGGACATTCATCTGCAGCGAAGCTTGAATGAGCAATGAAGACTTTGGTTTTCTATATCTTCAATGGCATCAGCTTCAATGCTCAAGACTTCTTCATCAGACAGTTGGCTGCATCTGGCTCTGACATTTTTGGTCTCAAGTTTTATGCTCCATGAGTAATGCGCCTTATCAAGCTTCACTCTGCAATCGACTATCAGCCGTGTGCGCGCAATCATCTTGTCTTCTTGCCAGAGGTTGATCTGTCGGTTGAAGCTATTTACCTAGAGCCTGCTAAGGATCCCATTTATCTTCACAATGTTGATCACCAAAGCTTCACCCAGCCTATTGAAGGAGTTCCATCAATTTCTCGTGTTTATCCCCTTGCTGGCAACACATGTGCCCCTCGCGCTCAAACTGACGCCACTGGTAGCACCATTGCGCAAAGGCCCCAAAGGCGATCTCGTGTCCTAAATGACCAAGAGCTTCTCGTCACGCTACACCAAAAACAGGACAAACATCACGAGTGGCTTAAGCGTCAGATTCAAAGCCTCTTGGTGGATGTCAACCGCATTCGCAACCTTGCCACCAAGAATGCCTTTGTCACTCATGAAACCTGTCGGAGGTCGTGGAAGAGTTTGACATTACTTAGTGCTGAAGCTGATCTGCAAGCCGATGGCTTCACCGAACGATTCAAGTTTGACTCAACTCCTCCCAGGAATGCTCACTTGCATTGGACTCGCTCACTTGAAGACTCTGACTATTCGTCCTCAACTGCGACAGTGAATGCCAGAGTCATTGATGACCAAGATGATGCAACTTCACCTGCTCCAACTTCAGCGCGTGTCGACACTGCACCAAGTTCTTTTGCACCACCGGACCTCAACGACGACCCTGCTGCCTCGCCTGCACCACATGGGAACGAGTAGGCGCTCTATGTCTTCAAACCTTTTTGGTCCTTACTGACAAAAGGGGGAGAAGCATATGAGTTGATAGTCTTCAAGCAGGTCCATATGGGTGGTTTGTTTACCTTTTGCTGCTTTTGCCAAGTGCTTACAACTCTTGCTTTTCCATACATTTGGTTCTTTGAGTTGTAACACTTAAACTCGATGGTCGTCTGCTACTTATTTGCTATTCTGTGATGCGATGATAAATTCCGCATGTGCGATGATAAATTCCGCACTTAGGTCATTTTGTAGACGTCCATTTTTCATTATGCATGTCGTTATCTTTGTTACATCATATCATGCATGATGAATTGTCATCATAGGTTGAAGAGGATCTCCACAAGTACAACCTGCCATGTGCATTTCCATTCCAAAAGCAAATTACTTATATGCACATCTTCAGGGGGAGCCTTTGCAACTTATGAAGACAATACCCTATCCTTTACAATTTCACATATTTTATTCCCCGTTGAAAACTTCAACCAGTTTGTCATCAATCACCAAAAAGGGGGAGATTGTAAGTGCATCTAGTGCCACCCCTAGTTGGTTTTGGAGTATTGACGACAAACCTGGTTGAGGGACTAATGTGTTTGTGAGAATTGCAGGATAACATAGGTAGAAGTCCCTCATTGATTCAGTTTTCTTACGAGAGATGACCCCTAAAAATGTATGAAGACACTGAAGTCAAAGGTTGGATGTGAAGACATTCACATTGAAGACTATGACAAGAGAAGACATCGTGTGAAGACTATGGAGCGCGAAGACTTAGTTGTTTCGTCGTTCTTTTTCTTCTTCGTTGAGTCATAGGAACCACCGCACTGCTAAGTGGGGTCCAAGAGAACCAGTCAGAATGACTGAAGTGATGCTTAACCAAAATCCTATATCTTGGAGCGAAGACTATGAGAGAAAATCTTATCCAGAGTTGGATAAGTCAGCTTTGCTTGTAGCCCAAGTAAAGTTGCCGTGTGTGTTTGAAATCTGACCGTTGGAACACGTGTCAGTTCCTTAGTGACCCAGGGTCATTTCGGACAAATTAGGTCGGGTTGCCTAGTGGCTAGAAATAGCCCACCCCCTACAACCATAAACGGGTGGCTGCTCAGAGTTAGTGTACGGCTTTTGTCGTTTGAGAGCAACCCACCTCGAAGCCTTTGAGAGAGAATTCCTTGCGAGGATAAAGCCCTAAACACCCAGAGCCAAAGAGTGTTAGGCATCACTTAAGTCTTCCTGTCTGTGTGATCTGAAGACTTATTACACTTGAGGACTGTGAATCCTCCAGCCGGTTAGGCGTCGCGTTCTGAGCATCCAAGAGTCATTGTGGATCGTCGGTGAACGAAGTCTGTGAAGGTTTGGAAGTCTTCCTTGAAGACTTACCAGAGTGATTGGGCGAGGACTGGGTGTCCTTAGGTCAAGGGGAATAAGGTGAAGACACGGTCTTCTGAGTTGAATCTCGGCCTCCCTAACCAGACGTACAATTGTCACAGCAACTCGAACTGGTCCAACAAATCATTGTCTTCAACAAGTCACTTGTTCTATCCTTCTCATCTCTTTATTTACAGTTGGCCCTTGTGAAGTCATTGTTTGTTTGCATTATCTTTTGTCTTCACTGAGTGACTATTTGTTCTGATTGGCTTCGTACTATCTTCCTACCTGATCCATACTGCCTAGTTGCCATTAATTGTTGTGCTTTCACTTCATTGAATACTTGACTATGGTTTGCTTAGTGTAGTCTACCTTCCGCTGCATGGTAATAGGTTTATTTCTATCGTTTGTCTTCGAAACTCCCATGTTTTGAAGACTTCCTTAAAATCCTATTCACCCCCCTCTAGTCGATCACTAGCACTTTCACAGCCCGTAGTAGAACATGAGCCCGCGGACAAACGGGTGGAGAGGAAATCCCAGTCCACGGACGAAATGGGTAAGAAAAACTACCCTCTCATGGGGTTCGGGCGTTGGGACGATCTACCCCGCATTCGGCAGCCGGTGCGCGATATTCGCAGCTAGGTATCTGGCTTCCCGTAACTTTTTGATGTTCTCCACCGTGACGGAGGAGACCATCCACTTGCCTCCTGCTCTAGACATGCTTGGAGTGGTTTGAGAAGAAGAATGCGAGCTTGGGCGCTAGAGCTCGAGTGTGCGGGAATGGGTAAGCGAGAAGGAAGAAGGCGTGGGTGAAAGAAGTAAATCTTTGTCCCTTTATAAGGGCGGAGGAGGCGATGAGTCTCCCCACTTGCCTGGTAAAACCGCTTATTCCCCAGGCGCCGTAATTGATGGCGTGGTTGGGTTACCCATGTCCGTATTGATGAGAATCCCATGATAAGGGGACCACAACCTCTGCTTTGACAAGACGTACCAAGAAAACCGCCTCGCGATATTTGTAGAGCTGGTTGAGAAAAGCGGTTCGAATAATAACCGGGCCATGGGGTGATGTCATACTATCGAAACGTGTCAGCAGATTAGATTTGTGGAAGTATTATTCTCTCTACGGTGGTATGTGGAACTTATTTTGCAGGGTCGGACACTATCCTTGTATTCAAACTCTTCCATGGTGTATCCGGAGGAGGAACCCGCCTTGCAATGCCGAAGACAACACTGCGCGCCGGACTCATCGTCATTGAAGCCTGGTTCAGGGGCTACTAAGGGAGTCTTGGATTAGGGGGTCTCCGGACAGCCGGACTATATCCTTTGGCCAGACTGTTGGACTGTGAAGATACGAAATTGAAGATTTCGTCCCGTGTACGGATGGTACTCTACTTGGCGTGGAAGGCAAGCTAGGCAATACGGATATGGATATCTCCTCCTTTGTAACCGACCTTGTGTAACCCTAGCTCCCTCCGGTGTCTATATAAACCGGAGGGTTTTAGTCCGTAGGACAACATACAATCATACCATAGGCTAGCTTCTAGGGTTTAGCCTCTCTGATCTCGTGGTAGATCAACTCTTGTAATACTCATATCATCAAGAACAATCAAGCAGGACGTAGGGTTTTACCTCCATCAAGAGGGCCCGAACCTGGGTAAACATCGTGTCCCCTGCCTCCTGTTACCATCCGCCTTAGACGCACAGTTCGGGACCCCCTACCCGAGATCCGCCGGTTTTGACACTGACAGATCTCATCTCAAATTTCATGGCCTCAAGCCATTTGCGAAATCTGGGCTCATCATCACTTCCTCATAGTTCGTAGGTTCGTCATGGTTAAGTAACATGACCTCCAGAATAGGATTAACGTACCACTCTAGTGCAGACCTTACTCTGCTTGACCTACAAGGTTCGGTAGTAACTTGATCAGAAGTTTCATGATCATCATCATTAGCTTCCTCACTTACTGGTGTAGAAATCACTGGAACTGATTTCTGTGATGAACTACTTTCCAATAAGGGAGCAGGTACAATTACCTCATCAAGTTCTACATTCCTCCCACTAACTTCTTTCGAGAGAAAATCCTTCTCTAGAAAGGATCCATTCTTAGCAACGAATATCTTGCCTTCGGATCTGTGATAGAAGGCATACCCAACATTCTCCTTTGGGTATCCTATGAAGACACATTTCTCCGATTTGGGTTCGAGCTTATCAGGTTGAAGCTTTTTCACATAAGCATCACAATCCCAAACTTTAAGAACTGACAACTTGGGTTTCTTGCCAAACCACAGTTCATAAGGTGTCGTCTCAACGGATTTGGGTGGTGCCCTATTTAACGTGAATGCAGCCGCCTCTAAAGCATAACCCCAAAACGATAGCGGTAAATCAGTAAGAGACATCATTGATCGCACCATATCTAATAAAGTGCGGTTATAATGTTCGGACACACCATTACGCTGTGGTGTTCTAGGTGGCGTGAGTTGTGAAACTATTACGCATTGTTTCAAATGAAGACCAAACTCGTAACTGAAATATTCTCCTCCACGATCAGATCATAGAAACTTTATTTTCTTGTTACAATGATTTTCCACTTCACTCTGAAATTCTTTGAACTTTTCAAATGTTTCAGACTTATGTTTCATCAAGTAGATATACCCATATCTGCTCAAATCATTTATGAAGGTTAGAAAATACCGATACCCGCCATGAGCATCAACATTCATCGGACCGCATACATCAGTATGTATTATTTCCAATAAGTCTGTTGCTCGTTCCATTGTTCCGAAGAACGGAGTCTTAGTCATCTTGCCCATGAGGCATGTTTCGCAAGCATCAAGTGATTCATAATCAAGTGATTTATAATCAAGTGATTCCAAAAGTCCATCAACATGGAGTTTCTTCATGCGCTTTACACCAATATGACCTAAACGGAAGTGCCACAAATAAGTTGCACTATCATTATTAAACTTATATATTTTGGCTTCAATACTATGAATATGTGTATCACTGCTATCAAGATTTAGTAAAAATATACCACTCATCAAGTGTGCATGACCATAAAAGATAGTACTCACATAAATAGAACAACCATTATTCTCTGATTTAAATGAATAACTGTCTCGCATAAAACAAGATCCAGATATAATGTTCATGCTTAACATTGGCACCAAATAACAATTATTCAGGTCTAAAACTAATCCCGAAGGTAAATGTAGAGGTAGCGTGCCGATGGCGATCACATCGACTTTGGAACCATTTCCCACGCGCATCGTCACCTCATCCTTAGCTAATATTCGCTTAATCCGTAGCCCCTATTTTGAGTTGCCAATATTAGCAACAGAACCAGTATGAAATACCCAGGCGCTGTTGCGAGCATTAGTAAGGTACACATCAATAACATGTATATCAAATAGACCTTTCACTTTGCCATCCTTCTTCTCCGCCAAATACTTGGGGCAATTCCGCTTCCAGTGACCAGTCCCTTTGTAGTAGAAGCAGTCAGTCTCAGCCTTAGGTCCAGACTTGGGCTTCTTCACTTGAGCAGCAACTTGCTTGCTGTTCTTCTTGAAGTTCCCCTTCTTCCCTTTGCCCTTCTTCTTGAAACTGGTGGTCTTGTTGACCATCAACACTTGATTTTCCTTCTTGATTTCTACCTCCGCAGCCTTTAGCATTGCGAAGAGCTCGGGAATTGTCTTATCCATCCCTTGCATATTATAGTTCATCACGAAGCTCTTGTAGCTTGGTGGTAGAGATTGAAGAACTCTGTCAATGACACTATTATCAGGAAGATTAACTCCCATTTGAGTCAAGTGGTTGTGGTGTAACGCACACGATGCGGCTATATCTCCCACGTGTCAAGGCACGACTTAGAGGCATAACTGCATGGTAGTTTGGTCGCACGTGGGGTAATCTTCACACAATACTAAATAAGAAAGGGATAAAGAGTTGGCTTACAATTGCCACTTCACACAAATCACAAGTTAAACATACATTATCCATAGTACAAACAAGGTCCGACTACGGAACCAAAATAAAAGAAGACAACCCAAAATGCTAGATCCCCGATCGTCCCAACTGGGCACCACTACTGGTCATCCGGAAAAGACACAAAAAAATGACCAAGATCTTCATTGAGCTCCCACTTGAGCTCGGTTGCGTCACCTGCACTGGTATCATCGGCACCTACAACTGTTTGGAAGTATCCGTGAGTCATGAGGACTCAGCAATCCCACACCCGTGAGATCAAGACTATTTAAGCTTATGGGTAGGATAAGGTAATGAGGTGGAGTTGCAGCAAGCGCTAAGAAAATATGGTGGCTATCATACGCAAATAAGAGCGAGAAGAGAAGCAACACAATGGTCGAGAAGCCAGAAGTGATCAAGAAGTTATCCTGAAACTACTTACCTGCAAGCATAACACAAGACCGTGTTCACTTCCCGGACTTCGCCGAAAAGAGACCATCATGGCTACACACGCGGTTGATGTATTTGAATTAAGTCAAGTGTCAAGTTCTCTACAACCGGACATTAACAAATTCCCATCTGCCACATAACCGCGGGCATGGTTCTCGAAAGTTTATACCCTGCAGGGGTGTCCCAACTTAGCCCATCACAAGCTCTCACGGTCAATGAAGGATATTCCTTCTCCCGGGAAGACCCGATCAGTCTCGGAATCCCAGTTACAAGACATTTCGACAATGGTAAAACAAGACCAGCAAGACCACCCGACTGTGCAGACAAATCCCGATAGGAGCTACACATATCTCGTTCTCAGGGCACACCGGATGAGACAAGCTATGAGTAAAACCAGCCCTCAAGTTTCCCTGAGGTGGCCCCGCAGGTTGCTCGATTCGGACCAACACTTAGAGAAGCACTGGCCCGGGGGGGGGGGGTTAAAATAAAGATGACCCTCGGGTTGGCCGACCCAAGGGAAAGGTAATAGGTTGTTAGGAAAATGTAAAACCAAGGTTGGGCCTTGCTGGAGGAGTTTTATCCAAGGTAAACTGTCAAGGGGTTCCCATAACACCCAACCGTGCAAGGAACACAAAAATCAAGGAACATAACACTGGTATGATGGAAACTAAGGCGGAAAGAGTGGAACAAAACACCAGGCATAAGGCCGAGCCTTCAACCCTTTACCAAGTATATAGATGCATTAATTAAAATAAGAGGTATTGTGATATCCCAACATATCCATGTTCCAACATGGAACAAACTTCAACTTCACCTGCAACTAACAACGCTATAAGAGGGGTTGAGCAAAATCGATAACATAGCCAAACAACGGTTTGCTAGGAAGGTGGGTTAGAGGCTTGACATAGCAAAATGGGAGGCATGATATACCAAGTGGTAGGTAGCGCGACATAGCGACAGAGCGAACAACTAGCAAGCAAAGGTAGAACTGATATCAAGGGTATGGTCATCTTGCCTGAAATCCCGCTAGGAAGAAGAACGAGTCCATGAAGAAGACAAACGGTCGTAGTCGAATGGATCCTCACAATCGCAACGTTATCGGAACTATCATGGAGAAGTACAACCAGAAAGAAACAAACAACATAGTAAACAACCATCACATAAGCATGGCATGATGCGCAAACAAGTATGATGCATGTCCGGTTTAAAGAGGCATGGCATGGCAACAAATTAAGTGGAGCTCAATATGCAACGGAGTTGCATATTGAAGAAAACACCACATTCATTTATTTAGTTATCTCCCGTTTATGTACCCAACAATATTAAATGTTGTCAAGCATGGCAAGGGGTGAAGCATAATAAAACTACCTATCTAGGCAAGTTTAAATGAGGCCGGAACAACAAACAACAATTCCAGAAAATCGCCATATGCATATTATGAATTTGGTACTGTTCTGCCCTAACCATATTTTAGAGTTGTTAAACAGGAATAAAGTGCACCATTTTAATCTATACATTTTTCCACCCCATTTACATATAAAATTTATTACAAACCGAGTTACGGTTAAATAGTTATGAAATAAAGCATTTTAACATGGCATTTTAGCAAATTAAACAAACAACAAGTTTAAACATTTTAAACATGCACGAAAGTTGGAAATTATTAATCTACACAAAATTCTAAGCACTTTACATATATAATTCATTTACATATGATGCATGGTTTGTGAGTTATTATATGCATGAAGACTAGGGTGTTTTCTGTAAAACCCAGCTCACTAAAAAATAACTAAATCACAAAACTGGAAAAAAATGAGACGGGCCAAATCTGCAGGGCTGGCCCAATAGTGGAAGGGGAAAAAAATGAGGCGCTGGGGATGGCCTCACCCGTGATCTAAGGATGGCACCAGAGAGAAATGGAAGAGGAAAAGGTAAAACAAAGTTGCTTCTTTGAAAAACGAGTGAAACCACGAACCTTGAGAGGTTAAACAATTGAAAGAAGAATACAATGGAGATGCATGAGACCAAGACCAAGGACTGCAAGACGGAGGTCATCGTGGAGCCTAGAGCAGCGTCACCACCAGAACTTTGTGGAGGCGAAGACTACTTTTGTCAGGATAGCTTGTACTAGCTGTCCCCCTTCAAATTAGCCCGCCATTGTTGGCTCCCTTCCCGCTCAATATTTGGGAAGAGGACCAGGGCCTCTATAAATAGGACTCGCCACCACAGTGGAGAGAGGAGGAGACACACAAGCTCACCGAGCCAAGAACGCCTCAACCTCAGCAGGCCGTTCTTCCCTTGTATTGTTCAGCATCAGCCCAAGAGGCAATCCACCACCACCACACTGGAGTAGGGTGTTACACCACAACGGTGGCCCGAACCAGTATAAACCATGTGTCCATCTGTGTTGTGAGTTCGTCGAGTTCGTCCGCGAGATCCTAGCAAGCTAGAGCATAGATTGGTTGGAGGGATATACTTCGCGCACACCCCAGTGTTCGAACCTTAAGGGTTTGCCGGGACCCCAACCCCGATATTTGGCGCGCCAGGTAGGGGTGCCCCATAGCTTCCCCTCCGTCCCTCATCGCTCCGTCGCCCCGTCGTCTCCATGGCAGACGCTCGCCGTGCTCGAGCTGAGCGTTGGGCCGCCCTCGTTGCCCGCGTCGGTCAGACGGCACCCATCGGTGGGCCGCCTCGTCGATCTCCGTCCCCCGCCGCCAACGCAGCCATCGGCCTAGTGGGAAACGAGCAGCAGGAATCCTCGCAACATCCTTCACTCGCTCCTGCTGGCTCTTTGTCTCACGCGGACCACGCTCCTCTAGAGGCACGGGCCGCGCTCTTCGCGGCAAATGAGCTCCTGCGTTACCGCCCTGTCGACGACGACTATGAAGAGTGGCTCGACCGCGTCGCCGAGCTCATCCATGCCGTCGGAGGCTCTCTGGCGCCGTCTCACTCTCTGCCTCCCCCTCAGCAGGCTGCGGGCAACGGGGCCCGTGGCGCGCCTCCACCACCTCGACCCCAAGACGGTGCCTTGTCGCTAAGGCGCGCGCCTCCGCGATGCGATTCGCCGTACCCGGCGCCCGCACGTGAAGAAAGGAGCTGCCAAGATGTCCCGCGACCACGAGACACCGCACCAGCGCTCCCCGCGCCACCTCATCAAGACCACGCACCGCCTGCAGTGGCGCAGCATGGACCTCGCCAAGACCAAGCTCCGCCCCCGAGACGGGCCCCGGCAACCACGGCGGGCTGCCGCGCCTTCACCCCTAAGCTGCGTAGCGTTGCATGGCCAGGCAAGTTCAAGCCAAATCTGCCTCCACGGTACAACGGCACCTTCGACCCTGCGGACTTCCTGCAGCTCTATGAGTTGAGCATCGAAGCGGTCAACGGCGACGAGAAGGTCATGGCGAACTGGTTTCCCATGGCTCTCAAGGATGGGGCCCGCTCCTGGCTCCTGAACCTGCAGCACGGCTCGATCTCCTCCTAGGACGAGATGCGTGACCGCTTCGTCGCCAACTTCCAGGGCACTCGTGACCGCCACCGGTCGCGGGTGACCTATGCCGCATCAAGCAACAGCCAGGAGAGACCCTCCAGAAGTACATCTAGCACTTCAACAACACCCGCCTCAAGATTCCCAAGGTCTCGGACGAGGCCATCATCTCCGCGTTTTCCGACAGCGTCCGCGACGTCAAGATGAAGGAAGAGCTGGCCATCCATGAGGAGCTCTACACATCTCAGGAGCTGTTCAACCTGGCGACCAAGTGCGCAAGAGCTGAGGAGGGGTGCCTCTCTCTCCTGGAGCTGCCAGCTACAGGAGTGGAGGAAAAGAAGGCCAAGGCCAAGCACGTGAAGCGCAAAGAGGCAGTCGTGCTCGCAGCGGAGCCCGACACCAAGCGAGGCAGAGATCAGCCCGAGTCATCCAAGAACGGCCGGCCCTTCTGCGCCTTCCACAACCTGAACACCCCACAACACCAAAGACTGTCAAGAGCTCAGAGCTATTCGAGAAGGACGCTTCGGCCGACGCCCCGAGCGGAGCGATCGGGGCTACGACCGCAGAGGAGGATGCGGAGGCGGACGCTAGGACGACCGTGACCCGTGCCAGGAGTGGCGCGATCGGCCTCGCGAGGACCGATGGCAGGATCAACCTCGCGCGGGCGCCTGGAGGGACCCGCCTCGCGAGGATCATCCCCAGGGCAACGCCGGTCTTCCCCCGTTGCCGCCGCCAAGGAGGAACGACGACCATCACCAGGACGATGGGGCTGGGGGCTTCCAGGAGCTGCGCGCAGTCGCTTGCATCCTAGGCGGCACTCAGGCCCCAGCCTCTCAGCGCATCTTCAAACAGTTCGCTCGTGAAGTAAACACGGCGCTCCCCAAGCTCGAGGCCACGCGCCCACTCCGGTGGTCCCAATGCGCCATCGCCTTCAGCTCGGCCGACTAGCTCAAGTGTGCAGCCGCCGCTGGCACACTCCCTATGCTGTGCTCCCTAGTGATCAACAATGTGCAATTCATCAAGACTCTCATCGACGACGGCGCAGGGCTCAATGTCCTCTCCGCCGACACATTCGACAACCTCCAAGTGCCCTATGAGCAGCTCCAGCCAACCAAGCCTTTCTCAGGAGTGACTAACGATTCCACCACACCAATAGGGCAGGTCCGCCCGCCTGTCACCTTCGGGGAGCGCAAGAATTACCGCACCGAGCTCATCGACTTCGACATCGCACACATCCGCATGCCGTACAATGCCATCCTCGGGTACCCAGCCCTGGCCAAGTTCATGGCAGTCACTCACCATGGCTACAACGTCCTCAAGATGCCAGGAAGCGGGGGGATCATCACGGTCCCATGTGAAGAAAGGGATGCGGTGTGCTCCCTTGAGCGCGCCTTCCAAGCCGCGGCAATCGACAACCCTGACTGCGGAAGTGAGGGCCCTCCGGAGACCATCCCCAAGAAGAAACTACCGTGCCGTGCAGGACTCCAAGAAGATGGCGTCGCATCGGGAGCCACACCAGGATCGGTGCCTGCTCCAGGGGTGCCTCCCTCCACCACATAGGAAAGCGCACCCGACACCCTCCTCGGGCAAGGCTCAGGGGCTCTCTTCTGGAGGGCCTCCGACCTTGCCACTCTCACGAGGGAGGCGCTTGGGAACCACTTGGAAGCATGCTCCACGGCACGTGTTCCGTAGGAGAGCATGAGGCGAGGAATGCCCACCACCCAGGAGTTCATCACCAAGACCACCCAAGAGCTACAAGACGCAAGAGCCATGCGTGGCGACAGCCACTCATAGAGTGTGGCTCACCACCCAGGCGAGGGTGCTGAGCTGCGCGCCTGCATCGACATCCCAGGGCTCAATAGGGCAGCATCTCAGGAACGCTTTTGGCCATCACGCGCGGGCCGCTGTGAGGGCCCACCGCACAGCTACGTTTGCATGCCCTTCGGCTTGCCGAGCGCTGCGTCAGCCTATCAGCGCAACCTGCGGCATGTCCAGGCGGCTCAGGAGGCCAGGTTCCACGCCGTTCGGGAGGAGATGGCGACGGCCTTTAGGGAACCTCCTGAGCTCCCAGAGCCTCCTGGGGCTCAGGGTCCCGGTGGCTCATGAGGAGTCATTCCTTTGACGCGTGGCTTTAGCTGCAGCAGCTCTACTTCATCTGCAGACCCAGGTGACATCTTCCAAGTCCATCTAAGCTGGGAGCGCCCCTCGGGCTGCACTATTCCCAGGCCTCGTGGGTCCGTCCCTGCGGCATGTATCCCTTTTACTTATGTCTTTAGCTTACCTTGCTGGGGGCGCCCCTCGGGCTGCATCATCCCCACGCCGCTCAGGCCAGACCCAGTGGCATGTATCTTCCTGCATTTATCCTAGTCGATCTGCTCTTCATGCTTAACCTGCCAACTGCTATCACCTGCCGAACTGCTATCACCTGCTCGATCATCACCCCCCCTCGGGGCCCCTACACAGGCACGGCGCTGGTGTATGGGTCCGTCCTTGCCACGACCGACAAATCTGAGTGGTCGAGCTCTGGCTCGCGGCACGCACCGTGCACGTCACCTCATCAGTCCCTCAGTGCCTTCACTTCATCCGGACCAACCAACAGCAGGCAGGCGACAGTAACGACCAACCATATTTTTCCTTGTGCCTGTTCACAGGAACCCCGCGGGAAGGATAGCAGGTGGCACCGCGAGTCTCCTTTCCTCTCGCGCGACTCGCTTGCATGTTAAAAGGGGGGCTCCTGAGCATCGCGACTCAGGAGCTCTTACTAGCTCTCCAGCCCTCACCCCTGGTCTTGACCACGACATCGCGACCTGGCATACCAGCGGTGGCTGAGCTTGCTCGAGGGCCGGGACCTGAGGACGTAGAGCATTAAGGGGAGCTCGGGAGAAGGAAAACTCGCACGGCCGGCCGAGCTATGTCGCGTAAGTTGGCGCGCAGCCCTAGCGCAACATCGGGAATCACCGCGAAGTCATCAAGATAAGTTTTACCCTTAGATCAGCAAAACATTTGGGCCCCATAGTCGCTCACCCCATGCCGCAACCCCATTGCGGCCAAGTCATCTCCCTTTCTTTCCTTGCAATGTCCGCTTGGGCGCTAAGGGGGACCTCCCGAGCATCGCGCCTCAGGGGCTCTTACTGGACCTCGGGCCGTGCACCTCCTGGCCTTGACCACGGCATTGCGACCTGGCATACTAGCGACGACTGTAGCCGCCTTGGGACCGGGACCCGTCAGTGTAGAGCAACAAGCTATCACGAAGAAATAAAGGGGAGGCCGAGCCTTAACGGGACGTGCGTTCATCAAATTTTCACAACAAGGAAAATAGGTACAAAGGCATTGCGGATCCTTACATGCCCCACGGGGTGATTCATGATTCTTCGCAGGAAACAAAAGCTGATGCTAAGGGGGGATCCTATCTACATCCTCCCGTGGCGGACGCCATCATCAACAGTGGGCCACGGGAGGCCGGCGCCAACCCTATCCAGATCAGCGGCGGCGGCCGGAAGTCGCAGCCTTGCCCCGGGCACGGCGAGAGCTTGGGGGGACTTAGCTGTCCTCACTCATCTCCGGAGTCTCCTGGAGCTCAGGAGAACTGCTGGATTCCCAAGGGCTGCTGCTGCTGGGGTAGTCGCGGGCAGAACATGCGTTAGCCTCGCGCTCCTCTCTAGAGCAGCACTCCAGGCGGCGGCCCTCGGCATTAAAGACCTTGAAGAGAAGCGTGGAGGCACCGTCGTACTCGAAGTGAATCGCGAGGGCACCCCTCGCGCGACAGATCCGTGCAATCTCACCCCAGCCGCGAGTCATGAAGATTTTGCCAATGGGAACCCCTTCAATCTTCGCTCTGATCGCCGGAGCGCCACAATCAGCATACTGCAGCCATAGCTCGAGAGGACCCCTCAGCGGCATCACGTCGGAGAAGAACCGTGTGAAGCGGATCCAGGAGTTCGGAGGCGTCGGCGTCCACAGCACCAACTTGCGCGAGGAGTCCACCGCGTGGACGGCCGCATCGCCGAGGCGTGGCGGCCCTAGGTGCGGTGAGGGTGACGCTGCTCGCCACTTCGTCCTCCTGAGCCTACCGCTGGGCCGTACAAAGGTAGCGGGTACCCCGGCGGAGGACGCTAGCACAAGGGCCTCGCCACCACGCCGCCTCGTCACAGCAATGGATCGATCTCTTCTTTGGCGGGAGTGGATCCAGGGCATCCGGGGGGGCTTTCCCCTTCTCCTCGGCAGAGAATCTTCTGATGGGCGCCATTGGAGAAAGAAGTGGAGCAAGAAGGAGGAAGCAAGCAAGGAAGCAATGGGCAACGGGTGCTTCGCACCCTCCCCATTTATAGCAAGAGAAGGCCAACCGGCGTCTCCCACGATAACAGCTAATGATGGTTTCCCTTGCATGTCGCAGGGACTTGTCAAGTCGTGGAGTCGCCGAAGCAGCCTGGGGAAGCGGAGACGCCCACTTCCAATCAACCGCCACGTGTCAACCGAGGCCGCAGGCTTTGGGGCCCCGCGGCGCTTCGAGCTTGACCCTTGGCTTCGCCGCGAAGCCAAGCCCACGCGCACCTTGGGCTCGGGGGCTACTGTCAGCGTTCTGGGAACGGGGGTCCCTAGACTTGCCTGCCTGCAGCCCACGACGTGGCTGAGCCAGCAGGCCGTACAACCCATCTTCACCAACAAAGCACTCAAGACCCTTGCGAGGGGCCAAGCCTCGCGAGGGGGACGACGCAAGACCTCCTCCGGAGTGGCCTAGCTGGGAAGGCTCACGAGGAGCGGAGATATCAAGGCGGGGCGAACCTCACGAGGCTTTCGTGACGTGAGCCGTGACGATCGACACCAGGCGGGCGCCAGCGCGCACAGCGTCCTTGTTTCCTCTTTGGTGCAAAGGGGGCAAGCACAGCCGCGGAGTACCGAGGAATCAGGCAAAGGTTGCCATTTCGGTGCAACAAGACCAAGAAAAAGGACTGCAAGACGAAGGTCATCGTGGAGCCCGGAGCAGTGTCACCACCAGAACTTTGTGCAGGCGAAGACTACTTTTGTCAGGATAGCTTGTACTAGCTGTCCTCCTTCAAATTAGCCTGCCATTGTTGGCTCCCTTCCCGCTCGATATTTGGGAAGAGGACCAGGGCCTCTATAAATAGGATTCGCCAACACAGTGGAGAGAGGGGGAGACACACAAGCTCACCGAGCCCAAGAACGCCTCAACCTCAGGAGACCGTTCTTCCCTTGTATTGTTCATCATCAGCCTAGGAGGCAATCCACCACCACCACACTGGAGTAGGGTGTTACACCGCAACGGTGGCCTGAACTAGTATAAACTCTGTGTCCATCTGTGTTGTGAGTTCGTCAAGTTCGTCCGCGAGATCCTAGCAAGCTAGAGCGTAGATTGGTTGGAGGGATAGACTTCGCGCGCACCCCAGTGTTCGAACCATAAGGGTTTGCCGGGACCCCAACCCCAACAACAACTCCTTCAAGGACCATATAATTGGATCAAGATTGTTTAGATTCCATCCCGAACACCCCCCGTACTACCTACATGGGGGCAGAAGCCGAAGACTGGTTAACCCTCATTTCATAGAAAATGGATGCACAGGAAGTAAAAATTTAAAAACATAACAAGCATTGTATTGCATAAACACTTCGTCTTATCATACAAGGCAGAGGGAGCTCGATTACATTCATTCAAAGATAGTGTCTTGCGCACACTGCGTGGCTACAATACGAGACCCCTCTAGGACATCCAAAAAATAGCGCTCGGGTCTATGGTGCTCCTTGCCCTTCGGCGGCCCCTTGGTCAGCTCGACGACGTCCATCTTCGCCCACCACATCTTGCAGCAGGCAAAGCCCTTCCGGGCACCTTTAATACAGACCGACCGCTTTATGACCTCAATCCGCGGGCAGGCACTAACAAGCCGCTTCACAAGCCCGAAGTAGCTGCTGGGCACCGGCGTGAGAGGCCATAGTTGGACTATCAGGTCCCTCATGGCCAGTTTGGCCGCCTTGTGCAGCTCGGCCAGCTGCTTTAGCTGGTCGCTGAAGGATACCGGATGTTCTGGTCCAAGATATTGAGACCAGAACAGCTTCTCCGTCGAACTCCCTTCCTCGGCTCGATAGAATTCAGCAGCATCGGATACGCTCCGCGGCAAATCAGTAAACGCCCCTACAGAGCACCAAATTCAGTCACCTGGATTTCCTGAAAGGCGCTCTGGGCCTCGGCTCAAGCCTCTTGTGCACTCTAGCGGGCCTTCGCAAGTTTAGACGCCTGCATCTTAGAATCACGCTCCAAGGACTCGTACTTCTTGCCGGCATGCTGACGCTCTTGCTGAACCTTGCTGGCCCGGGCCTCGTGCCTTTTGTGTGCAACGCGTTCCTTGGCCGCTTTGTCCTCGGCCTCGGCTAATGCCTTCTTGAGGGCCGCCACCACGGTTGTGGCCCCTAATATAGTCCATGGCACTTTAGTCAGCACGAAGTATTCATCCTTCTTAGCATATACGCACAGAGTACTGCATACCTTGGCTGTCCTCCAGCCGCTTCTTCACAAGGCTGAGCTCTTCTTTGGCTCGCTCCAGGCTCCGCTTCAGTTCGGAGACCTCTGTAGTACGAGCGGCAGCAGCCAGCAGCGACGCCTGCTTATTCACATAGACATCATATGTCAGACTCGTGCGAAAATTGTTTTGATCCTCTGTTTGGCTTTTCTTTCTGAACACCAAACAGAGCATCAGGGGATACTGTCTATGATGTGATATTCTTTCTACAATTATTATTACCTCAAAACCTCTTAAAAGGCAAGTGCAGGTTTTGGTTAGTCTGCTTTTGGCAGACTGAACTTTTTTGATCACCGTACCCATAAGGACGCTGTCAGGAGCCCGATTCGAAGTCACATCGATCTAGCCGGTAACACCTCACATCACTTTGCGGCCTCACGCATGGTATCCCCACGGGTGTCGCCTTACCATGGCCCGGGACCGTTTGCGCCTTTTGGCTCACATATATGATAGTGTCGCTAGCATCCATATGACAGAGAACCTGGGCCAACATGGCTAGTCGTGAACCCAAAGCGGCACTAACCTATGGGGACAAGCATACATGAATCACATCGAGCATGTCGGTCAACAGCGTGTGAATCCAGGCTGTAGCACTGGGCTAACAGGACTCCGGGGAACCCGGGCTATAGCAGGCTAGGCAGGACTCCGGATGTCACCGCGTGACATTTCCCTTAAGGCACATACATAGGAACGAAGTGAAACACATGCCGGCCAGTCAAGTGTCCTGAGCAGTAGTTCTGGGCTAGCAGGACTCCGGTGAATCGGGCTGTAGCGTACTACTATGGCTCCAGGAGGCACTAGACTACATTTCCCCATAAGAGAGGCTGCCAAGGATAAACAACTAGATTGTCGGATCCCACACATACCAAGCATTTTAATCATACACACAATATGCTCGATATGTGTAAATACAACATGGCATCACAACAAAACTCTACAACTCAAGTACTTTATTTAAAGGCTCCGGGGAGTCATACATAACATGTTCATATAGGTAGGGGTCACATGACCCGACACTCAAGTCATACAAGCATACAAGCACATGCGGAAGCAAATAAGTCTGAGTACAGACACTAGAAAGAAAGAAGGCTTGTCGAAGCCTGTCTATCTACATAGGTCCCTCCATGGCCAGAATCACCACCTGGGTGGCAAGTTACTCATCGACGTCTGGTCTACGTAAAACCCATCGGAGGGGGCGATGTTGTCGTCTGAAAACAGTAATTAAAGCAACATGAGTACAAAGGTACTCAGCAAGTCTTACAACAGATCCTACTATACGTGCTCATTCTCAAGAAGGTGGTGGAGTTATTGCAGCAAGCCAGCTTTGACTCTTGGCTAGGCTATCCTACGAGACACCACTGCAAAATAGTTTTCACACACGAGTCCACTAATCACCAACACAATACTCCACCGAGGATCCTCCCTCGTCATCCTACGAGAGGGCCATCCTCGGTACTCACACTTATCTTGAGTCTTTTAGTAGTAACCATTGACTTGTCTATGAACTGTATAGGCAACCAAGTAATCCTTTACTGCAGACGCGGCTATTCGAATAGATGATGTTTACCCTGCAGGGGTGTAGTTCTTCATACACGCTCTCACCACTTACCGTCGTTTACATGACATGTACTCGACAACCTTCAAGCAGAAGCCCAACGAGGGTGTCGGCCACGGCCTACCTAAACACTCAAGTCTCTAGTCCAGGTTCATCGCCTATCCAGGTTCCATCCATAGGGAGTCCGGCTGAGGTTTCCACATACGGCCCCGAATGATGTTTACAGGGTCCCGAGACGCCAAACGGGCGCCCGGCATACCCGACCATGGTGTATCTACCGCATCATAGCCCACCCCTAGGGTCAGCGCTACGCACGGCCGCCAACACATAACCTATAAACACCAGAAACTAGTTGCAACTCCTGGACAGAGTACTAGGGTGGTTAAGAAGCCGAAAGGGTCAATTAAGGATCCCAATGCATGGTAGTAACTGATTCTTAAATCACACATACAGATCTCAGTTCTTAGGGACAGCCTCAATGAAACAATCCACCATGTACTCCTACATGGCCTCTCATCGATACCTTTACCAAATCATGTTCAACACATTCCTCATATTACCGACGTAATCATTTCACTCTAGCCCATTGTAACGCCCCGAGACCGATGTGCCAGGTGTCGTCCAGTTATTCGTTGTTGTTGCCTTGTCATTGCTTGCGTGTCATGCATTGCATATCATGTCATCATGTGCATTTCATTTGCATACATGTTCGTCTCATGCATCCGAGCATTTTCCCCGTTGTCTGTTTTGCATTCCGGCGTCCCGTTCTCCTCCGTTGGTCGTTTCCACCTTTCTTTCGTGTGTGGGGATTAAACATTTCCGGATTGGACCGAGACTTGCCAAGCGGCCTTGGTTTACTACCGGTAGACCGCCTGTCTAGTTTCGTACCATTTGGACTTCGTTTGATGCTCCAACGGTTAACCGAGGAACCGAAAAGGCCTCGTGTGTGTTGCAGCCCAACACCCCTCCAAAGTGGCCCAAAACCCACCTAAACCTCCTCCATCGTCTGGGTCGTTCGATCACGATCACGTGGCCGAAAACCGCACCTCATTTGGACTCTCCTAGCTCCCTCTACCTATATAAACACCTCCCCCTCCGAAATTCGCGGTGCAAACCCTAGATTCCTCCCTCTTCTCGCGCGCCGGACAAAACCTCGCCGGCGGACGTGTCCGTTTCAGCCTCCGCCGCCGCCCGCGCCCAATCAGAGCGCGCCACTTGGCGCCCCACCGTCCGCGCCTCCCACCGGCCCGCTCGGCCCAAGGCCGGCCCCCTCCTCCGTGCGTTCGGGCCGCGCGCCGCCCGCAGCGCCCGATGCCGCCCGCCTCTTCCTCCGCACTGGCTCGCCGCCGACTAGCGTGCCTCACCGCCGCCACCATCTCCGCCGGCGACCTGCCCGCCGCCTCGGTCGCCGGACCACCCCGCGCCGCCGCCTCGCCACGGTGTCTTCCCCCGCCACCTCGTCGCCAGCGTAGCGCCGCCCGACGCCACCGGCACGCCACTCGCCGTGCCTCTCCACCGGAGCCGTCGCCGGCCATCGCCGGAACCGGCCATCGCCGGAGTTCGCGCCACCTCGCCGGAGTCCGATCCGGCCAGATCTGGACCGGGGTGGACCAGATCCACCCACCCCTCCATCCAAACGCCATCCGCTCCGTCCCGGATCCCTCCGTCCCGCGTTGACTTTCGCGGAGGTGAAATTTCACAAAGTCCCCGAAATTTCCAGATTCATATGCCCATGTTCATCATTTCGTCACTTTGCATCCGTGGCTCCGATTCATGCATATAGCATATTAAAATGTTCGTCTCAGAGAGCACATCATTTCATCTCATTGCATCATTTTCATTTGAGTTCATCTTGATGCCCGAAATGCTGTTGGAAGAGAGCTATTTGAGTTAATTGTCAGATCTGCTGCACCAAATAGCTATTTGTCATTTTTGCCATGATTATTGTGTGCATGATATGCTCATGAGATCTACATGTGTTTTGTTATATTCCATGCCTTCTTTCCAGAGGTGCTATCCATGTATTTTTGTGATGTGTGTGGTGACTAGCACAAGCTTGCAAAGTGGTGCATTCGTTAATGCTGATTTCAGGGACTTAGCATTTCCACTAAGTCCTTGATCTGTTTATCTCAATATGCCATATGTTCATGTTGTTTCCTAGTGATCAGTGCCTCTTTTGAGGATGATCAGTAAGGATGTTTTGTTAATCTTGTAGTGCTCTATCCATCCATGTCTTTGTTTGCAATTATGGAGCACCCTAGCTTGAGTCAATCGAGCTCTACTTTTTCTATTTCGTGAATCTGGGCAGATTGTCTACTTGTTAGCGATTTTGCCGAGGATGTTGTAGTTGATCCGTGCATGCTATGTTGTTGTTCTTGCCATGTCTAGCTTGTATAATGTGTATTCTTGATGGGTGTATGTTTATATTGTCATGCCTTGCTCTGTAGTGAGTGCATCGAGCTCGTAAACATGCCTACTTGATATCTGTTTCAGCATGCTCCAGTTTTCACTATGTCTGGGAACTGATTATGTTTTTGCCATGTTCACATGCTTGCAATTGTATTTTGTGATCCCTTTTGGCTCAAGGTCACTAAGGGACTTTTGTTAAGCTCTTTGATTAGCTCCATGCCATGCTTTACTTTGCCATGTTCAGGCCCTGTAGCATATAGTTTTCATGCTCCAAAGTGTGCTACCTGATCTGAAATTCTAGGCTTGTGTTAATTTCACCAAGTCTGAAATCTGTTTACCAATTGCACTTTTGCCATGCTTGTTTGAACCTGTTAATGGATGAATTGGCCCTAGCTCAGTGTTCATCTTTTGTTAAGCATCGTGAATGGATCCCTGCCATGTATTTTGTTGCCATGTTTGTGTGCTGTAGCATGTTCATCTTCATGCATTTAGATGGTTACTTGCTGTATATCGCAGACCGGTGCCATATTTGAATTGCTTGCCATTTCCAAACAATAACTCCGATTCCGGTGATCTTTATATCGTTTTCAAACGATTTCATCTCATCTTTCCAGTGGCACACTTGGATTTCCAAGTTGAGGCCAGGTGCTTTCATTCCTTTGCAAATCATGCATATGCATCGCATACCGCATCCCGCATATCATACCATGTTCATGTGTTGGTTGTTTACTATGTTGTGTGCTTCTTTCCGGTGTTTGCTTCTTCGGGTTGGTTCCGGTTACGTCGCGTTTGTGAGGACCCGTTCGTCTACGTCCGTTTGTCTTCTTCATGGACTCGTTCTTCTTCCTTGCGGGATTTCAGGCAAGATGACCATACCCTCGAAATCACTTCTATCTTTGCTTGCTAGTTGCTCGCTCTTTTGCTATGCCTATGCTGCGATACCTACCACTTGCTTATCATGCCTCCCATATTGTTGAACCAAGCCTCTAACCCACCTTGTCCTAGCAAACCGTTGTTTGGCTATGTTACCTCTTTGCTCAGCCCCTCTTATAGCGTTGTTAGTTGTAGGTGAAGATTAAAGTTTGTTCCTTGTTGGAACATGGAGATGTTGTTCCTTGTTGGAACATGTTTACTTGTTGGGAAATCACAATATATCTTATTTAATTAATGCATCTATATACTTGGTAAAGGGTGGAAGGCTCGGCCTTATGCCTGGTGTTTTGTTCCACTCTTGCCGCCCTAGTTTCCGTCATATCAGTGTTATGTTCCCGGATTTTGCGTTCCTTACGTGGTTGGGCTATTATGCGAACCCCTTGACAGTTCGCCTTGAGTAAAACTCCTCCAGCAATGCCTAACATTGGGTTTACCATTTTCCACCTAGCCTTTTCCTTTCCATTGGGAGTCGCGCTCCTGAGGGTCATCATTATTTACCCCCCCCCCCCCGGGCCAGTGCTCCTCTGAGTGTTGGTCCAACTTGTCAGCCGCCGGTGGCCACCAGGGGCAACTCTGGGCTGGCCTACCAGAAGTTTAGACAATCCGGTGTGCCCTAAGAAAGAGATATGTGCAGCTCCTATCGGGTTTTGTCGGCACATTCGAGCGGTGTTGCTGGTTTAGTTTTACCTTGTCGAAATGTCCTGTAACTGGGATTCCGAGTCTGATCGGGTCTTCCCGCTCGAAGGAATATCCTTCGTTGACCGTGAGAGCTTGTGATGGGCTAAGTTGGGACACCCCTGCAGGGATTTGAACTTTCGAAAGCCGTGCCCGCGGTTATGGCAGATGGGAATTTGTTAACGTCCGGTTGTAGAAAACCTGAAGTTGACCTTAATTAAAATACATCAACCGCGTGTGTTACCGTGATGGTCTCTTTCCGGCAGAGTCCGGGAAGTGAACACGGTGTTGGAGTTATGCTTGACGTAGGTTGTTCTAGGATCACTTCTTGATCATAGTTTCTCGATCGCGCTTTGCCTTCTCTTCTCACTCTCATTTGCGTATGTTAGCCACCATATATGCTAGTCGCTTGCTGCAGCTCCACCTCATACCTTTACCTTACCCATAAGCTTAAATAGTCTTGATTGCGAGGTTGTGAGATTGCTGAGTCCCCGTGGCTCACAGATACTTCCAAAACCAGTTTGCAGGTGCCGATGAGTCCGTGCAGGTGACGCAACCAAGCTCAAGGAGGAGCTCGATGAAGATCTTGCCCTTTGTGTTGTTTCGTTCTAGTTGTTCAGTAGTGGAGCCCAGTTGGGGTCGATTGGGGATCTGTGTAGCATTTGGGGTAGTCTTCTTTTATTTTGGTTCCGTAGTCGGACCTTGATTGTATCTGGATGATGTAATGCTTTATTTATGCATTGTGTGAAGTGGCAATTGTAAGCCAACTATGTATCTCTTTTCCCTTATTGTATTACATGGGTTGTGTGAAGATTACCTCACTTGTGACATTGCTTTCAATGCGGTTATGCCTCTATGTCGTGCTTCGACACGTGGGAGATATAGCCGCATTGAGGGCGTTACAAGTTGGTATCAGAGCCTTCCCCGACCTTAGGAGCCCCCACTGCTTGATTGTGTTTAGCAGCCGTTGTTGAGTCTAGAAAAATGTTTTTGAGTCATTTAGGAATTATATACCGGAGAGTTTAGGAATTCTTTTTACTCCTCAGTCCCTTCATCGCTCTGGTAAGGCATCCTGACGTAGAGTTTTGACTCTTCTCTTCTCAAATTTCACTAAATTTTTTTTAGGATCACGCGGGTATCTTGGAATCGTTCCGATGGTTTTGGGACGAGAACATTGTTCTTGGTGCCTCCTGACATTTAGGGGTTGTGGCAGTGTCCCGGGGAGTTGAGCTCCGAGGTGTTGTTGTCACAATTTTATCGTTGAGATTCTGGAATACTTGAGTTTAGTACGCCGACATCGAAAATCTCTTTTATGCTGTTCGTTGGTGAGATAACCTCGACGCCACCCAGTACTGGGCGGGAGTTCGGGAGTATTGCCATAACTTGTATAACGGATGTTTTTCGAAGGTTGAGGTAGATGATTTCCGAAGGTTTCTTGGTTATGTGTTGAAGGATGGATACAACTGGATGTAGGATTTGCTAGTTTTGGGTGAGATATTATGCTTCCCGTGTATCCCCAACACCTGATTGCATAACTGGAAAGTTTCAGGAGTTTATAGGTGGGAAATCAAGTAGCTCTTAGGATATCTTTCCGACAGATGTATAATATGAAATTGGGGTTCGACGTCTAGTGGTCCGCCTATTCACGGTCGGTTTTATAGTGGTCTCGTTGTGTCTTAAAGAGTCCTTGGCTATGCCGACTCGGGGACGCTTCGTATGTCATGTGCACTGCCTTGTACATGATGGTGCTGTACGATCGAGCCCGTGTAGGCCCCACCACGAAAACTTCGGACGAAATCTCTATCATATGTTTGTTCCGGCTTATTCTGCAAGCCAATACTTTGTTTTGTTTTGAGTTGTGGTATTCGAGTTGCTTCGAAGTCAAGTGTTGATTCCATACCTTCCCCAAATGGTGTTCTCATACTCCGATGTGGATACCAATCCTTCTTGATCATCAAGATTGTTTTCGTCAATCCTTTTTAACCGGCTTGCTTCTCTTCAAGTGGATCCGATCATTGCAACATCCGCAAGTTTCAATCTCAGCTTTCTCTACGGTGTTCGTTTCATCCATCCCAAGCTGCATTTGTTTTCCCGCCCACCCACCCTTTTTCGTGAAGGACTCAGAATTTTTAATCAAGTATCCTTTTATTCATATGAAGTCTCTCCATCCTTTTTTTCTGTCAATATTCTTATCCGGTGATTCTCATGAAGATTTTAACGGAGTTTCTAGTTCACCATTATTCATTCTTTTTATTCTCCGGTGGAACCAAGTCAAGCTTTGTGGATCATATCCTTTTTCATCATTTCAAATACCTTTTCTTGCCGGTGCACCTCTTTATCATTCACCTCTCGCTATTCATTTGTTCCGGAGTGCTCAAGATATCTCAGAAGACTCACGGTTACATTCTCGATCCATTCAAGCTCTATCGAGATTGTAATATCTTTCAAGCCATTTAATTCAACCGATGCAATCTCTCTTTTCAAGAAATCGTTCTATGGTGTTTCTTTTGAGTGGGCCCTAACCCACAGGTCTTTTCCCAGGATCTTACCTGACTCTTCTTATTTTCCCGGAGCTATCCTAAATTCATGTCAAAGTTTGACGTAATTATGAATTATCATCAGTCTCATGTTTTCTCCAAGATCTATCGAATTCTTTTCATCGTTGGCTCAACCTTTCCATTCATCATTCCGGAGTGTCTAAATAATTCATGATGGTGTTTCTCGTTGTCATTCTCGGATTTTGAAGACCGAAGAAGAGTTTCTCTTTAATCTTGCTCCATTGTCTTCAAGATTCGTGATTCTAGCTTGTTGCCATCCTCTCGTAATTGTTTTGATCGTGAGAATTCTTTTCACCTATCCGGAGTAATTCAAGAGTCTTCTCAGTTTGTTATCCGGAGTCCATCAATTCAGGCCTATTCATTCTCAGCTGTCAGTTATCATTCTCCTATATTGCCGGTGCATCAATCAAATATCCTCTAATCAGTTCTTGATCTCTTCGTTCTGATGTATCTAAATCCCCTCAAGCTTCTTCGTTCATTTGCTAATTCTTTTCGGTGTTTCTTTATCTTCTCTTCGTTCATTTTCAATTCTTACGGTGGTTTGTTCAAGATTCCTCTTCTTACATTATCATACTTCCGTTCCTTCAAATCCTACCGGTGGATCATCGAAGGCCTCTTCAAGTTTGCGCATTATCTATCTTAATCCTTTCTACGAGAATAAGTAGTATGTCAAATCTGTCGATTGTCATCAATTTAATTGATGAAGGACGAGCATAATGTAATTCTTATTCTTGTTTCATCCGAATGAGTAATTTGTTTTTTCCGGAGTGGTTCATCATATCATATTCTCAGTTTGAGATGCCTTATCTTTTCTTTCCCGGAGTTCCAAGATCTAATTATCACGGAGGTCCATCAAAAATCTTTACAAGGATTCACCTTGTGTTTTCAACTTCTTTTTCCTTCCATTTGATCATCCTTTTGTTACCGGAGTTCTTCAGGGAGGCTCGACATGGTGGTTCACCAAGGATTTAATTCCTTCTCGAAGTGTTCATCGAGATTCTTTTCAGAGGAGCTCATGTATTCTTTATCTTGCATTTTAAAGTGCTATTCTTTCAACTGTAGCATTCGAGGTGGTATCACGTCATTTTTGATAATTTGAGTTCATGTTTCATGATTCACATGTTGTTAAGAATGAGGTATTTTAAATCCATCAATCTCTTCTTTGGACTTATCTTGGGTTTATTTTTCACCTAAAACTTTCCCTAAGGTTTTGTGGCTATTAATGGTGATAATATATGATCCAAGTTCTTCATCTATCCTCCCAGTGAGATACTTTCTCGTCTCCTTGTTCATTCCAATCCAATTCTTTTTCCGTGAGTGGCAGGCTGTCACCTCATAATTTGAGATGTATTCCATAAGACCATATCAAGTGTATTCTTTTCGTTATTGGTGTTCCAACAACTCCGTTCGACCCTTCTCCTAAAGATGCCTTTTTCAAGCTCTTTTGTGGCATAAGTTGACATTTTTCTTCTCCATTATCCTATTTCAATTATCTATCTTCTATTCTTTTGTTCCGGAGCCATTGCGATGTTACTCTTTTCTCTCATCATCTGGGATCGTTCTCTTTTCGTGGTTATCCATCTAACCAGAGTGTTGTGTCATCTCTTCTAGTTCTTTTCACCTTAGCAAGTCTTTCATCTCTTTTCAAACGAAGTGTTGTCCGAATTTGTAATCCTTGTTTCCTCTTCCCTACCGGAGTGCTTTCAAATTCATTCATCTCCGGTGTATTCTTTTCTCGATATGGATTAACCTTTTCAAGGTTCTTTGGTTTCACTCGTTTGTCAAAGGAGCAACTTAGTTTTACCTCTTCTCTTTCTCTTCTGTTTTCCCTCCGGTGCCATTCTAGATCTCGGGACGAGATCCTCTCGTAGTGGTGGAGTGTTGTAACGCCCCGAGACCGATGTGCCAGGTGTCGTCCAGTTATTCGTTGTTGTTGCCTTGTCATTGCTTGCGTGTCATGCATTGCATATCATGTCATCATGTGCATTTCATTTGCATACATGTTCGTCTCATGCATCCGAGCATTTTCCCCGTTGTCCGTTTTGCATTCCGGCGTTCCGTTCTCTTCCGGTGGTCGTTTCCACCTTTCTTTCGTGTGTAGGGATTAAACATTTCTGGATTGGACCGAGACTTGCCAAGCGGCCTTGGTTTACTACCGGTAGACCTCCTGTCAAGTTTCGTACCATTTGGACTTCGTTTAATGCTCCAACGGTTAACCGAGGAACCGAAAAGGCCTCCTGTGTGTTGCAGCCCAACACCCCTCCAAAGTGGCCCAAAACCCACCTAAACCTCCTCCATCATCTCGGTCGTTCGATCACGATCGCGTGGCCGAAAACCACACCTCATTTGGACTCTCCTAGCTCCCTCTACCTATATAAACACCTCCCCCTCCGAAATTCGTGGTGTAAACCCTAGATTCCTCCCTCTCCTCGCGCGGACAAAACCTCACCGGCGGACGTGTCCGTTTCAGCCTCCGCCGCCGCCCGCGCCCAATCAGAGCATGCCACTTGGCGCCCCGCCGTCCGCGCCTCCCACCGTCCCGCTCGGCCCAAGGCCGGCCCCCTCCTCCGCGCGTTCGGGCCGCGCGCCGCCCGCAGTGCCCCACACCGCCCGCCTCTTCCTCTGCGCCGGCTCGCCGCCGACTAGCGTGCCTCGCCGCCGCCGCCATCTCCGCCGGCGACCTGCCCGCCGCCTCGGTCGCCGGACCACCCCGCGCCGCCGCCTCGCCACGGTGTCTTCCCCCGCCACCTCGTCGCCAGCGTAGCGCCGCCCGACGCCACCGGCGCGCCACTCGCCGCGCCTCTCCACCGGAGCCGTCGCCGGCCATCGCCGGAGTTCGCGCCACCTCGCCGGAGTCCGATCCGGCCAGATCTGTACCGGGGTGGACTAGATCCACCCACCCCGCCATCCAAACGCCATCTGCTCCGTCCCGAATCCCTCCGTCCCGCGTTGACTTTCGCAGAGGTGAAATTTCACAGTCCCCGAAATTTCCAGATTCATATGCCCATGTTCATCATGTCGTAAGTTTGCATCCGTGGCTCCGATTCATGCATATAGCATATTAAAATGTTCGTCTCAGAGAGCACATCATTTCATATCATTGCATCATTTTCATTTGAGTTCATCTTGATGCCTGAAATGCTGTTGGAAGAGAGCTATTTGAGTTAATTGTCAGATCAGCTGCACCAAATAGCTATTTGTCATTTTTGCCATGATTATTGTGTGCATGATATGCTCATGAGATCTACATGTGTTTTGTTATATTCCATGCCTTCTTTCCAGAGGTGCTATCCATGTATTTTTGTGATGTGTGTGGTGACTAGCACAAGCTTGCAAAGTGGTGCATTCGTTAATGCTGATTTCAGGGACTTAGCATTTCCACTAAGTCCTTGATCTGTTTATCTCAATATGCCATATGTTCATGTTGTTTCCTAGTGATCCGTGCCTCTTTTGAGGATGATCAGTAATGATGTTTTGTTAATCTTGTAGTGCTCTATCCATCCATGTCTTTGTTTGCAATTATGGAGCACCCTAGCTTGAGTCAATCGAGCTCTACTTTTTCTATTTTGTGAATTTGGGCAGATTGTCTACTTGTTAGCGATTTTGCCGAGGATGTTGTAGTTGATCCATGCATGCTATGTTGTTGTTCTTGCCATGTCTAGCTTGTATAATGTGTATTCTTGATGGGTGTATGCTTATATTGTCATGCCTTGCTCTGTAGTGAGTGCATCGAGCTCGGAAACATGCCTACTTGATATCTGTTTCAGCATGCTCCAGTTTTCACTAAGTCTGTAACCTGATTATGTTTTTGCCATGTTCACATGCTTGCAATTGTATTTTGTGATCCCTTTTGGCTCAAGGTCACTAAGGGACTTTTGTTAAGCTCTTTGATTAGCTCCATGCCATGCTTTACTTTGCCATGTTCAGGCCCTGTAGCATATAGTTTTCATGCTCCAAAGTGTGCTACCTGATCTGAAATTCTAGGCTTGTGTTAATTTCACCAAGTCTGAAATCTGTTTACCAATTGCACTTTTGCCATGCTTGTTTGAACCTGTTAATGGATGAATTGGCCCTAGCTTAGTGTTCATCTTTTGTTAAGCATCATGAATGGATCCGTGCCATGTATTTTGTTGCCATGTTTGTGTGCTGTAGCATGTTCATCTTCATGCATTTAGATGGTTACTTGTTGTATATCGCAGACCGGTGCCATATTTGAATTGCTTGCCATTTCCAAACCGTAACTCCGATTCCGGTGATCTTTATATCGTTTTCAAGAGATTTCATCTCATCTTTCTAGTGGCACACTTGGATTTCCAAGTTGAGGCCAGTTTCTTTCATTCCTTTGCAAATCATGCATATGCATCGCATATCGCATCCCGCATATCATACCATGTTCATGTGTTGGTTGTTTACTATGTTGTGTGCTTCTTTCTGGTGTTTGCTTCTTCGGGTTGGTTCCGGTTACGTCGCGTTTGTGAGGACCTGTTCGTCTACGTCCGTTTGTCTTCTTCATGGACTCGTTCTTCTTCCTTGCGGGATTTCAGGCAAGATGACCATACCCTCGAAATCACTTCTATCTTTGCTTGCTAGTTGCTCGCTCTTTTGCTATGCCTATGCTGCGATAACTACCACTTGCTTATCATGCCTCCCATATTGTTGAACCAAGCCTCTAACCCACCTTTTCCTAGCAAACTGGCTACGTTACCGCTTTGCTCAGCCCCTCTTATAGCGTTGTTAGTTGCAGGTGAAGATTGAAGTTTGTTCCTTGTTGGAACATGGAGATGTTGTTCCTTGTTGGAACATGTTTTACTTGTTGGGATATCACAATATATCTTAATTAATTAATGCATCTATATACTTGGTAAAGGGTGGAAGGCTCGGCCTTATGCCTGGTGTTTTGTTCCACTCTTGCCGCCCTAGTTTCCATCATATCAGTGTTATGTTCCCAGATTTTGCGTTCCTTACGCGGTTGGGCTATTATGGGAACCCCTTGACAGTTCGCCTTGAGTAAAACTCCTCCAGCAATGCCTAACATTGGGTTTACCATTTTCCACCTAGCCTTTTCCTTTCCATTGGGAGTCGCGCTCCTGAGGGTCATCATTATTTACCCCCCCCCCCCGGGGCCAGTGCTCCTCTGAGTGTTGGTCCAACTTGTCAGCCGCCGGTGGCCACCAGGGGCAACTCTGGGCTGGCCTACCGGAAGTTTAGACAATCCGGTGTGCCCTGAGAAAGAGATATGTGCAGCTCCTATCGGGATTTATCGGCACATTCGGGCGGTGTTGCTGGTTTAGTTTTACCTTGTCGAAATGTCTTGTAACCGGGATTCCGAGTCTGATCGGGTCTTCCCGCTAGAAGGAATATCGTTCGTTGACCGTGAGAGCTTGTGATGGGCTAAGTTGGGACACCCCTATAGGGATTTGAACTTTCGAAAGCCGTGCCCGCGGTTATGGGCAGATGGGAATTTGTTAACGTCCGGTTGTAGAAAACCTGAAGTTGACCTTAATTAAAATACATCAACCGCGTGTGTTACCGTGATGGTCTCTTTCCGGCGGAGTCCGGGAAGTGAACACGGTGTTGGAGTTATGCTTGACGTAGGTTATTCTAGGATCACTTCTTGATCATAGTTTCTCGATCGCGCTTTGCCTTCTCTTCTCACTCTCATTTGCATATGTTAGCCACCATATATGCTAGTCGCTTACTACAGCTCCACGTCATACCTTTACCTTACCCATAAGCTTAAATAGTCTTGATCGCGAGGGTGTGAGATTGTTGAGTCCCTGTGGCTCATAGATACTTCCAAAACCAGTTTGGAGGTGCCGATGAGTCCGTGCAGGTGACGCAACCAAGCTCAAGGAGGAGATCGATGAAGATCTTGCCCTTTGTGTTGTTTCGTTCTAGTTGTTCAGTAGTGGAGCCCAGTTGGGGTCGATCGGGGATCTGTGTAGCATTTGGGGTAGTCTTCTTTTATTTTGGTTCCGTAGTCGGACCTTGATTGTATCTGGATGATGTAATGCTTTATTTTTGTATTGTGTGAAGTGGCGATTGTAAGCCAACTATGTATCTCTTTTCCCTTATTGTATTACATGGGTTGTGTGAAGATTACCTCACTTGCGACATTGCTTTCAATGTGGTTATGCCTCTAAGTCGTGCTTCGACACGTGGGAGATACAGCCGCATTGAGGGCGTTACACCCATCACCCAGATGAAACAGACCTGAGACAACTCTAAGCATAGCAGGCATAGCAAGGTAGGAAACACATACATGGCTCAATCAACTCCTACACATGCTAGTGGGTTTCATCTAGTTACTGTGGCAATGACAGGTCATGTAGAGGATAAGGGTTCAACTATCGCAGCACACAACAGTTTGAAACGTTGTTGTCTTAATGCAGTAAACGAGAGCAAGAGTGAGAACATGATATTGTATCGATATGATCAATGGGGCTGCTTGCCTGATGGAGTAGTAGTAGGGTACTGCCCTCCATTTGGATACTCAGAAATATCCTCGGAGGCAGAACCTACCACGAAAGACACCACAGAACACAATCATCACATGGAAATATGCAACAATATGATGCATGCTATGACATGGCAATATGAGGTGTCCTGCCTAATGTAATGTGAAACAAGTTGGTTTGGGTCCAATGTGAATCAAAGATTCAAATGGAAGCTTATGTTCTTAAGCCTTATAAGTGTTTTAGCTTGTTTCACCTAAACAACAAGGTTAAAGTGTTTTGTCATGCATGAAACCATTACAGATGGAAATATTGAATTTTTTAGATCAAATTTCATATATAAATCTTTGCATTTCGAGTTACAGATTAAAAGTTGTGAATTTTTGAAGTTTGTAATATTTTATGGAATTTCCTGTATAAGAATAATTCCAGTAATTGAGTTATTGCGTTAGCATTGCATCATGATGACGTCAGTGGTCAACGGGGCCGGTCCAGGTCAAACATGACCAGTGGGACCGGCGTGTTAGTAGTTAATTAACTAACTAATTTTGGTTAGTGCTCATCTAAGTTAATTAGCAGGGCGGTCCCACGTGTCATAGACTCAGGGGAAGTCAACCTGGGCCCACACGGGGTCAAACAGGGTTAAACTCGCCGGCGTTTAGCCGCCGGCGAGGCCAGACGCGGCGGAGTGATGCGGGTTTCGTGCTCCGGCGACCAAAACGACGGCGGAGAGCATCTACGTGTAGCTGGGAGCAAGCCACATCGAGTGGTGGCAGTGAGTGGAGCTGGGGTGGCCGGAAACGTCACCGGTGACGACCTTGGCGGTCGCCGGAGTTCGGGCGAGGTCGAAACCGAGGCTACGGGGCACGGCGAATCGCGTGGAGTGGTGCTACGGGCTCCTGCGAGTGCGGTGAGTGCGTTGGTCACAATGGTGTGGCCGGTGGGTGGCCGGAGTCACGTCGGCGACAAGCTCGGCGGCGACGGGTGCTCGGGTGAGCGTGGTGCGGTGCACACAGTGCAGGAGGGAGTTAATTGAGAGGGGGTGGAGGTAGCTGGGCTCACAGCGATCACAACGAGGCAGACGGCGAGGTCGGGGATGAGTTGGTGCTGCGGTGAAGGCGAAGGGGATCTCCGGCGGCCGGGGTTGGGGAAGACGGGGTCGGGGGCGACTCTAGAGCGGGCAAGCGCTCGGGGCTCGGCCTTCTCGACGTAGTCGATGATGGCGGAGATCATGGACACGGTGATGCGGCACGGGGACGACGACGGGCGTGGTTACCACGGTGGCGCGGGCGCGACGGCGTCGGCCATGGTGCGGGAGAGCGAGGGAGAGGGGCTGGGGAGGAGAGGGCGTGTCTGCGAGCTCGGGGGAGGCGTGTGTGACCGAACCAGGGCAGTAGCACGCCGAGGGGACGAAGCAGGGCGGCGGGCAGCTGCGTGGCGCGCGCAGGTGCCAGCGTCGAGCACCTGCCTGCCTGCCTGGTCAAGCCAAGCAGCTCGCTGGAGCGGTGTCTGGGCTGGGCCGGCAGGTGGGCCTGCTAGGTGGCGCCAGGTAAGCCTCTACTCTCTCTCTGCTTTCTATTTTTCTTTTTATTTATTCCTGTTCTGTGTTTTGAAATAGTAAAAATACTATTTCATTTAGGAAAAACCTGAAAATATTTAGAGGCACATTTGAAAATATTCTCAACAGCCTAAAAATAGTTTCAGGATTATTTGCGCATTTTAAAGTATTTATAGGATTTAAATTGCCCAAATGCAATTAGTAATGAATTAATCCAATGACCTTGTGATGTCCTAGAAAAGTGTGCACCATTTTTGTGAAAGGTTTTAACCCAAAACAAAAAGGGTGGACTTTTTAGAAGGGCATTTCAGGTTCATTGAAAAAGTTTTTAGTAAACCCTAGTTGTTCTAGGGAGGGGGGTGCTGGGGGTTCTGTCATCCCCATTTCAGTTTTCTGGGAAAATAAACATGATGCAACACTCTAATGCATGAACTAGCTAGGGCGTGACAACTCACCCCCACTCAAAAGAATCTCATCCCGAGATTTAGGATCCGTGGGGAAGAAGGTGGGGTACTTGAGTTGAAGATGATCCTCCCTTTCCCAAGTGGCTTCTTTTTCAGAGTGGTGTGACCATTGAAACTTGAAAAACTTGATGTTATGGCATCAAGTGGTATGCTCGGCTTGGTCAAGGATACGAACGGGATATTCCCAATATGTGAGATTATCTTGTAGATCAAGCGTTTCGTGGTCCACTCCACGTATAGGATCCGCAAAGCAACGCCTGAGTTGAGAAACGTGGAAGACATCATGAACTCTGGAAAGATGCGGAGGTAGTTCCAACTAGTAGGCAACTTCTCCTCGTTTGGCAAGAATGCGAAAGGGTCCAATTTAACAAGGAGCCAATTTGCCTTTGATACCGAAACGATGGGTTCCCTTTAAAGGAGTATCTCGAAGGTAAGCCTTCTCACCGACTTCATAAGTTATGAGCTTGTGTTTACGGTCATATTGGCTCTTTTGACGAGATTGGGCTGTTTTCAATTTCTCACGAATAACGCGAACCTGCTCTTCTGCTTCCTGGATCATATCCGGGCGAAAGAGTTGTCTTTCCCCGGTTTCTGACCAGTTAAGAGGCGTTCGACATTTTCGTCCATAGAGAACTTCAAAAGGAGCTTTGCCCAAGCTAGCTTGATAACTATTGTTATAAGCGAACTCCGCGAATGGAAGGCATTTCTCCCAATCCATTCCGAATGAGATGACAGAAGCTCGGAGCATATCCTCCAAAATTTGATTTACTCACTCTACTTGACCACTTGATTGGGGTAGGAAGGCGGTACTAAAAGAGAGACGAGTTCCCATAGCATTTTGGAAACTCTCCCAAAATCGAGAGGTGAAGAGACTCCAACGGTCTGAGTTAATTTCCAATGGGACACCATGAAGAGACACTATTCGGGAGATGTATAAGTCAGCTAGCTGGCTAGCGGTAATACTCTCACGAACAGGTAGGAAGTGGGCTACTTTGGAAAGACGATCCATAACAACGAAGATAGCATTATTCCCTCTCTTGGTCCTGGGAAACCCAGTAATGAAATCCATACTGATTTTATCCCATTTCCATTCAGGAATAGCCAAAGGTTGAAGGGTGACAGCAGGCCGTTGATGCTCTGCTTTAACACGACGACAAATGTCGCAGTTAGCAATGTATTGAGCAATTTCTCTCTTCATCCTAGTCCACCAAAACCTCTGGCGTAGGTCTTGATATATCTTAGTACTACCGGGATGAATGGTGAGAGGGGATTATGAGCTTCCTTAAGGATCAGTTGCCATAGTTGTCGTTTCTTGGGAACCACCAGGCGGTTCTCAAAGAAGACAACACCATGATCGTTCATAGAGAAACACGTAGCAGCTCCGCTAGCAATGTACTGCTTGATCCGAGATATTCCCTTATCATACCGCTGGGCGGTTATGATCTGATCCATAAGGGTCGGTTTCACCACCAAGGTAGATAGGAATCCCTGAGGAACGATGTGAAGATTAAGCTTCCGAAATTCCTCATGGAGAAGTGGTTGACCTTGTTGTAACATCAGGTTGCTACAATAAGATTTATGACTTAGCGCATCAGCCATGACATTGGCTTTCCCCGGGGTGTAAGTTATTCCTAAGTCGTAATCCGAGATCAACACGATCCAACGTCTTTGCCTGAGATTCAAATCCGGTTGGGTGAAGATATATTTCAGACTTTGGTGATCAGTGAAGATCTCGCAACGATTATCGAGAAGGTAATGTCGCCAAGTTTTAAGGGCATGGACTACAGCTGCAAGCTCTAGATCATGTGTGGGATAGTTTTCCTCATGGGGGTGTAATTGCTGTTAAGCATAGGCAATTACCTGACGATCTTGCATGAGTATGCAACCTAGTCCTTGTCGCGAGGCATCGTAATAGATAATAAAGTCCTTGGAGAAATCTGGTGGTACCAGTACGGGAGCAGATGTCAGGCGTCTTTTCAGTTCCTGAAAGCTGAACTCGCACTGTGGGGTCCACTCGAACTTTGTATCTTTCTTGAGGAGTTCAGTTAGAGGTTTAGCAACCTTGGAGAAATTCTCGATGAAGCGGCGGCAATAACTCGCTAAGCCAAGGAAGCTCCGAACTTGCTTGACCGTTTCAGGCGGAGTCCAATCAAGGACGGCTTGAACTCGCTCGGGATTGACAACAATAGCCTTACCAGAGATTACATGGCCTAGATAGGTCACTTCTGGCAACCAAAATTCACACTTGGAGAATTTGGCATAAAGGCGATGCTCTCGAAGTTTCGTCAATACCAGCCTTAGATGTTCGGCATGTTCTTCCTCACTCTTGGAGTAGATGAGTATATCATCGAGGTATACCATGACGAATTTATCCAAATACTCCATGAAGACCGAGTTCATTAACCGAGAGAAGGTGGCTGGGGCATTGGTTAAACCGAAGGACATAACGGTGTACTCGTATTGGCCATAATGAGTAACAAAGGCCATTTTGGGAATGTCCCCATTTTTGATTTTGATTTGATGGTAGCCCAACCTCAAATCCATCTTGGAAAAGACTGAGAATCCAGCGAGCTGATCATACAGATCGTTGATCCTGTGAAGCGGATACTTGTTCTTGATAGTGACCAAGTTGACAGGTCGGTAATCTACAACCATCCGATCCGTTCCATCCTTCTTCTTGACGAAGAGGACGGGGCAGGCCCAGGGAGAGGAACTAGGACGGATGAAACCCTTTTTCAAGGACTCATCGAGTTGGTTCTTAAGCTCGGCTAGTTCTAAGGGTGCCATCTTATAGGGTCTTCTAGAAATTGGGACGGTTCCTGGAACACGGTCTATCACGAACTCGACATCCCTGTCAGGTGGAACACCTGGAAGTTCTTCTGGATAGACATCTAGGAAGTCTCGGACTACCGGAATATCTTCAAGGTCTGGAAGGGGGTTGGCATTTAGGGAGTAAAGCTGGCGCTTGGCCACTCGAGTTAAGACATTGACTGTCTTGCCCGATGGGTGAGTAAGTTGAACAGTTCTAGTAGAGCAATCAATCTTAGCATAATGGGCTGACATCCTGTCCATACCCAAGATGATGTTTATGTCTAAGGACTTGAGAGCTATTAAAGATGCAAGGAAGACAAGTCTATCGACAAGAATTTCATTCCCATGGCTTACTCTAGAGGTTTGCCATCTAGAGCCAGGGGTTTGAATTTCCATGGTAGTGGGCATGTCACAGAATGTCGTGTTATGCAATCGAGCATAGCTCTCAGATATGAATGAATGAGATGCTCCAGTATCGAAAAGAACAGATGCCGGATGGCAATTAACAAGGAGCATACCAAGGACGACGTTAGGATCATCATGAGCCTCCTCAGCTGAGACATAGTTGACATGGCCATGTGTAGTGGTGGCTGGCTTGGCGTAGAATGGCTTTCCCGCTGGCTTACCACGGCCAACGGACTTTCCAGACTGGTTGGGGTTGTTGTTCTGGGGACACTCTCGACTGTAGTGACCTGGCTCTCTACACTTGAAACATGTCACAACATTGGGGCGTGGAGCAGCATTAGCAGCGGGGCCACCATAGGGCTTAGGTGGTGCAAACTGCTGGTTGGGGTGAGGTGCCTCAAAGGATGGCCTCGGAATGAACCTGGGTGGCAGCGCTGTGCTAGGAATCCACACCCGGCGCTTCTGAGATCCAGAGCCGGATGAAGAACCAAAATCACGGGAGTCCTTGCGTGAAGCGTCATAGTCAGTCTGGCCTGTCTCAGCACTGATGGCCTTATTGACCAACTTCTGGAAGGAGGTGCACTCATGCAGACGAAGATCGCGGTGAAGCTCGGGGCTAAGTCCCTTGCGAAACCTTTCCTGCTTCTTAGCGTCGGTGGATACCTCTTCAGGAGCATAACGTGCCAGATTTCCAAACTCACGACTATAAGCATCCATAGTCAGTCTGCCTTGGGTGAAATTGCAGAACTCTTCCCTCTTACGATCCATGAGACCTTCCGGGATGTGATGCTCACGGAAAGCCTCACTGAATTCAGCCCAATTAGTGATTTGGCCGATCGGGCGCATAGCCTCAAAATTTTCCCACCAAAGGCTAGCAGGGCCTTCAAGGTGATAGGCAGCATAGGTAACCTTATCAGCTTCAGCTACATTGACAGAACGTAGCTTGTGGGTGATGCTGCGAAGCCAGTCATCTGCGTCGAGGGGCTCGATGGAATGATTAAACTTTGGTAGGTACAACTTGATAAAGTCATTGATTGACAACAAGTTGTTTCGCTGATAACGTGCAGTGTTCTGTTCAATCCGCTCCAGCAAGCGGTTAGTCTCACGCTTGTTTATTTCTGCCTCCAGCATAACTTCGGCCAGAGAAGGCGGGTGAGGCAGATTCTCACCCCTAGCTGCACTGGCTTCCCCCTGCTCCGGGGCAGCAGGGTTGCTGCGGGTGTTGACCATCCAAGGAAAAACAAGACAATGGTTTAGACAAGGATGGCACAATCTTGGCAAGGAAGTGCAGAATGTAATGGATAACATGGAATGCTGAGATGTTCATTTCACGACATGGTATATAGAAACTGCCATATATATACCATCAGTCATACACACTGTACATAGTTTAGTACAAGCCCAGGCTACAGTACAACTACGGTGAAAGACATTACATCTCATCGGAGGCATTCCAAGCTCCTATACATTATTTTCTACACCTCCGGAGCGTGATACACACCAAGTCATATCCCACGGGTCACGCAGGACTGTGGAGAATACAACTAATACAGTACTAGTGAAACTACTACTAGCTCAGAAAACTCCGTAGTAATCCTCATAAAAGTCACCACCAAAACCTGGAAGCGGAACATGATCATCTGGGAACAGACGGTCCTGTGGAGCTTGCGGACCATAGGGACTCGGATGTGGCCTTGGTCCCACAAATGGTGGCAGACGGGGACCACGAGGAGCGGTGATGCCTCCTACATCACGCTAGTCCATACAATCTGGCAATCCAGACCGTATGGGGTACATGTCCCTCATGTCCATGTATCCTGCCTGCACATCAGGTGCAAACCGAGTCAAAGTGGCCCAGTGATCAGAACGAGAGTTGAAGAGCTCCATACGCAAGGCCCGATTTTCGCGGTCCTTGTCCTCGAGCCTCTCGGCAGTGGTGCGTAGTAGTGACTCCTCATGTGTAGAGTCATAGTACAAAGCCTGATAGTACCCCTGTGCTCCAGGGAGTGAGGCTGGCATGTAGCGAAAATCGGTGTTCTGGAGCAAGGCAGTTCTGGCTCGAATGATAGTCATCATTGAGTAAGCTGCGTCCTGCACGGACATCTCAATAGTGACCCCAAGTCCATAAGAGCAGTGGAGGGGTTCAGTGGCTCCAGGATAAGAGGGATATATCCTGACGGTACAAAGGTACTGGCTTTGGTTGAAGTCTCGGAACTGCTCCTCGACGATATATTCCGGATACCATCGATAGCCTGTCTCGACCATCACTCGAACCAACATGGCCGTGTGACCGGGTACATCGAGGCACCGGGTCAGACGAACCACTTGGTTCTGGGAACGGGTGGCCATCTGAAAACACAGAATAATGCAAAGGCATTAGAATTTTCTAGGAGAAATCAGACAGCATAACGGCTGTAAATGCTCAGAAAAAGATTTGAGACATTCACAACAGTTTGCAAAATCACTCATTAACATCATATCAAGGTTCTGGTTCAACCGACAACATACTAAAAGTAGTAGAAACTGTACCGAGGCTTGTAACAACAATCCTATAAGCTACAAAAGATTAGTAACACGTGAACCTGATAGAGAGAAGAGAGCCTAGTCCTTAACCCATGTAGAATGAGAAGAGAATGACTCAGATCAGAGGGCATAAGGTAAAGGAGTAAACGAGCCATACGTTCCCTCCCACAATCAATTCCCCTACATATAACTAAAGCATTTCTAGACTCGACATCGACCAGTTTGGCTCAACAAACGTACATGCAGTCTGGCTCTGATGCCAACACTGTCAGGACCCCAATTCCAAGTCACAACGATCTAGCCGGTAACACCTCATACCACTTTGCGGCCTCACGCACGGTATCCCCACGGGTGTCGCCTTACCATGGCCTGAGACCGTTTGCACCTTTTGGCTCACGTATATGATAGTGTCGCTAGCATCCATATGACAGAGAACCCGGGCCGACATGGCTAGTCGTGAACCCAAAGAAGCACTAACCTATGGGAACATGCATACATGAATCACATCGAGCATGTCGGTCAACAGCGTGTGAATCCGGGCTGTAGCACTGGGCTAACAGGACTCTGGGGAACCCAGGCTGTAGCAGGCTAGGCAGGACTCCGGATGTCACCGCGTGACATTTCCCCAAAGGGACAGACATAGGAACGAAGTGAAACACATGCCAGCCAGTCAAGTTTCCTGAGCAGTAGTGCTGGGCTAGCAGGACTCCGGTGAACCGGGCTGTAGCGGACTACTATGGCTCAAGGAGGCACTAGACTACATTTCCCCATAAGAGAGGCTGCCAAGGATAAACAACTAGATTGTCGGATCCCACACATACCAAGCATTTCAATCATACACACAATATGCTCGATATGTGTAAATACAACATGGCATCACAACAAAACTCTACAACTCAAGTACTTTATTTAAAGGCTCCGGGGAGTCATACATAACATGTTCATATAGGTAGGGGTCACATGACCCGACACTCAAGTCATACAAGCATACAAGCACATGCGGAAGCAAATAAGTCTGAGTACAGACACTAGAAAGAAAGAAGGCTTGTCGAAGCCTGTCTATCTACATAGGTCCCTCCATGGCCAGAATCACCACCTGGGTGGCAAGTTACTCATCGACGTCGAGGTCTACGTAAAACCCATTGGAGGGGGCGATGTTGTCGTCTGAAAACAGTAATTAAAGCAACATGAGTACAAAGGTACTCAGCAAGTCTTACAACAGATCCTACTATACATGCTCATTCTCAAGAAGGTGGTGGAGTTATTGCACCAAGCCAGCTTTCACTCTTGGCTAGGCTATCCTACGAGACACCACTGCAAAATAGTTTTCACACATGAGTCCACTAATCAACAACACAATACTCCACCGAGGATCCTCCCTCGTCATCCTATGAGAGGGCCATCCTCGGTACTCACACTTATCTTGAGTCTTTTAGTAGTAACCATTAACTTGTCTATGAACTGTATAGGCAACCAAGTAGTCCTTTACCGCGGACGCGACTATTCGAATAGATGATGTTAAACCTGTAGGGGTGTACTTCTTCATACATGCTCTCACCACTTACCGTCATTTACACGACATGTACTCGGCAACCTTCAAGCGGAAGCCCAACGAGGGTGTCGGCCACGGCCTACCTAAACACTCAAGTCTCTAGTCCAGGTTCGTCGCCTATCCAGGTTCCATCCGCAGGGAGTTCGACTGAGGTTTCCACATACGGCCCCGAACGATGTGTACAGGGTCCCGAGACACCAAACGGGCGCCCGGCATACCCGGCCACAGTGTATCTACCGCATCATAGCCCACCCCTAGGGTCAGCGCTACGCACGGCCGCCAACACATAACCTATAAACACCAGAAACTAGTTGCAACTCCTGGACAGAGTACTAGGATGGTTAAGAAGCCGAGAGGGTCAATTAAGGATCCCAATGCATGGTATTAACTGATTCTTAAATCACACATACAGACCTCAGTTCTTAGGGAAGGCCTCAAAGAAACAACCCACCATGTACTCCTACATGGCCTCTCATCGATACCTTTACCAAATCATGTTCAACACATTCCTCATATTACCGACGTAATCATTTCACTCTAGCCCATCACCAAGATGAACCAGACCTGACACAACTCTAAGCAGAGCAGGCATAGCAAGGTAGGAAACACATACATGGCTCAATCAACTCCTACACATGCTAGTGGGTTTCATCTAGTTACTGTGGCAATGACAGGTCATGCAGAGGATAAGGGTTCAACTACCGCAGCACACAGCAGTTCGAAATGTTGTTGTCTTAATGCAGTAAATGAGAGCAGGAGCGAGAACATGGGATTGTATCGATATGATCAATGGGGTTGCTTGCCTGATGGAGTAGTAGTAGGGTAATGCCCTTCAGTTGGATACTCGGAAATATCCTCGGAGGCAGAACCTACCATGAAATAAACCACAGAACACAATCATCACATGGCAATATGCAACAATATGATGCATGCTATGGCATGGCAATATGAGGTGTCCAGCCTAATGCAATGTGAAACAAGTTGGTTTGGGTCCATTTGAATCATCATTTGAATCAAAGATTCAAATGGAAGCTTATGTTCTTAAGCCTTATAAGTGTTTTAGCTTGTTTCACCTAAACAGCAAGGTTGAAGTGTTTTGTCATGCATGAAACCATTACAGATGGAAAGATTGAATTTTTCTGATCAAATTTCATATATAAATCTTTGCATTTGGAGTTACAGATTAAAAGTTATGAATTTTTGAAGTTTGTAATATTTTATGATATTTCCTATATAAGAATAATTCCAGTAATTGAGTTATTGCGTCAGCATTGCGTCAGGGTGACGTCAGTGGTCAACGGGGCCGGTCCAGGTCAAACCTGACTAGTGGGACCCGCATGTCAATAGTTAATTAACTAACTAATTTTGGTTAGTGCTAATCTAAGTTAATTAGCAGGGCGGTCCCACGTGTCATAGACTCAGGGGAAGTCAACCTGGGCCCACACGGGGTCAAACAGGGTCAAGCTCGCCGGCATTTAGCCGCCGGCGAGGCCAGACGTGGCGGAGTGATGCGGGTTTCGTGCTCCGGCGACCAAAACGATGGTGGAGAGCATCTACGCGTAGCTGGGAGCAAGCCGCATCGAGTTGTGGCAGTGGGTGGAGCTGGGGTGGCCGGAAACGTCGCCGGCGACGACCTTGGCGGTTGCCGGAGTTCGGGCGAGGTCGAAACCGAGGCTACGGGGCACGACGAGGCGCGTGGAGTGGTGCTATGGGCTCCTGCGAGTGCGGTGAGTGCGCTGGTCACAATGGTGTGGCCGGTGGGTGGCCGGAGTCCCGGCGGGTGCTCGGGTGAGCGTGGTGCAGTGCACATGGTGCATGAGGGAGTTAATGGAGAGGGGGAGGAGGTAGCTGGGCTCATGGCGATCACAACGAGGCAGACGGCGAGGTCGGGGATGAGCTGGTGCTGCGGTGAAGGCAAAGGGGATCTCCTGCGGCCGGAGTTGGGGAAGACGGGGTCGGGGGCGACTCCAGAGCGGGCGAGTGCTCAGGGCTTGGCTTGCTCGACGTAGTCGACGACGGCAGAGCTCGTGGACAAGGTGACGCGACACAGGGACGACGACGGAGGCGGTTATCACGGTGGCGCGGGCGCGGCGGCGTCGGCCATGGTGCGGGAGAGTGAGGGAGAGGGGCTGGGGAGGAGAGGGCGTGTCTGCGAGCTCGGGGGAGGAGTGTGTGACCGAACCAGGGCAGCAGCACGGCGAGGGGAGGAAGCAGGGCGGCAGGCAGCTGCGTGGCGCGCGCAGGTGCCAGCGTCGAGCACCTGCCTGCCTGCCTGGCCAAGCCAAGTAGCTCACTGGAGCGGTGGCTGGGCTGGGCCGGCAGGTGGGCTGGCTAGGTGGCGCCAAGTAACCCTCTACTCTCTCTGCTTTCTGTTTTTCTTTTTATTTATTCCTGTTCTGTGTTTTGAAATAGTAAAAATACTATTTCATTTAGGAAAAACCTGAAAATATTCATAGGCACATTTGAAAATATTCTCAACAGCGTAAAAATACTTTCAGGATTATTTGGGCATTTTAAAATATTTATAGGATTTAAATTGCCCAAATGCAATTAGTAATGAATTAATCCAATGACCTTATGATGTCCTAGAAAAGTTTCCACCATTTTTGTCAAAGGTTTTAACCCAAAACAAAAAGGGTGGACTTTTTAGAAGGGCATTTCAGGTTCATTGAAAAAGTTTTTAGTAAACCCTAGTTGTTCGAGGGAGGGGGGGTGCTGGGGGTTCTGTCATCCCCATTTCAGTTTTCTGGGAAAATAAACATGATGCAACACTCTAATGCATGAACTAGCTAGGGTGTGACAGACATGGTGTTCATCTACAATGGAAGCCCCTCGCAGTGCTTCCAGCAGATCCTCCGGTGCCTCTGGCTGGACAGAGGTCACCGGCGGAACAAGCACACCCCCTCCTTTCGGGGAAGGCCGTTCGCTGGACTCCGGAGCCGTGCAGGTCTCTGGAATGATATCCGGCTGAGGGCCGAATGGAACTCGGCCCCCACCATCAGTCCCCATGGGGGCTTTTTCCCCCATGCGTCCGGCGGCCGTAGAGTCATCCTTGGACATCGCCCTGACGATCTCCGGAGCCTCCCCTTGGTCGGAGAAGGCTCTTTGGGACACCACCTCGTCATCACCCTTGGGCGAGGTAGAGTGAGCAGGTGGCGGCTACATGCTAGCCATCTCCTTTGAGTCTAGCAAACCCTTTGTTGAGGATTGCGGAGAACTTTCGCGGGCCGGACTGCAATAGCATAAATTAAACGTATTAATATTGCAAAAGGGAAAGGCCAAGCATTTGGACGAGCATAAGGTCTTGGGTACTTACAAAGCGGCCCGGGGCTTGGTCCGGGGCATTCTTTTCGGACTGCTATCGACATCCCACGTGGAGTTATCCACGAGGGAGCCCTTCCCCCTCTTGGGTGCCTTCGCCTCCAGGTTCGTGAAGGCCACCCTTTTCTCCCTTCCCCCCTCAGGGGGGAGTTGTCTTCTTCCTCCTCCTCGTCGCCGTCCTCAGCGACCGAAGGGTCAGTCTCGTCTTCGGACAACAGGTCCGAAGTACCCTTTCGACGAAGGCCACTCCTGGTTCCGTTGGCCGTCTTCTTGGTCTTCTTCTCTGGCACGTCATAAGGCGCTGAGAACAACTTCATCATCAGGAGTGGTGTCTCTTTGTCTTCGGGTAGAGGGGCCGAACAGTTATTCCGCCTCGCTGCTGTCAGGACCCCGATTCCATGTCACATCGATCTAGCCGGTAACACCTCATATCACATTGCGGCCTCACGCACGGTATCCCCACGGGTGTCGCCTTACCATGGCCCGGGACCGTTTGTGCCTTTTGGCTCACGTATATGATAGTGTCGCTAGCATCCATATGGCGGAGAACCCGGGCCGACATGGCTAGTCATGAACCCAAAGCGGCACAGACCTATGGAGACAGGCATACATGAATCACATCGAGCATGTCGGTCATCAGCGAGTGAATCCGGGCTGTAGCACTGGGCTAACAGGACTCCGGGGAACCCGGGCTATAGCAGGCTATGCAGGAATCCAGATGTCACCGCATGACATTTCCCCGAAGGGACAGACATAGGAACGAAATGAAACACATGCCGGCCAGTCAAGTGTCCTGAGCAGTAGTGCTGGGCTAGCAGGACTCCGGTGAACCGGGCTGTAGCGGACTACTATGGCTCGAGGAACACTAGACTACATTTCCCCATAAGAAAGGCTGCCAAGGATAAACAACTAGATTGTTGGATCCCACACAAGCCAAGCATTTCAATCATACACACAATATGCTCGATATGTGCAAATACAACATGGCATCACAACAAAACTCTACAACTCAAGTACTTTATTTAGAGGCTCCAGAGAGCCATACATAACAAGTTCATACAGGTAGGGGTCACATGACCCGACACTCAAGTCATACAATCATACAAGCACATGCAGAAGCAACTTAGTCTGAGTACAGACACTAGAAAGGAAAAACGGCTTGAAGAAGCCTATTTATATATAGAGGGCCCTTCCAAGGCTTGGACCACCACCTGGGTGGCTAGTCACTCGTCGACATCAAGGTCTACGTAGAACCCATCGGAGGGGGCGGTGTTGTCATCTGAAAACAGTAATTAAGCAAACATGAGTACAAAGGTACTCAGCAAGTGTTACATCAGAACCTACTATACATGCTCATTCTCAAGAAGGTGGTGGAGTTATTGCAGCAAGCCAGCTTTGACTCTTGGCTAAGCTATCCTAAGGAACACCACTAGTAAAATAGTTTTCGCACACGAGTCCACTAATCACCAACACAATACTCCATCGGGGATCCTCCCTCATCATCCTACGAGAGGGCCATCCTCGGTACTCACACTTATCTTGAGTCTTTTAGTAGTATCAATTAACTTGTCTATGAACTGTATAGGCAACCAAGTAGTCCTTTACCGCAGACGCGGCTATTCGAATAGTTTTATACCCTGCAGGGGTGTACTTCATCACACATGTTTCCACCACTTAGCGTCTGCACACGACATGTGCTCGGCAGACTTCAAGCGAAAACCAACGTGGGTGTAGACCACGACCTGACTAACCGCACAAGTCTCTAGTCCAGGTTTATCGCCTATTCAGGTTCCATCCACAAGGAAATCCGGCCGGGGTGTCCTCAACGGCCCCAAACAATGTATGCGGGGTACCCGAGACACCAAACGGGCGACTCGGCACACCGTGCCACGGTGTATCTACCGCATCATAGCCCACCCCTAGGGTCAGCACTACGCACGGCCGCCAACACATAACCTACAAACACCAGAAACTAGTTGCAACTCCTGGACAGAGGACGAGAGGGGTCAGTAAGTCGAGCGGGGTCATATTTCAGGGCCCAATGTGTGGTAGTAGCTGAATCTTAAATCACGCATATAGATCTCAGTTCTTATGGACGGCCTCAATGAAACAACCCACCATGTACTCCTACATGGCCTCTCATCGATACCTTTACCAAGACATGTTCAACACATCCCTCACATTACCGACATAATCATTTCACTCTAGCCCATCACCTAGATGAACCAGACCTGACACAACGCTAAGCATAGCAGGCATAGCATGGTAGGAACACAAATATGGCTCAATCAACTCCTACACATGCTAGTGGGTTTCATCTAGTTACTGTGGCAATGACAGGTCATGCAAAGGAAGTGGGTTCAACTACCGCAACACACAGCAGTTTGAATCGCGTTGTCTTAATGTAGTAAACAAGAGCAGAAGCGAGAACATGGGTTTGTATCGGAATGATCAATGGGTTGCTTGCCTGATGTAGTGGTAGTAGGGTACTGCCCTTCAGACGGATATTCGGGGTTATCCTCGGAGACAAACCTACCACGAAAAACACACCGAACATAATCAACACATGACGATATGCAACAATATGATGCATGCTATGACATGGAAATATGAATGTGTCTTGGCCTAATGCAAGCTAAAACAGAAAGGAATGAACTCATTTGAATCAAAGATTCAAATGTTAGTTCATTTAACATAGCCATTTTAGTGCATTATATTATTTTTCTTAAAAATCAAGGTTAACTTGTTCTGTCATGCATGAAACCATTACCAATGGATAGATTGAATTTTTCTGATCAAAATTCATATATAAATCTTTGCATTTGGAGTTACAGAATAATTTCTATGAATTTTTGAAGTTTGCAACAATTTCTGGAAATTTCTATAGAAAAATAAATCCTGAAATTAGTTATTGCGTCAGCAGTGCGTTAGGGTGACGTCAATGGTCAACGGGGACGGTCCAGGTCAAACCTGACAGTGGGTCCCGCGTGTCAGTGTGATTAGTTTAACTACATATTAGTTAATACTAATCCTAATTAGTCAATAGGGCTGGGCCCTACCTATCATTGACCCAGGGGGTTCAAACTGGGCCCACCCATGGTCAAACGGGGTCAGCGGGGTCAACTCGCCGGCATTTAGCCACCAGCGAGGCCAAACGCGGCGGTGCAGGTGCGGGTTTCACCTACAAGGCACAGTTCGGGGCGCCGTTGGGCTCTATGGATAGCTGGGAGCGAGCCGCAGTGGTTGGTGCGGGTGGTTGGGCTCGGGGTCGCCGGAAACGATGCCGACGACGAGTTTGGCGGCGGCCGGAGCTCGTGTGAGCTCGAAGCCGTCGCTAGGAGGCAAGGCGAGGCACGGGCGTGGTGCGTTGTGCTCCTGGGGATGTGGTGAAGTTAGTGGACTACGTGGCGTGCCCGTGGCATGGCCGGAGCCTCGTCGACAACGAGCTCAGCAGCAGCGCGTGCGGGCGAACTCCGTGTGCTCGCTGTGGTGCACGAGAAGGAGAGCGGAGAGGATAGGGAGGTGGCTAAGCTCACGGCGGTTGCGACGGAGTTGACGGCGAGGTCGGAGACGAGCCGGAGCAAGCGGGGCGGCGGAGGCGATCTGGCCGGCAGGAGGTTGAAGACGAGCTCGGTGAAGACGCTCGGGGGCCTCCGGCGGGGCGTGGCTCGGTGGGACGGTCGAGGTGGGAGTGGCGGAGCTTCAACACACAGTGGAGCGGCGCGTTGACGATGGTGGGCACGGTTATGGCGGCGGAACGGTGGCAGCTGCGTCGGCCATGGCGGAGGGGAGCGAGGGAGAGAGCCAGGGGGAATGGACGTGTCCAGGGGGTTCGTTGCGCGATGTGGAGGTCGTCCAGGCCAGCAGAGCGGCGAGGGAGGAAGCAGGGCGGCGGGCAGCTGCGTGGCACGCGCTGGTGCCGGCGTCGAGCAGCTGCCTGCCTGCCTAGCCAAGCCAAGCAGCTCGCTGGAGCATTGGCTAGGCTGGGCCGGCAGGTGGGCCTGCTGGGTGGGCGCCAGGTAAGCTTTCTCTTCCTCTCTTTCCTGTTTGTTTTCTTTTTCTATTTTTTTGTAACTTTAAGGCTTTATTAAAAATACTTAGGCACTTGCTAAAATCCTGAAAATAATTGTGGGCTCTGTTGGGATTATTCCTAACAGCCCTCACTTAAATCCAGAATTATTTGGGCATTTAAAATATTTTATAGCATTTAAATGCCCAAATTGAAATACTTATGATTTAATTCAAAGAATCCAGAATGTCCTAGAAAAGAGTGCACCATTTTTGCGAGGGGTTTTAACCCAATCCAGAAATGATGAACACTTTGTGAAGGGCATTTTGGGTTCATTGAAAATAATTTTAGTAAACCCTAGTTGTTTCCAGGGGGTGCTGGGGGTTCTGTCATCCCCATTTCAAGTTTCTGTAAAAGTAGACATGATGAAACACTCTAATGCATGAACCAGCTAGGGTATCCGGCCTCTCGGAGCTCCTCGATATCTTTCTTCTTAACGGAGGAGGCCATCCACTTGCCTCTGGCTCCGGATCCGGACATGGTTGGGTGTTTGTTTGAGTGGGAACAGATGAGGACTTGGGCGCTCGAGCTCAAGAGCGGAGAGGCAGGAAGAAAGCGTGGGAGAACAGAGAGGAATCTTATCTCCTTATAAGGGCGGTGAATATCGAACACCCCCCCATTCGCCTTAAAATTTGCCTACTCCCAAGGGCTGTGTAAACGACACGGTTGGGTTACCCGCGCCCGTATTGATGAGAATCCCATGATAAGGGGACACGATCTCTGCTTTGACAAGATGTGCCAATAGCAACCACTTCTCGAAACATGGAGCGGCAGGCAAAAAATGGTTCGAAATTATGACCAGACAGACGTGACGTCACATTACTAAAGTAGTCAGCAGATTGGACTCGTGTATTATTATATTCTCTATACGGTTGTGTGCGGTGTGTGTTACCTGTCGGGACCCCGATTTTAGGTCACATCGATCTAGCATGTAACACCTCATATCACTTTGCGGCCTCACGGACGGTATTCCCAAGGGTGTCGCGTCACCATGGCCCGGGACCGTTTGCGCCTTTTGGCTCACGTATATGATATTATTGCTAGCATCCATATGACATAGAATTCGGGCCGACATGACTAGTCGTGAACCCAAAGTGGCACTAACTTATGGGAACATGCATACATGAAACAACATAGAGCATGTCGGTCAGCAGCGTGTGAATCCAGGCTGTAGCAACTGGGCTAACAGGACTCCGGGAACCCGGGCTGTAGCAGGCTAGGCAAGACTCCGGATGTCACCGCGTGACATTTCCCCGAAGGGACAGACACAGGAACGAAGTGAATCACTTGCCGGCCAGTCTAAGTGTTACAGAGCAGTAGTGCTGGGCTAGCAGGACTCCGGTAAACCGGGCTGTAGCGGACTACCATGGCTCGGTGGAAGCACTAGACTACATTTCCCCATAAGAGAGGCTACCAAGGATAGACAACTAGGTTGTCGGATCCCACACATAGCAATACACGTTACACATACGCATAACATGCAAGTATGTGCTGTACAACATGGCATCACAACATAACGCAAACTCATATAGATAAAGGCCCAGAAGAGCCACATAGCATTAAATACAAACAGGGGTCACATGACCCATCATTCAGAGCATACAAGCAACAGAAGCATTACATGTCTGAGTACATAAAACTACAAAAGGAAAAGGCTGAGAAGCCTGACTAATTACAAGTCCCTCCCAAGGGTACAAGATAGTAGCTGAGGTAACAAGCTACCCGTCGAAGTAAATAAAGCAAACGTGAGTACAAAGGTACTCAGCAAGACATACATCAGATCCTATCATACATGCATTAGTATCAAGAAGGCAATGTGGGGTTTAGTTGCAGCAAGCCAGCTTTGACTCAGTGGCTATCCTGTTCTATGACTACGAGAAACTTCTTTGAGGTGAGGCAGCGCACACGAGTCCACTAATCACCACACCAATACACTACTATGGATTCATCCCCGTCTCTCTACGAGAAGGCCATCCATAGCACTCACACTTGTCTTGAGCATTTTAGAGTATCCACTTTAAGTTGTCTATGTACCACGTAAGCATCCAAGAAGTCCATAACCAAGGACATGGCTATTCGAATAGATCATGAAAACCCTGCAGGGGTGTACTTCTTCACACACGCTCCCACCACTTGTCGCCGTTTACACGATGTGTACTCGGCAACCTTCAAGAGGAAGCCCAGCGAGGGTGTCGGCCAAGACCTGACTAACCACATAAGACTCTAGTCCAGGTTTATCGCCTACTCGGGTTCCATCCGCAAGGAGATCCGGCCGGGGTTTCGCTCACGGCCCCAAATAATCTGTACAGGGTTCCCAAGCCCACCATCCGGGTGCCACTCGGTACACCGGGCCACGGTGCCTAGTCTGTCCCAAGTCCACCCTGCCGGGTGCCACTCGGTAGAAAAATAGCACTACCTACAAACACCAGAAGATATTTGCAACTCCTGGACAGAGATCAAGGTGGTTAATAAGTCGAGAGAGCTTGGAGCGCCCGGAGCCCAATGTGTGGTAGTAGCTAGTCATTGGACAACTTATACAGAACTCGGTTCTTAAGGACGGTCCCAATGAGACAACCCACCATGTACTCCTACATGGCCTCTCACCGCTACCTTTACCAAATCGTGTTCACACACTTAACTCTCAGCACCAGAACATATCAATGCACTCCAATTCATTCCCGATGAATCAGACCTGACACAACTCTAAGCAATAGCAAGCATGGCATGGTAGGAACACAACATGGCTCAATCAACTCCTACACATGCTAGTGGGTTTTAACTATTTACTGTGGCAATGACAGGTCATGCAGAGGAATGGGTTCAACTACCGCAGCATAAAGTAGCAGTTGAATCATTGTTGTCCTAATGCAATAAAAGAGAGCATGAGCGAGAGGGTAGATTGTATCGAAATGAACAAGGGGGTTTGCTTGCCTGGTAGATCAACAGGGGGGCACTGCTCCTCTGATAGGTACTCTGGATCGGTCTCCGGAGCAGGACCTATCGAGAAGGAACGGTGTCGACAATCAAACACAAGCATATGCAACAATATGATGCATGAATATGGCATGAATATGTGATGTGTTTGAGATAATGCATTTAGTATTCAACTTGGAAGAGGTCCATTTGAACCAAGCAACTCTAATTTAAATCCCTTTAAATGCCATAAGTGTGTTTTCATATATACAACATGTATAGGTTGGTTTTTCATGCATGAAAATGGTACAGATGGATAGACTGAATTTCTCTGATTATTTTTCATATATAAATTATTTCAATCTGAGCTATGGTTGAATTTCTATGAACTTTTGAAGTTTATATCATTTTCTGGATTTTCCTGATTTATTTTTGAACCAGAAAATGATATATTGCGTCAGCACAACGTCATGCTTGCGTCAGCAGGTCAACCAGGTTTACCCGGGTCAAACCTGACGTGTGGGGTCCACACGTCAGTGACACGGTTAGCTAATAGAGTTAGTTAGGTATTAAACTAATCCTAAACTAAAAATTAGCAGGGCCGGGCCCCACACGTCATTGACCCATACGGGTCAAATCTGGTCAACTAGGGGTCAAACCCAGTCAATCCTGCTGGCGTTTAGCCGCCGGCGAGGCAGAACGCGGCGGAGGGGCACGAGATTGTCGCTCCGGCGACCATTTAGGCGGCGGAGACCACCTATGCGAAGCCCAGGCTCGCGCGCATCCAGAGGAGGCGATGGAAGTACATAGGGTGGCCGGAGCTCGCCGGAGCAGAGCTTGGGGCGGCGGCCGGAGCACGGCTACGGGCGGGAGCAGGCTGCGGGGCACGGGGAGGCCACCCGAGGGGCTCTGCGGCACCCTCGTGGCACTAGGAGCACGACTGGGTGCTCGGGGGCGGCTGGCTCGGGCTCTGGCCACGGTGGCTCCATGATCGGCGGTGAGGAGCTACAACCGTGGTGGGGAAAAGGAGCTGCGGCGCGAGAACGAAGGAACGGGAAGAGGGGAACGGAGCAGAAGCTCACTACGGACTCGACGGGTTTGACGACGAGCTCGGGGACGCACTGGAGACGGCGGGGCGGCAAAGACGATCTCCGGTGGCCGGGGATGAAGACGACGTCGATGGAGGCGCTCTAGGGCCTCCCGAGGCGTGTGGCTTGACGGAGAGATGGCCGGCGACGTGGCGGAGCTAGCAGACACAGACAGAGGGCGAGGGGGAGGCGGTGGCTGCGGCGGCGACGAGCTGCAGCGACGGCAGCGCTCGGTCGCGGTGAGAGAGAGCGAGGGAGAGGAGGGGAGGAGTGGCGGGGTGGTCAGAGCGATCCAGACGGCTCTCGCAGGTCTGTCCGCGGCGCCACGCAAGCTAGCGGGCAGGAGGTGTCACGGCGCGTGTGTGCGCACGGCGAGCACGCGCCACTGGCCTCCTGGCGAGAGGTAGGAGGTGACTGGCACGGCCAGCTGGCTGGGCCGGCCTGTTGGGCCACTGGGTTGCCAGGCTGCACGTAAGCACAGGTAAGTATTTCCCTTTTGTTTTTCTTTTCTATTTCTGTAATTTCTTTTCTGATTTAGTAAAATACTAAATCAATTTATTTTCTTCTGAAATTTATTGTAGGAGCTAGTTGAAATATTCCAGAGCCCCTCACATAAAAATCAGAATTGTTGGACATATATAAATAAATATATCATATATATATCCAAAGCAAATAATTATTGCATTAATTCCAAATGGCCAAAATAAATATTTATGAGCTCCTGAAAATATTTGTTTGAATTTTACCTCTAACCAATATTTGCAGAGAGCAACATGAACATTTTCTTGGACCTTTTTGGAGCAATTTTTTTATCTGGGTCATTTCCAGAAATGAATTCTGAGGGTTTCACAAATCCCCATTTCAAATTTAAATGAAATTTAAACATGATGCTCACAAGAAGGCTAGCCTAGGTCATACCAGAACTAGGGATGTGACAACTCGCCCCCACTCGAAAGAATCTCGTCCCGAGATTCAGGGGTCGACGGAAAGAAAGTGGGGTACTCCAGTCTAAGACGATCTTCTCGCTCCCAAGTAGCTTCTCTCTCGGAATTATGAGGCCACTGAACCTTGAGAAACTTGATGTTATGACGTCGAGTGACACGCTCTGCCTAATCCAGAATGCGGACGGGGTACTCTCGATAAGTGAGGCTATCTTGGAGATCAAGTGTTTCGTGGTCCACTCCGCGGATGGGATCCGAGAAGCAACGCTTGAGTTGAGAGACGTGGAAGACATCATGTACTCGAGAAAGATGTGGGGGTAGTTCCAACTGGTAGGAAACCTCTCCTCGTTTAGCGAGAATGTGAAAATGACCAATGTAACGAGGAGCCAACTTGCCCTTGATACTGAAACGATGGGTACCCTTCAAAGGAGTAACCCGAAGGTAAGCCTTGTCATCAACTTCATAAGCCACTTCCTTATGACGACGGTCATACTGGCTCTTTTGACGAGATTGGGCTGTTTTCAAATTCTCACGAATGACGCGAACTTGTTCTTCTGCCTCCTGGATCATATCCGGTCCAAAGAATTGTGTTTCACCAGTTTCTGACCGGTTCAAAGGTGTTCGACATCTTTGTCCATACAGAACCTCAAAAGGAGCTTTCTTGAGGCTGGATTGGTAGCTATTGTTATAAGCAAACTCGGCGAAGGGAAGACACTTCTCCCAATCCTTACCGAATGAGATAACACAAGCTCTAAGCATGTCTTCAAGAATTTGGTTGACCCTTTCCACCTGACCACTTGATTGAGGGTGGAAAGCGGTACTGAAGGAAATATGGGTGCCCATGGCAGTTTGGAAACTCTCCCAGAAATGAGAAGTGAAAAGACTACCACGGGCTGAATTGATCTCTAGTGGGACACCATGAAGTGACACTATTCGAGAAATATATAAGTCAGCAAGCTGACTAGCAGTGATACTCTCTCGAACAGGTAGGAAGTGAGCCACTTTGGAAAGACGGTCAATGACTACGAAGATAGCATTATTCCCTCTCTTGGTCCTGGGAAAGCCGGTGATGAAGTCCATACCAACTTTATCCCATTTCCACTCTAGAATAGCTAAGGCTGAAGGGTGCCAGCAGGCCTTTGATGCTCTGCCTTAACGCGACGACAAACGTCACAGTTAGAAATGAATTGAGCAATTTCTTGTTGGGGAACATAGTAATTTCAAAAAAATTCCTACGCACACGCAAGATCATGGTGATGCATAGCAACGAGAGGGGAGAGTGTTGTCTACATACCCTCGTAGACCGTTCACGGAAGTTATATTAACGCGGTTGATGTAGTCGTACATCTTCACGTCCGACTGATCCAAGTACCGAAAGCACGACACCTCTGAGTTCTGCACTCGTTCGGCTCGGTGACGTCCTCGCCTTCTCGATCCAGCAAGAGGGGTGAAGTAGTAGATGAGTTCCGGCAGCACGACGGCATGGTGACGGTGTTGGTGAACAACAATCTGTGCAGGGCTTCGCCTAAGCACTACGAAAACTATGACGGAGGATAAACTAGAGGGGACGGGCTTGCCGGCACACGGCTTGGTGTTTCTTGATGTGTCTTTGGTGCTAGCCCTACCCCTCTATTTATATGTTGAGCCATGGGGTCGTAACTTGGAGTAAAAGCCTCCTCAAAGTTGGTTTCACCCGAAAGGAAAGAGTCCTTCTCAGACTCCAGGGCTAGACGCCAGGGTTCCCGGCGTCTATCCCCTAGACGCCAGGGGTCCTGGCGTCTAGCCTCTGGTCTCCGCAAAACTTCCTTTTGCACTTTCCAAAAGCCTCGTGGTCCCCTTTGGCCCAGATAAAGTGTTCTCGTGCCCAAACATTTCGGGAAACATCCGGAACCCCTTTCGGTGAATTCTGGAACCCTTCCGGAGATCAAACACTACTATCCACATATCAATCTTTACTTTTGGACCATTTCGGAGTTCCTTGTCATATCTATGATCTCATCCAAAACTCCGAACAACATTCGGTCACCAACATACATAACTCATAGTACTATATCGTCAATGAATGTTAAGCGTGCGGACCCTACGGGTTCGAGAACTATGTAGACATGACCGAGATACCTCTCTTGTCAATAACCAATAGCGGGACCTAGATGCCCATATTGGCTCCTACATACTCTACAAAGATCTTTATCGGTCAGACCGCATAACAACATACGTTGTTCCCTTTGTCATCGGTATGTTACTTGCCCGAGATTCGATCGTCGGTATCTCAATACCTAGTTCAATCTCGTTACCGGCAAGTCTCTTTACTCGTTCCGTAATACATCATCCTGAAACTAACTCATTAGTTGCAATGCTTGCAAGGCTTATAGTGATGTGCATTACCGAGTGGGCCCAGAGATACCTCTCCGACAATCGGAGTGACAAATCCTAATCTCGAAATACGCCAACCCAACAAGTACCTTTGGAGACACCTATAGAGCACCTTTATAATCACCCAATTACATTGTGACGTTTGGTGGCACACAAAGTGTTCCTCCGGTAAACGGGAGTTGGATAATCTCATAGTCATAGGAACATGTATAAGTCATGAAGAAAGCAATAGTAACAAACTAAATGATCAAGTGCTAAGCTAACGGAATGGGTCAAGTCAATCACATCATTCTCCTAATGATGTGATCACGTTAATCAAATGACAACTCATGTCTATGGTTAGGAAAGTTAACCATCTTCGATCAACGAGCTAGTCAAGTAGAGGCATACTAGTGATACTCTGTTTGTCTATGTATTCACACATGTATTATGTTTCCGGTTAATACAATTATAGCATGAATAATATACATTTATCATGAAATAAGGAAATAAATAATAACTTTATTATTGCCTCTAGGGCATATTTCCAGTCTCCCACTTGCACTAGAGTCAATAATCTAGATCACATTGCCATGTGATTTAACATCAATAGTTCACATCACCATGTGATTAACACCCATAGTTGACATCGTCATGTGACCAACACCCAAAGGGTTTACTAGAGTCAATAATCTGGTTCACATAGCTATGTGATTAACACCCAAAGAGTACTAAGGTGTGATCATGTTTTTGTTGTGAGAGAAGTTTAGTCAACGGGTCTGCAACATTCAGATCAGTATGTATTTTGCAAATTTCTATGTCAACAATGCTCTGCACGGAGCTACTCTAGCTAATTGCTCCCACTTTCAATATGTATCCAGATTGAGACTTAGAGTCATCTGGATCAGTGTCAAAACTTGCATCGACGTAACCCTTTACGACGAACCTTTTGTCACCTCCATAATCGAGAAACATATCCTTATTCCACTAAGGATAATTTTGACCAATGTCCAGTGATTTACTCCTAGATCACTATTGTACTCCCTTGCCAAACTCAGGGCAGGGTATACAATAGGTCTGGTACACAGCATGGCATACTTTATAGAACCTATGGCTGAGGCATAGGTAATGACTTTCATTCTCTCTCTATCTTCTGCCGTGGTCGGGTTTTGAGTCTTACTCAATTTCACACCTTGTAACACAGGCAAGAACTCTTTCTTTGACTGTTCCATTCTGAGCTACTTCAAAATCTTGTCAAGGTATGTACTCATGAAAAAAAAACTTATCAAGCGTTTTGATCTATCTCTATAGATCTTGATGCTTAATATGTAAGCAGCTTCACCGAGGTTTTTCTTTGAAGAACTCCTTTCAAACACTCCTTTATGCTTTGCAGAATAATTCTACATTATTTCCGATCAACAATATGTCATTCACACATACTTATCAGAAATGCTGTAGTGCTCCCACTCACTTTCTTGTAAATATAGGCTTCACCGCAAGTCTGTATAAAACTATATGCTTTGATCAACTTATCAAAGCGTATATCCCAACTCCGAGATGCTTGCACCAGTCCATAGATGGATCGCTGGAGCTTGCATATTTTGTTAGTACCTTTAGGATTGACAAAACCTTCTGGTTGCATCATATACAACTCTTCTTTAATAAATCCATTAAAGAATGCAGTTTTGTTTATCCATTTGCCAAATTTCATAAAATGCGGCAATTGCTAACATGATTCAGACAGACTTAAGCATAGATACGAGTGAGAAACTCTCATCGTAGTCAACACCTTGAACTTGTCGAAAACCTTTTTGCGACAATTCTAGCTTTGTAGATAGTAACACTACTATCAGCGTCCGTCTTCCTCTTGAAGATCCATTTAATCTCAATGGCTCGCCGATCAATGGGCAAGTCAATCAAAGTCCATACTTTGTTCTCATACATGGATCTCATCTCAGATTTCATGGCCTCAAGCCATTTCGCGGAATCTGGGCTCATCATCACTTCCTCATAGTTTGTAGGCTCGTCATGGTCAAGTAACATGACCTCTAGAACAGGATTACCGTACCACTCTGGTGCGGATATCACTCTGGTTTACCTGCGAGGTTCGGTAGTAACTTGATCTGAAGTTACATGATCATCATCATTAGCTTCCTCACTAATTGGTGTAGTAGTCACAGGAACAGATTTCTGTGATGAACTACTTTCCAATAAGGGACCAGGTACAGTTACCTCATCAAGTTCTATTTTCTTCCCACTCACTTCTTTTGAGAGAAACTCCTTCTCTAGAAAGGATCCATTCTCAGCAACGAATATCTTGCCTTCGGATCTGTGATAGAAGGTGTACCCAACAGTTACTTTTGAGTATCCTATGAAGATGCACTTCTCCGACTTGGGTTTGAGCTTATCAAGATGAAACTTTTTCACATAAGCATTGCAACCCCAAAATTTAAGAAACGACAGCTTAGGCTTGTTGCCAAACCATAGTTCATATGGTGTCGTCTCAACGGATTTAGATGGTGCCCTATTTAACGTGAATGCAGCTGTCTCTAATGCATTACCCCAAAACGATAGTGGTAGATCAGTAAGAGACATCATAGATCGCACCATATCTAATAAAGTACGGTTATGACGTTCGGACACACCATTACACTGTGGTGTTCCAGGTGGCGTGAGTAGTGAAACTATTTCACATTATTTTAACTGAAGGCCAAACTCTTAACTCAAATATTTTACCTCTGCGATCATATCGTAGAAACTTTTATTTTCTTGTTACGATGATTCTCCGCTTCACTCTGAAATTCTTTGAACTTTTCAAATGTTTCAGACTTGTGTTTCATTAAGTAGATATACCCACATCCGCTCAAATCATCTGTGAAGGTCAGAAAATAACGATACTTGCCGTGAGCCTTAACACTCATCGGACCGCATACATCAGTATGTATTATTTCCAATAAGTCAGTTGCTCGCTCCATTGTTCCGGAGAACGGAGTCTTAGTCATCTTGCCCATGAGGCATGGTTCGCAAGCATCAACTGATTCATAATCAAGTGATTCCAAAAGCCCATCAGCATGGATTTTGTTCATGCGCTTTACACCAATATGACCTAAACGGCAGTGCCACAAATAAATTGCACCATCATTATTAACTTTGCATCTTTTGGTTTCAACATTATGAATATGTGTATCACTACGATCGAGATCCAATGAACCATTTTCATTGGATGTGTAACCATATAAGGTTTTATTCATGTAAACAGAACAACAATTTATTCTCTTCCTTAAATGAATAACCGTATTGCAATAAACATGATCAAATCATATTCATGCTCAACGCAGACACCAAATAACACTTATTTAGGTTCAACACTAATCCCAAAAGTATAGGGAGTGTGCGATGATGATCATATCAATCTTGGAACCACTTCCAACACACATCGTCACTTCACCCTTAACTAGTCTATGTTCATTTTGCAACTCCCGTTTCGAGTTACTACTCTTAGCAACTGAACCAGTATCAAATACCGAGGGGTTTCTACGAACACTAGTAAAATACACATCAATAATCCGTATATCAAATATACCTTTGTTCACTTTGCCATCCTTCTTATCCGCCAAATACTTGGGGCAGTTCCGCTTTCAGTGACCAGTCCCTTTACAGTAGAAGCACTTAGTCCCAGGCTTAGGACCAGACTTGGGCTTCTTCACTTGAGCAGCAACTTGCTTGCCGTTCTTCTTGAAGTTCCCCTTCTTCCCTTTGCCCTTTTCTTGAAACTAGTGGTCTTGTCTACCATCAACACTTGATATTTTTCTTGATTTCTACCTTCGTCGATTTCAGCATTACGAAGAGCTTGGGAATCGTTTCTGTTATCCCTTGCATATCATAGTTCATCATGAAGTTCTACTAACTTGGTGATGGTGACTAGAGAATTCTGTCAATCACTATTTTATCTGGAAGATTAACTCCCACTTGATTCAAGCGATTGTAGTACCCAGACAATCTGAGCACATGCTCACTGCTTGAGCTATTCTCCTCCATCTTTTAGCTATAGAACTTGTTGGAGACTTCATATCTCTCAACTCGGGTATTTGCTTGAACAACTTCAACTCTTGGAACATCTCATATAGTCCATGATGTTCAAAACGTCTTTGAAGTCCCGATTCTAAGCCGTTTAAGCATGGTGCACTAAACTATCAAGTAGTCATCATATTGAGCTAGCCAAATGTTCATAACATCTGCATCTGCTCCTGCAATAGGTTTGTCACCTAGCGGTGCATCAAAGACATATTTCTTCTGTGTAGCAATGAGGATAAACCTCAGATCACGGATCCAATCCACATCATTGCTACTAACATCTCTCAACTTAGTTTTCTCTAGGAACATATCAAAAATAAAACAGGGGAGCTAAACGCGAGCTATTGATCTACAACATAGATATGCTAATACTACCAGGACTAAGTTCATGATAAATTAAACTTCAATTAATCATATTACTTAAGAACTCCGACTTAGAAAGACATCTATCTATCTATCTATCTATCTATACCTATACTAATTAGCCACTTCCTAGAAATTCCTACGTTAATCAGTAATTAGGAGCCGTTAATCTCGTGGGACCGAGTTATTACGGTGTAGATTAGCCCATCTAAATCCCACATTATCAAAAAGAAATAAAAACTAAAAAGCCCTGTAGTAGCCACCTTTGGCACGATTCCTATGAACCATCTCTCCAAACTCACCACGTTAATCCATCCCACCACAACGTCAAAAAAATCCCACCAGAATTTCAACAAAACAGAGAAAAATATATGCCCTCTTCTCTATCTGGTCGGGTTCCAATCTAATGCGCACCAATCATGGCCATCGTGGGCGTCGGCGTGAGCCAATCGATCTGTCTGATCCACCATCTCTTCGTCCATGAAAAACAAATCGATCGACTCAAGATAAGGAACACATGCATCCATCCTTCTCGATCTGGTGGGCGAGATAATCCTATCATCTGGATTGCATCTATCAGCTGACCTACTTAGGAGAAGGACACAGGCATCCAGGTGCCCGGCAGCATGGACGAGAGCCCAGCACCATGTGACTCTCCAGGAGCAAATCACGCCATGCAAAGTCCTTATCACGTCATGAAGAGGTGCACCAGGCCGATCAAAACTATTGGCTTTCTTCACTCCCTGAAGCGGACATGGGTAGGATGGTGCACCTGGATGGACAAAAAGGGCAAGTCGGCAACTAGATAGTCGAATGCCATTCCCAGCCAATATAGGCGGACTGCATGCCTCATGACCCCTGATACAAATGTGAGTGCAGGCGTGAAGCTAGCTAGCGCATGGTGTAGGAAAGCTTCTTAGTCGCTTTGGAGATGCATCCCATGCCCTGTTAGTTATTCTTTAACTAGAGACGGCATGGGCTCTACATGATCTCAGGTGAGCTTTGCTGGTATAATGTTTAAGTTGACTAATGCGGTTAGTTTATGTTTCATTGTTACTGCTGTAGTCACATCGTTCCCAGCCTTGCAGGTTTACTATAGTAAATTAGGCAACTGCTCATGTCTTGAAGACGAGTCTGGCACTAGGCACTAACGCAATGTGGAGAGGATTTATTCAGTAGATTTAGGAAATTCAACCTGATTGGAATTTTGTTTCTACATCTGCTTCTATGCCAACAAATTGGTCACTACTTACAGGAAATGGTAGCCGCCGCCCGGGGCAATGGAGTGTTAATAAAGGTTACTGCTGGTCTGAAACATGTTCGAAAGTCTTACAAGTTCGTTCCTACTTCATATGGCCATATTTTTCTAAGCTACGGCCTTTTGTTCTCAATCATCAATTCATCAGTACTTTTTTTGTTTGGATCATCGGTACTCAGTTTTGCAATCTATGTTACAAGAAAAAATCGTGTACGCACTGGAGGGTGCCTGATATGACCTTTTGTTAAGTAAGACTGCTTTCTTTAGCTAAGAGTTTTGTTCAGCGCAGTCAAAAGTCTTATCTCAAATGTATAGTTATTCTAGAATGTCCGATGCCGACATCAGAATTCTTGATGTAGAGAGGTATATTTGTTCATCAGGATACCTTTCTGAGCTTACCACTCCTATTCTTATGAAGACTTCTTGGTGTCGATGCTATCAGCTAAATAGATAAGAGTCCATTATATGTGGATAGCTGCTGCAAAATTTGTGTAAGATTTTTATTTTGTAATAAATGTTTTGATAATTACAACTTCCAAACGTGAAATAGTGTACGTGAAACGAGTATATGCCCAAATGGAATTTAACATAAATATTAAATAAACATATCAGTGGTGCAAAAATAAGTTAAGCTATCTTTCTTTAAATAAAGCCTCATGAAGGGAAATATACCACGTCCGATCAAAAAAAATAAATCCTCAAAACGATCGATTTTGGAGTCCATGTGAATATTCTCTTTCATGTATATATAAAACAAACAGGGCAAGAGATTCTTTTTCCTCACATTGAAAAATGAAGAGACCCCGGATTACCTTTTTGCCATGCAAAATAAGTTTCTGCATGTGGAAGGTCCGCACACCTACGTTTCTCCTATTTTATCCCCAACAAAGTCACTTTTATATTTCATGGCATATAGATAACAAACTGAACAATCCTGACATGCAAATATACTATCATTGAATTGTAGGAAAGTTGGTGGTATAAATATACATATACATAATTTTTTTAGTGGTCTCTTTTTTTGACAATTTTTGCAGGCTGAAACAATAATTCAGTTTTTTATTTGTGCCATAAGATTTATATCAGCTTATGGTGTAAGGTTAATATATCTAGGAGCGAGAAGAGGGACAATGGACATGCGGCATTTGCCTATGCAGGACAAGTTACAAGTCAAAATGGCATGTAAATGAAGGAAGTCTCAAGCTAAAGGAAATGACCTTTCCTGTGCAAGATTAGTACTTTTTGTTTTCAGTTAGATGCTTATTGTAGCAAATTACTTCCACCGTCCCATAATATAAGATCGCTTTGCAAGGAAAAAGATCTATAAGTCTGCTTTAAAATGATCTGGTAGAATATGGATAATTAAACTCACACCTACAGTGGAGAGCAGCGATACTACATTCCACTTCGATCAGCATTGAACTGCCCATGGGCAAAAATATTTTAAATTTCAAAAAATCTATCATGCTTTTTGCATGATTTGCTAGGTTCAATTTAATATGTCTAAAATATCTTTTTTGCTTCTTATTGTGTATACAACATGTAAATGCATATTTAACTACAATAATCTTTTGGTAATATGTTTCCTTCTCCAGTAGTATATTTAAATTTAATATAAATTTGTAAATGAAAAAAAAAGATATTTCAAAAATTCTGATGAGCAGGTAAACAACGGCAGTGGCACTGAAAATTGCAACACTATCTGTAATTCAACAACATTATTAGACATTGGTCATACGTAATCCAACAACATTATATAATTTTATCAAAAGTTAATACATTTATACAATTAGTTTTTTAACTAGCCCGTGCAAATGCATGGGTTGACGGCTAGTCCCTCTAATCTTCTAAGTGATCACGTGATCCAAATCAACTAAACCATAACCGATCATCACGTGAAATGGAGTAGCTTTCAATGGTGAACATCAATATGTTGATCATATCTACTATATGATTCACGCTCGACCTTTTGGTCTCAGTGTTCCGAGGCCATATCTGCATATGCTAGGCTCGTCAAGTTTAACCTGAGTATTCTGCATGTGCAAAAACTGGCTTGCACCCGTTGTAGATGGACGTAGAGCTGATCACACCCGATCATCACGTGGTGTCTGGGCACGACGAACTTTGGCAACGGTGCATACTCAGAGAGAACACTTTTATCTTGAAATTTAGTGAGAGATCATCTTATAATGCTACCGTCAATCAAAGCAAGATAAGATGCATAAAAGATAAACATCACATGCAATCAATATAAGTGATATGATATGGCCATCATCTTCGTGTGCTTGTGATCTCCATCTCCGAAGCACCGTCATGATCACCATCGTCACCGGCGCGACACCTTGATCACCATTGTAGCATCATTGTCGTCTCGCCAATCTTATGCTTCCACGACTATCGCTACCGCTTAGTGATAAAGTAAAGCATTACAGCGCAATTGCATTGCATACAATAAAGCGACAACCATATGGCTCCTGCCAGTTGCCGATAACTCGGTTACAAAACATGATCATCTCATACAATAAAATTTAGCATCATGTCTTGACCATATCACATCACAACATGCCCTGCAAAAACAAGTTAGACGTCCTCTACTTTGTTGTTGCAAGTTTTACGTGGCTGCTACGGGCTTAGCAAGAACCGTTCTTACCTACGCATCAAAACCACAACGATAGTTTGTCAAGTTGGTGCTATTTTAACCTTCGCAAGGACCGGGCGTAGCCACACTTGGTTCAACTAAAGTTGGAGAAACTGACACCCGCCAGCCACCTATGTGCAAAGCATGTCGGTAGAACCAGTCTCGCATAAGCGTACGCGTAATGTCGGTACGGGCCGCTTCATCCAACAATACCGCCGAACCATAGTATGACATGCTGGTAAGCAGTATGACTTATATCGCCCACAACTCACTTGTGTTCTACTCGTGCACAACATCAACGCATAAAACCTAGGCTCTTATACCACTGTTGGGGAACGTAGTAATTTAAAAAAAAAATCCTACACACATGCAAGATCATGGTGATGCATAGCAACGAGAGGGGAGAGTGTTGTCTACATACCCTCATAGACCGTTTGCGGAAGCGTTATATCAACACGGTTGATGTAGTCGTACGTCTTCACGTCCGACCAATCCAAGTACCGAAAGCACGACACCTCCAAGTTCTGCACACGTCCGGCTCGGTGACATCCTCGCCTTCTCGATCCAGCAAGAGGGGCGAAGTAGTAGATGAGTTCCAGCAGCACGACGGCATGGTGACGGTGTTGGTGAAGAACAATCTCCGCAGGGCTTCGCTTAAGCACTACGAAAACTATGACGGAGGATAAACTAGAGGGGACGGGCTTGCCGGCACACGGCTTGGTGTTTCTTGATGTGTCTTTGGTGCTAGCCATACCCCTCTATTTATATGTGGAGCCCTGGGGTCGAAACTTGGAGTAAAAGGCTCCTCAAAGTCGGTTTCACCCGAAAGGCAAGAGTCCTTCTTGGACTCCAGGGCTATACGCGAGGGTTCCCGGCGTCTACCCCCTAGACGCCAGGGTTCCTGGCGTCTAGCCTCTGGTCTCCGCAAAACTTCCTTTTGAACTTTCCAAAAGCCTCATGGGCTTTCCCCTTTGTCCCAGATAAAGTGTTCTCGCGCCCAAACCTTTCGGGAAACATCCGGAACCCCTTCCGGTGAATTCCGGAACCCTTCCGGAGATCAAACACTACTATCCACATATCAATATTTACTTCCGGACCATTTCGGAGTTCCTCGTCATATCTGTGATCTCATCCAAAACTCCAAACAACATTCGGTCACCAACATACATAACTCATAGTACTATATCGTCAACGAACGCTAAGCATGCGGACCCTACGGGTTCGAGAACTATGTAGAAATGACCGAGATAACTCTCTTGTCAATAACCAATAGCGGGACCTGGATGCCCATATTGGCTCCTACATACTCTACGAAGATCTTTATCGGTCAGACCGCATAAAAACATACGTTGTTCCCTTTGTCATCGGTATGTTACTTGCCCGAGATTCGATCGTCGGTATCTCAATACCTAGTTCAATCTCATTACCGACAAGTCTCTTTACTCGTTCCGTAATACATCATCCTGCAACTAACTCATTAGTTGCAATGCTTGCAAGGCTTATAGTGATGTGCATTACCGAGTGGGCCCAGAGATACCTCTCCGACAATCGGAGTGACAAATCCTAATCTCGAAATACGCTAACCCAACAAGTACCTTTGGAGACACCTGTAGAGCACCTTTATAATCACCCAGTTACGTTGTGACATTTGGTGGCACACAAAGTGTTCCTCTGGTAAACGGGAGTTGCATAATCTCATAGTCATAGGAACAAGTATAAGTCATGAAGAAAGCAATAGCAACAAACTAAACGATCAAGTGCTAAGCTAACAGAATGGGTCAAGTCAATCACATCATTCTCCTAATGATGTGATCCCGTTAATCAAATGACAACTCATGTCTATGGTTAGGAAAGTTAACCATCTTCGATCAACGAGCTAGTCAAGTAGAGGCATACTAGTGACACTCTATTTGTCTATGTATTCACACATGTATTATGTTTCTGGTTAATACAATTCTAGCATGAATAATAAACATTTATCATGAAATAAGGAAATAAATAATAACCTTATTATTTCCTCTAGGGCATATTTCCTTCAGTTCTCTCTTCATCCTAGTCCACCAGAACCTCTGGCGCAGGTCCTGATACATCTTAGTACTACCAGGATGAATCGTGAGAGGAGATTCATGAGCCTCCTGAAGAATCAGTTGTCGCAGATGTTGATTCTTGGGAACCACCAAGCGATTCTCAAAGTAAACAACACCTCGATCATCTATGGAGAAACTGCCACCAACTCCCTTGTCAATGTTTCTCTTGATCCGGGAAATCCCCGTATCCTGCTTCTGAGCAGAGATGATCTGATCCACAAGAGTAGGTTTCGCCACAAAGGTAGAAAGGAATCCGTGAGGATCAATGTGAAGGTTAAACTTACATAATTCCTCATGGAGAAGTGGTTGGCCCTGCTGCAACATCAGATTGTTGCAATAGGACTTACGACTTAGCGCATCAGCCATGACATTCCCCTTGCCTGGGGTGTAGGTAATCCCTAAGTCGTAATCTGAGATCAACTCCAACCAACGTCTTGGCCTAAGGTTCAAATCTGGTTGGGTGAAGATATACTTGAGACTCTGGTGATCGGTGTAAATCTCGTAACGTTTACCAAGAAGGTAATGCCGCCATGTCTTAAGTGCATAGACTACGGCTGCAAGCTCTAGATCATGTGTAGGATAATTCTCCTCATGTGGATGCAACTATCGAGATGCATAGGCAATCACATGGAGATATTGCATAAGAATGCAACCTAGTCCCTGTCGTGAGGCGTCGCAATAGATAACAAAGTCCTTAGTGAAATCCGATGGCACAAGTATGGGAGCAGAAGTCAGGCGTCTTTTCAGTTCCTGAAAACTGTGCTCACACTATGGGGACCACTCAAACTTTTTATCTTTCTTGAGAAGTTCCGTGAGAGGTTTGGCCACTTTGGAGAAGTTTTCAACAAAGCGTCAACAGTAACTGGCTAGGACAAGGAAACTCCTAACTTGCTTAACCGTTTTAGGCGGAGTCCAATCAAGAACGGCCTGAACTCTCTCGGGATTGACAGCAATGCCCTTGCCAGAGATCACATGGCCGAGATAGGTCACTTCTGGTAACCAGAATTCACACTTGGAGAACCTGGCATAAAGGCGGTGCTCTCTGAGTTTTTCTAACACAAGTCTAAGATGTTCGGCATGCTCTTCCTCGTTCTTCGAGTAAATAAGGATATCATCGAGGTAAACCACGACGAACTTATCTAAATACTCCATGAAGATCGAGTTCATCAAGCGGGAGAAAGTAGCTGGAGCATTGGTTAGACCAAAGGACATGACGGTGTACTCGTACTAGCCATAACGAGTGACAAAAGCCGTCTTAGGAATGTCCCCATTTCTGATCTTGATTTTATGGTAGCCTAACCTCAAATCCATCTTGGAAAAGACTGAGGATCCAGCGAGCTGATCATACAGATCGTTGATCCTGGGGAGCGGATAATTGTTCTTTATCATGACCAAATTAACGGGACGATAATCTACAACCATCTGGTCCGTACCATCCTTCTTCTTGACGAAGAGGATGGGGCAAGCCCAAGGGGAAGAACTAGGACAGATGAAACCCTTTTGCAAGGATTCATCGAGTTGTTTCTTAAGCTCAGCTAGTTCTAAGGGTGCCATCTTGTAAGGTCTCCTAGAGATTGGAGCGGTTCCTGGGATAAGATCTATGACAAACTCTACATCTCTGTCAGGTGGAATACCTGGCAGTTCCTCTGGAAAGACATCCGGAAAGTCACGGACTACCGGGATATCTTCAAGGTCAGGAAGAGGGTTGGCATTAAGAGAATAGAGTTGGCGCTTCGCAACTCTAGTGGAGACAGTGACTATCTTGCCAGATGGGTGTGTAAGCTGAACAGACCTGGTGAAACAATCAATCTTGGCATGATGAGGTGTCATCCAGTCCATACCCAAGATGATGTTAATACCTGAAGACTTGAGGGCTACAAGTGATGCAAGGAATACAAGTCTGTCAACAAGGATTTCATTACCATGGCTTATTCTAGTAGTTTTCCATCTAGACCTTGGGGTTTGGATTTCAAGTGGAGTTGTCATATCACAAAATGACATGTCGTGCAAACGATCATAGCCTTCAGAGATGAATGAGTGAGATGCTCCGGTATCGAACAGAACCGAAGCTGGATGACAGTTGACAAGGAGTGTACCCAGAACGACATCCAGATCATCATGAGCGTCTTTAGCAGAGACGTGATGCACACATACACGTTCAGTGGGAGCTGACTTGACACTAATCATCTTGCGTGATGGCTTACCACGGCCAACAGACTTCTCAGACGGGGGTGGAGCATAGTTGGTTTGCGAGCAGTCACGTGCATAGTGTCCTGGCTCTCCGCATGTGAAACAAGTCCCTGAAGTAGGACGTGGACCCGCTTTGACAAGCGGTCTACCAATAGGCCTGGGTGGAGCATGTAACTGAATTGGGTGAGGTGCCACACAAGAAGGCCTCGGTGTATAACTGGGTGGAAGAACGGAGTTCGGAACCCAAATCCGGCGCTTCTGAGAACTAGAACCGGAGGAAGAACCCAAATCACGGGTGTGCTTACGAGACTCCTCGTAAGTGAGGTGAGCTGTCTCTGCATTAATGGCCTTGTTCACAAGAGCCTGGAATGTATTGCAATGATGCAAGTGGAGATCACGACGCAACTTGGGGTTGAGACCCTTCCGGAACCTAGCCCGCTTCTTGGCATCTGTGGACACCTCTTCTGTAGCATAGCGGGCAAGGTTCTCAAACTCTCTACTGTAAGCATCAGCAACCATCTTACTCTGGGTGAAACTATAGAACTCTTCTCTCTTGCGGTCAATGAGAGCCTGAGGAATGTGATGCTCGCGAAAAGCCTCACTGAAATCTCTCCAGGTGGGTATCTGGCCAGCTGGAAGCATAGCCTCATAGTTCTGCCACCAAAGACTAGCAGGACCTTCCAGATGATAAGCAGCGTAGGTGACCTTGTCACTTTCAGCTACGTTCGCAGAACGCAGCTTGTGAGTGATACTACGAAGCCAGTCATCTGCATCGAGTGGTTCAATGGAATGATGGAAGGTAGGTGGTTTCAGACCAATGAAATCATAGATGGTCGCTGACTCTTTGCACCGGGGTGCAGTGTTCTCCTCAATACGTGCTAACAAGCGGTTAGACTCACGCTTGTTCCTCTCCATCTCTAACATGAACTCTGCCAACGAAGACTGACCGGGAGGATCCTCATCCCTACCATCTCCGTGGTTCCGGCTATGAGCAATAGAACTTCGGTTAACTGACGACATCCTGAAGAACCAACCAAGGAAACAAGGATGGATTCAGCATCATCATAAGGATGCAGAAGGTAGCACAAGAATTTAGTATCTCTCAAACTCCTAGGACAATTCCGGCAGCATAACGGCAGTAAAATGCTCAAAATGAGACATTCTGCAAAAGACGGGGTAGCACCAAACTCAACATCATCACTCAAGGTTCTGAGATATTACTAAACAGGCTACACCGGAGGTACTCGAATTGGGATATGACTCAGATCAACCAATCCTTAGAGACTACAGAGTAGTAACACGTGATCCTGATAGACGGAAGAGAAAGCCTAGTTCCTTAACCCCGTAGGAAAGATAGGATGACTCAGATCAGAAGGCATGAGGTATAAGGAGTAAAAGAGCCTTACGTTCCCTTCCACAATCAATTCCCCTATATAGCTAAAGAATTTCTAGACCCGACTTCGACCAGGTTGGCTTGGTAATCCTATAGGCAGTCAGGCTCTGATACCAAAGCTGTCGGGACCCCAATTCTAGGTCACACCGATCTAGCATGTAACACCTCATATCACTTTGCGGCCTCACGCACGGTATTCCCACGGGTGTCTCCTTACCATGGCCCGGGACCGTTTGCGCCTTTTGGCTCACGTATATGATAGTATCGCTAGCATCCATATGATAGAGAACCCGGGCCGACATGACTAGTTGTGAACCCAAAGTGGCACTAACTTACGGGAACATGCATACATGAAACAACATGGAGCATGTCGGTTAGCAGCGTGTGAATCTGGGCTATAGCAACTAGGCTAACAGGACTCCGGGAACCCGGGCTGTAGCAGGCTAGGCAGGACTCCGGATGTCACCGCGTGACATTTCCCTGAAGGGACAGACACAGGAACAAAGTGAATCACATGCCGGCCAGTCTAAGTGTTCCGGAGCAGTAGTGCTGGGCTAGCAGGACTCCGGTAAACCGGGCTGTAGCGGACTACCATGGCTCGGTGGAAGAACTAGACTACATTTCCCCATAAGAGAGGCTACCAAGGATAGACAACTAGGTTGTCGGATCCCACACATAGCAATACACGTTACACGTACGCATAACATGAAAGTATGTGCCATACAACATGGCATCACAACATAACGCAAAATCATATAGATAAAGGCCCACAAGAGCCACATAGCATTAAATACAAACAGGGGTCACATGACCCATCATTCAGAGCATACAAGCAACGGAAGCATTACATGTTTGAGTACAGACAACTACAAAAGGAAAAGGCTGAGAAGCCTGACTAATTACAAGTCCCTCCCAAGGGTACAAGATCGTAGCTGAGGTAACAAGCTACTCGTCGAAGTCCAAGCGGTACTACTAGTGAGACAGATGTCTCACCTGCAAAACATAAATAAAGCGAACGTGAGTACAAAGGTACTCAGCAAGACTTACATCAGATCCTATCATACATGCATTAGTATCAAGAAGGCAATGTGGGGTTTAGTTGTAGCAAGCCAGCTTTGACTCAGTGGCTATCCTGTTCTATGACTACGAGAAACTTCTTTGAGGTGAGGCAGCGCACACGAGTCCACTAATCACCACATCAATACACTACTATGGATTCATCCCCGTCTCTCTACGAGAAGGCCATCCATAGCACTCACACTTGTCTTGAGCATTTTAGAGTATCCACTTTAAGTTGTCTATGTACCACGTAAGCATCCATGAAATCTATAACCGAGGACACGGCTATTCGAATAGATCATGAAAACCCTGCAGGGGTGTACTTCTTCACACACGCTCCCACCACTTATCGTCGTTTACACGACGTGTACTCGGCAACCTTCAAGCGGAAGCCCAGCGAGGGTGTCGGCCACGACCTGACTAACCACATAAGACTCTAGTCCAGGTTTATCGCCTATTCGGGTCCATCCGCAAGGAGATCCGGCCGGGGTTTCGCTCGCGGCCCCAAACGATGTGTACAGGGTTCCCGAGCCCACCATCCGGGTGCCACTCGGTACACCGGGCCACGGTGCCTAGTCTGTCCCAAGTCCACCCTGCCGGGTGCCACTCGGTAGAAAAATAGCACTACCTACAAACATCAGAAACTATTTGCAACTCCTGGACAGAGATCAAGGCGGTTAATAAGTCGAGAGAGCTTGGAGCGCCCGGAGCCCAATGTGTGGTAGTAGCTAGTCATTGGACAACTTACACAGAACTCAGTTCTTAAGGACGGTCCCAATGAGACAACCCACCATGTACTCCTACATGGCCTCTCACCGCTACCTTTACCAAATCGTGTTCACACGCTTAACTCTCAGCACCAGAACATATCACTGCACTCCAATTCATTCCCGATGAATCAGACCTGACACAACTCTAAGCAATAGCAAGCATGGCATGGTACGAACACAACATGGTTCAATCAACTCCTACACATGCTAGTGGGTTTTAACTATTTACTGTGGCAATGACAGGTCATGCAGAGGAATGAGTTCAACTACCACAGCATAAAGTAGCAGTTGAATCGTTGTTGTCCTAATGCAATAAAAGAGAGTAAGAGCGAGAGGGTAGGATTGTATCGGAATGAACAAGGGGGTTTTCTTGCCTGGTAGATCAACAGGGGGGCACTGCTCCTCTGACAAGTACTCTGGATCGGTCTCCGGAGCAGGACCTATCGAGAAGGAACGGTGTCGACAATCAAACACAAGCATATGCAACAATATGATGCATGAATATGGCATGAATATGTGATGTGTTTGAGCTAATGCATTTAGCATTGAACTTGGAAGAGGTCCATTTGAACCAAAGGTTCAAATCCAACTCTAATTTAAATCCCTTTAAATGCCATAAGTGTGTTTTCATATATACAGCATGTATAGGTTGGTTTGTCATGCATGAATATGGTACAGATGGATAGATTGAATTTTTCTGATCATTTTTCATATATAAATTATTTCAATCTTAGCTACAGTTCAATTTCTATGAATTTTTGTAGTTTATATCATTTTCTGGATTTTCCTGATTTATTTTTAAACCAGAAAATGATATATTGCAGCAGCACAGCGTCATGCTTGCGTCAGCAGGTCAACCAGGTTTACCCGGGTCAAACCTGACATGTGGGGTCCACACGTCAGTGACACGGTTAGCTAACATAGTTAGTTAGGTATTAAACTAATCCTAAACTAAAAATTAGCAGGGCCGGGCCCCACATGTCATTGACCCATACGAGTCAAATCTGGTCAACTGGGGGTCAAACCCAGTCAATCCTGCCGGCGAGGCAGAACGCGGCGGAGGGGCATGGGATTGTCGCTCCGGCGACCATTTAGGCGGTGGAGACCACCTACGCGAAGCCCAGGCTCGCACGCATCCAGGGGAGGCGACGGAAGGACGCAGGGTGGCCGGAGCTCGTTGGAGCGAAGCTCGGGGCGGCGGCCGAAGCATGGCTACGGGCGGGAGCGGGCTGCGGGGCACGGGGAGGCCACCCGAGGGGCTCTGTGGCACCCTCGTGGCACCAGGAGCATGACTGGGTGCTCAGGGGCGGCTGGCTCGAGCTCTGGCCACGGTGGCTCCATGATCGGTGGCGAGGAGCTATGGCCGTGGTGAGGAAAAGGAGCTACGGCACGAGAACGGAGGAACGGGAAGAGGGGAACGGAGCAGAAGCTCACTGCGGACTCGACGGGCTTGACGGCGAGCTCGGGGACGCACTGGAGACGGCGGGCGGTGAAGATGATCTCCGGTGGCCGGGGATGAAGATGACGTCGATGGAGGCGCTCTTGGGCCTCCCGAGGCGTGTAGCTTGACGGAGAGATGGCAGGCGACGTGGCGGAGCTTGCAGACACAGAGAGAGGGCGAGGGGGAGGCGGTGGCTGCGGCGACGGTAGCGCTCGGTCGTGGTGAGATAGAGCGACGGAGAGGAGGGGAGGAGTGGCGGGGCAGTCAGAGCGATCCAGACGGCTCTCGCGGGTCTGTCCGCGGCGCCACGCAAGCTAGCAGGTAGGAGGTGGCACGGCGCATGTGTGCGCACGGCGAGCACGCGCCCCTGGCCTCCTCGCGAGAGGTAGGGGGTGACTGGCGCAACCAGCTGGCTGGGCCGGCCTGTTGGGCCACTGGGCTACCAGGCTGCAGGTAAGCACAAGTAAGTATTTCCCTTTTGTTTTTCTTTTCTATTTCTGTAATTTCTTTTCTGATTTAGTAAAAATACTAAATCAATTTATTTTCTTCTGAAATTTATTGTAGGAGCTAGTTGAAATATTCCAGAGCCCCTCACATAAAAATCAGAATTGTTGGACATATATAAATAAATATATCATATATATATCCAAAGCAAATAATTATTGCATTAATTCCAAATGGCCAAAATAAATATTTATGAGCTCCTGAAAATATTTGTTTCAATTTTACCTCTAACCAATATTTTCAGAGAGCAACATGAACATTTTCTTGGACCTTTGTGGAGCAATTTTTTTATCTGGGTCATTTTCTAGAAATGAATTCTGAGGGTTTCACAAATCCCCATTTCAAGGTTAAATGAAATTTAAACATGATGCTCACAAGAAGGCTAGCCTAGGTCATACCAGAACTAGGGATGTGACAGTGTTACAGGCCCGGATATGATCAATTCGTCTGAAGACTATTCGGGATTTCGGAAGGAGGAACCCGCCTTGGAATGCCTAAGACAGCACTACACGCCGGACACCTTGTCATTGAAGCCAGGTTCAGGGGCTACTGAGGGAATCATGGACTAAGGGGTCCTCGGGCGTTCGGCCTATTATCTTTGGGCCGGACCAATGGGTTGTGAAGATATGAAGACCGAAGATTGTACCCGTGTCCGGATTGGACTCTCCTTGGCGTGGAAGGCAAGCTTGGTGACTAACTATGAAGATTCCATCTTATGTAACCGACTCTATGTAACCCTAGATCCCCCCGGTGCCTATATAAACCGGAGGGTGTAGTCCGGAAAGGAGATATTCAATACCGTAGTCATATAGGCTAGGCTTCTAGGGCTTAGCCTTCACGATATCGTGGTAGATCAACTCTTGTAATACTCATATTCATCAAGATCAATCAAGCAGGAAGTAGGGTATTACCTGTATAGAGAGGGCCCAAACCTGGATAAACATCGTGTCCCCTGTCTCCTGTTACCATCAACCTTAGACGCATAGTTTGGGACCCCCTACCCGAGATCCGCCGGTTTTGACACTGACAGCTGCAGCAAGCGCTAAGTAGATATGGTGGCTATCATCGCAAATAAGAGTGAGAAGAGAAGCAACACAACGGTCGAGAAGCTAGAAGTGATGAAGAAGTGATCCTAAAACTACTTACGTGCAAGCATAACAGAAGACCGTGTTCACTTCCCGGACTCCGCCGAAAAGAGACCATCACGGCTACACACGCGGTTGATGTATTTTAATTAAGTCAAGTGTCATGTTCTCTACAACCGGACATTAACAAATTCCCATCTGCCACATAACCGCGGGCACGGCTGTCGAAAGTTTATACCCTACAGGGGTGTCCCAACTTAGCCCATCACAAGCTCTCACGGTCAACGAAGGATATTCCTTCTCCTGGGAAGACCCGACCGGTCTCGAAATCCCGGTTACAAGACATTTCGACAATGGTAAAACAAGACCAGCAAGACCACCCGACTGTGCCAACAAATCCCGATAGGAGCTGCACATATCTCGTTCTCAGGGCACACCAGATGAGACAACCTAGGAGTAAAACCAGCCCTCAAGTTTCCCCGAGGTGGCCCCGCAGGCTGCTCGATTCGGACCAACACTTAGAGAAGCACTGGCCCAGTGGGGGGGGGGTTAAAATAAAGATGACCCACGGGTTGGACGACCCAAGGGAAAGGTAATAGGTTGTTAGGCAAATGTAAAATCAAGGTTGGGCCTTGTTGGAGGAGTTTTGTCCAAGGCAAACTGTCAAGGGGTTCCCATAACACCCAACCGCGTAAGGAACACAAAAATCAAGGAACATAACACCGGTATGACGGAAACTAAGGCGGCAAGAGTGGAACAAAACACCAGGCATAAGGCCGAGCCTTCCACCGTTTACCAAGTATATAGATGCATTAATCTCTCCCTAATAATAAAGCACGGATTGAGTCTCCGGGTTCACCATCGTGCACATTTTTCAAAAAGCCCCATATGGTATTAAGTAATTAACCCGCAGTCGAGTAAATAAGTGAAAAAAAAACACGTATCATAATTTTGCCCCACCCGTGGATGCATTTAACAAGAAAAACACCCCCAAGTAGAGCGCATGCGTGTCCCAGCCCCACCTGGATCCGTCGCTTCCGCACCGCCGGCCCGCATCCGCCACCGCGCCGTCCTCCCCGCACCCCCACCTGCCTCCTCTCCTCCGCGCCCTCCTTCTCGCGCCGGCCGAGTCCTCCGCGCGTGGTTCGCCAACGGCGAGGCCCGGGTCGCCGCGCTCCGGGCCCGCACCGGCCGGCTCGAGCGCGCACTGCCGACCATGATGGGTTGTTCAGCATGCTCCTAGCCGCCACGGGCAACACCCAGGAGGAGGAGGACGCGCGGGATGCAGGGCAGCGTTAGAATCAACGCGCGTCGAATCCGGCCAGTGTTACGGCAACACAAACGCGGAGGCTCTGGCCGCGGCCGCCGTGCTCTATGCCCCTCCCCTGCTCGCCGATTATCAAGTTGAATACACACCATTCCCACATATAAACTCCCTCGATCTGGCCAGGGCGTGCTCCGGGCGTCAATCTCGGCACATGCGGGGCCGAGGCTTGGGCTGGGCCGGCCGGGGGTCGGGATGGTGTGCCTCAATCTGGTTGTGGCATGCTTGGGACCTCGATCTCGGTGCAAGAGGGGGCTCATGCATACCTCGATTCCCCGCCACCTGATGGCAATGCTGCTCCTCCGTGCAGAAGCTGAGCTTCTCCGTTTGCTGACCCAATTCCTCTTTGCAACCCGGGTGCTCCGCAACTGTCCCAACATGTGCTCCTGCGCCACATATTCTATCTACCTGGGCAGGCTACTTACTCTCTCACGGACGTAGCGCCGCGGCCACGGATGCATGCTGATTGACTGTGTTTTTGCTGTTGAGTTGTTGCCACTTCCACCCAATGTTCAGAGCTGCAAAATTGTTCTGTTTAGGCATCGCTTCAGTCTTTACTCCCCGTGGACTGTCCTTGTCTCTTGTTTAGGCGTAATGTTTAGTCGGATCTTATGGCTGATGTATGCAGCTGTGGTGGCTTAGTTTCTTGGATGGATGGAAGTCTCGTGTTATGCCAGATTCAACAAATGTCAAGATCCAGGAGCCATGGACCAGGGCCGTGTCCTCACGCTCCAGTTCGATGAAGCTGTGGAGCTCATGCGGTGGTGGTCATGCAATCGGCATACGTGCTGCGCATCTGAAGAACACCGGGGGAGCATACTGCGCCTACATGGATCCATCACTTCTGAATCGAGGTTCTCTGTCCCCATCCTTGTGGCTCCAGAATTCGGTAGCCTGCTACTCAGTTTGCGTGTTCTAGATGTTTTTCCAACATAAGTCGAGACATTACATAGTGCTAATGCTTCCATCTGGAGCCAAACTATGTACTTTTTCTTTGAGGTAACCTGAAGTTCTTACTGATTTAACCAATCTGTAGTCAAACGGGACTTATGAGCACACTGGAAATCTCAACAAGTTCTGGCATGATATCAGTAACATTGATGTGTGCAGTTACACATCAACCTGATGATCTTCTATGGCTTTCAAGGGATGTCCAAAACTTCTTCCTGGAGAGTGTGCTGTGTGCAAGAATTCTGACAAAGCTGGTGACTGTATTTAGCATGGGAAGTACCACTTCAGTCACCGAGTTGAACTCCAAGTTGAAAGCGGGCTTGGATTGCAAACTGCTAAGAATGGTTCCCTTGTGTGTATTAGACGATTAATTAGTGATTCTGATTTAGTATAAATTATAATATAATTTAATTTGTCACTTTTCAACTTTTTTATGCTAGATTAAACAAAAAGTTGAAGCTTGACAGGTTTGTGTCAATTTTCAGGATGACGGTTGCGGACGCCTGGTCGGTAGTAGCCACATTGGCTACCCACACCGATTGTAGCCATGTAGGAGGTGTTGGTCGATAGTTGCCATGGGAGTTAAGGACATCAGAGTCAAATAACAAAGTTCAACCCGTAGCAACGCACGGGCATTTGTGCTAGGTAATAATAAAGCACAGATTGACTCCGTGGGTTCACCGTCACAATACGCTTCTTCCCGTGAATTTACGCTTTCAATTTGAAATTAAAACATATACGCGAGGTGGTACTAATTCAGAAAACCATCTGTAGTTTCGTCCGTTCCTGTTTCTACCGTCTGGTCTTCGTACGTGGTTTTTGTCCTCACCGAGCCAGCCCAAGCGAACAAACCAGCCCATGTGTTGTAGCCCAGCAAATCCGGCCCAGAATTATAGGGGGCCTGGGAGGCAAAAATTCTTACTAGAAAGGGGAATTGAACTCTGCACCTCTGGTGCACTACGAAACATCATGACCAACTGAGCCGGTCCATGTCGCATGTATAAGGGAAGGTTGATTTCCTATATAGTCCCACCTCGCTTATTTATATCATGTCTACCTTATTTATATACATTTTTAATTTTCTGAATATCAAGCGGCCTTGAGATCATGAGAGATAAATGAAGAAGGAAAGAGAGCCTAATTGCATAACAAAAAAGAAGGAAAGTGGGGTTAATTACAAGAGAAATAAAGAAGGAAAGAGGGATAACACTTTCCATATGTGAGGTTTGGCTATTAAACGGATTCATGAGACAGGCATGTATCCCTCACAATTTGAGCACATGACTTGACAGAAACAAGGAAAGAGAGGCAAATCTTTCTAATATAAGTGGTGGTCATATCATTTATAAGGATGAAAAATAAGGAAGGAAAACACCTGCAAAATGTGTGACCTATATGCGTGCTAATGAAGATAAGAGTTCTGAGATGTGTGATCATTTCTTCACATTTCGGCGGGTCAAAATTGCATTGATATAATGCAAGAAGATACATCGACATGGACGATCATCGGAGGCATATAATCATGTGCGCAGTCGGGTAAATTAAATTATCATATTAAATAGAGAAATCTTCCTATTTCAGCTCCCTTTTTAACATGTCCTGTTGTAATTAATGTTCTGAATTGTTTCTTGACTTATGATATTTTGATGCATAAGATCTTTAAGTGGCCTCAAACATTCAGTTGCCCTCATGCACTAATGCATTGGGTATATACAATAAGGGCCTCATAGCTGCTGAAGTAAACATCTTGCATAGATTGATTACCCAAGATTATCATTTTTTGTGTGTTTAAAACAGGCCTGCTATCTACAATTCAACACCCACAAGGCAATTCCAACGTGAACAAATTGCCTAAGGGCAATGCCAAATTTTTTCTCTCGTTGCAACGCACGGGCATATTTGCTAGTTAAAATAAGAGGTATTGTGATATCCCAACATATCCATGTTCCAACATGGAACAAACTTCAACTTAACCTGCAACTAACAACGCTATAAGAGGGGCTGAGCAAAAGCGGTAACATAGCCAAACAACGGTTTGCTAGGAAGGTGGGTTAGAGGCTTGACATGGAAAAATGGGAGGCATGATATAACAAGTGGTAGGTAGCGCGACATAGCGATAGAGCGAACAACTAGCAAGCAAAGATAGAAGTGATATCGAGGGTCTGGTCATATTGCCTGAAATCCTGCTAGGAAGAAGAATGAGTCCATGAAGAAGACAAACGGACGTAGTTGAATGGATCCTCACAATCGCAACATTACCGGAACTATCAAGGAGAAGTACAACCGGAAACAAACAGACAACATAGTAAACAACCATCACATAGGCATGGCATGATGCGCAAACAAGTATGATGCATGTCCGGTTTAAAGAGGCATGGCATGGCAAAGTGCAACAAACAATATGCAACGGAGTTGCATATTGAAGAAAACACCACATTCATTTATTTAGTTCTCTCCCGTTTATGTACCCAACAATATTAAATGTTGTCAAGCAAGGGGTGAAGCATAATAAAGCTACCTATCTAGGCAAGTTTAAATGAGGCCGGAACAACAAGCAACAATTCCGGAAAATCCCCATATGCATATTTTGTATTTGGTACTGTTCTGCCCTAACCATATTTTAGATTTGTTAAACAGGAAAATAAAGTGCACCATGTTAATCTATGCATTTTTCCACCCCATTTACATGTAAAATTTATTACAAACCGAGTTACGGTTAATTAGTTATGAAATAAAGTATTTTAACAAATTAAACAAACAGCAAGTTTAAACATTTTAAATATGCATGAAAGTTGGAAATTATTAATCTACACAAAATTCTAAGCACTTTACATATATAATTCATTTACATAGGATGCATGGTTTGTGAGTTATTATATGCATGAAGACTAGGATGTTTTCTGTAAAACCGCAGCTCACTTGATAAATAACTAAATCGCAGAACTGGAAAAAAACATGAGACGGCCAAATCTGCAGGCTGGCCCAACAGTGGAAGGGGAAAATGAGGCGCTGGGGATGGCCTCACCATGGGCCAAGCCCAGATCGGCGGAAGAGTCCAAGGCAGGCCGACTGGCCTGGCGCGGCGGAGGGGAGCCGCTGGGCCGGAGCAGAGGTGGCCTAGGCGCGGGCGCGGGGGCGTCGGGCTCGTCGTCTCCTTGAGCATGGGCGACGTGGACATGGCAGGGCGGCACCGGCGCCGGTCAGCAGGGAGGCTAGGAGGAGGCCGGAGCAGCGGGAACGGGCGGATCCGGCCTGCTCCTTACCAGATCCGGTGGGGGCGGGGGTCGCCGGAGCTTCCCAGGGCGGCGGCGGCGTACCACGCGGGACAGAGAGAGAGGGGGCCATGAGAGAGAGATGGGAGCACAGCGAAAAGGAAGACAGGGGCGTGGCGCTCATCTGCAACGGGTCAAGGCGAGGGTGGAAGAGGTCGGTGCAGGCAATGAGGAGGGGCTCCGGTGGGGCGCTCGCCGGCGGGAGGCGGCGCAGGACTCCGATGAAGCTCGGGCGCCTCGGGAGGAGTGGACGAGCGGGACGATCCCCTGGCTCGGGTGCTCGCGGGCGCCTAGGGGCTGCGGCAGCGGGCTGCTCGGGCCCAGGCGGGCTCCGGATGGGCTTGGAGGGCCTGCCGTGGTGGGGAGGCGCGGAAAGCGACATGGTGGCCTCCGGTTTTCCCGGGGTGGCGGCTGGGTGGCGGCTGACCACTTGCAAGACGCCACGTGGTGGCGAAGGAGCACCGGATCCGAGGTGGTAGCACCGGATCCGAGGAAGGAGGGCTAGGGGGTTAGGGTTTAGTCTAGGGTTGTCCGATTTGGACGGGGTGGTGGACTATTTATAGATAGGAGGGGTTTTCGGACCGAACGATCAGCATCGGACGACTCCGGACAGAGGAGGGGGTTAGTGGGCTGGAGGTGAGTGGTAGTGGGCTATGCAGAAAGCCTTGGGCTGAGAGAAGAGAAGAGAGAGAGGCCCGATGACTATTTCCGGAGACCGAAAACGTCCGACGTTTGACCGGCAACGATGCCGCTCTATGTTTAACGGTTGGGCTATCAAACGGACTCTGAATGCGATGAAACTTGGCAGGCGGTCTACTGACAACATAACAACACCAGACACCAACTTTCATCCCATTCCAAGAACATTTTTATGCCACTTATAAAATAATATTTCGGAGGTCCCGCGGGCGCGTGCAAGTGTGTCTGGGCTCAGAACGGACAACGGAAAGAACTGGGAGATCCGGACGAATACAAGTTTTGAAAACATGTAGATGCAATGCCTATGATGCCATGATGAAATGCAAAATCCAAATAAAACACACGGCGGTCACACAAAACATGGAAGGCGTCTGAAGCGGCGGTCTCGGGGCGTCACATGTGGTACCCAGACATTCTGAGTATATGTTCACTGACAGAACTGTTCTCCTCCATTTTGTAGTTGTAGAACTTATTGGAGACTTCATATCTCTCAATCCGGGCATTTGCTTGAAATATTAACTTCAACTCCTAGAACATCTCATATGCTCCAGGACGTTCAAATCGTTGTTGAAGTCCCGGTTCTAAGCCGTAAAGCATGGCACACTGAACTATCGAGTAGTCATCAGCTTTGCTCTGCCAGGTGTTCATAACATCTGGCGTTGCTCCTGCAGCGGGTTTGGCACCTAGCGGTGCTTCCAGGACGTAATTCTTTTGTGCAGCAACGAGGATAATCCTCAAGTTACGGATCTAGTCCGTGTAATTGCTACCATCTTCTTTCAACTTAGCTTTCTCTTCATATTACTTAAGAACTCCCACTTAGATAGACATCCCTCTAATCATCCAAGTGATCACGTGATCCATATCAACTAAACCATGTCCGATCGTCACGTGAGATGGATTAGTTTTCAATGGTGAACATCACTATGTTGATCATATCTACTATATGATTCACGCTTGACCTTTCGGTCTTTGTGTTCCGAGGCCATATCTGCATATGCTAGGCTCGTCAAGTTTAACTCAAGTATTCTGCGTGTGCAAAACTTGCTTGCACCCGTTGTATGTGAACGTAGACCTTATCACACCCAATCATCACGTGGTGTCTCTCCATGACAAACTGTAGCAACGGTGCATACTCAGGGAGAACACTTGTACCTTGAAATTTAGTGAGAGATCATCTTATAATGCTACCGCCATACTAAGCAAAATAAGATGCATAAAGGATAAACATCACATGCAATCAAATAAGTGATATGATATGGCCATCATCATCTTGTGCCTTTGATCTCCATCTCCAAAGCACCGTCATGATCACCATCGTCACCGGCTTGACACCTTGATCTCCATTGAAGCATCATTGTCGTCTCACCAACTATTGCTTCTACGATCATCGCTACCACTTAGTGATAAAGTAAAGCAATTACATGGCGATTGCATTTCATACAATAAAGAGACAACCATATGGCTCCTGCCAGTTGTCGATAACTGTGTTAGAAAACATGATCATCTCATACAACAATTTATATAATCACGTCTTGACCATATCACATCACAACATGCCCTACAAAAACAAGTTAGACGTCCTCTACTTTGTTGTTGCAAGTTTTACATGGCTGCTACGGGCTTAGCAAGAACCTTTCTTACCTACGCATCAAAAAACCACAACGCGTTATAGTGATTGCTTTTTGATCTTCAGAAAGAACCCTGTTCATTGAATCCGATTCAACTGAAGTTAGAGAAATAGACACCCACTAGCCACCTGTGTGCGAACAGGTCAGTCGCATAAGCGTACGCGTAATGTCGGTCTGAGCCGCTTCATCCAACAATACCGCTGAATCAAGAATCAACTAGTGACGACAAGGTATATGTATATACCCACACCCACAACTCCTTTGTGTTCTACTCATGCATATAACATCTACGCATAGACCTGGCTCGGATGCCACTATTGGGGAACGCAGTATTTCAAAAAAATTCCTACGATCATGCAAGATCTATCTAGGAGATGCATAGCAACGAGAGGGGGAGAGTATGTCTACGTACCCTTGTAGACCGAAAGCGGAAGCGTTATGAAACACAGTTGATGTAGTCGAACGTCTTCGCGATCCAACCGATCAAGTACCGAATGCATGGCACCTCTGCGATCTGCACACGTTCAGATCAGTGACGTCCCTCGTACTCTTGATCCAGTTGAGGCCAAGGGAGAGTTTCGTCAGCACGACGGCGTGATGACGGTGTTGATGAAGTTACCGACACAGAGTTTCGCCTAAGCACTACAACGATATGACCGAGGTGGAATTCTGTGGAGGGGGGCACTGCACATAGCTAAACGATCAACTTGTATGTCTATGGGGTGCCCCTCCCCCGTATATAAAGGAGAGGAGGAGGGGAGGGTCGGCCGTCTCATGGTGCGCCCATGGGGGGAGTCCTACTCCCAGTAGGAGTAGGTTTCCCCCTTCCCTAGTTGGAGTAGTAGAAGAAGGAAGAGGGAGAGGGAGATAGGCAAAGGGGGGCCAGCCCCCCTCCCAATTCGGATTGGGCTTGGGGGGGCACCCCCACCTTGGCCGCCTCCTACTCTCTCCCACTAAGGCCCAATAAGGCCCATTGACTCCCCGGGGGGTTTCGGTAACCCTCGGTACTCCGGTAAATGCCCGAACTCATCCGAAACCATTACGATGTCCAGACATGACCGAGACTCATCTCCGGTCAATAACCAATAGCGAAACCTGGATGCTTATATTGGTTCCTACATATTCTACGAAGATCTTTATTGGTCAAACCGCATAACAACATATGTTGTTCCCTTTGTCATTGGTATGTTACTTGCTCGAGATTCAATCGTCGGTATCGCAATACCTAGTTCAATCTCGTTACTAGCAAGTCTCTTTACTCGTTTCGTAATGCATTATCCCGCAACTAAATCATTAGTCACATTGCTTGCAAGGCTTATAGTGATGTGCATTACCGAGAGGGCCCAGAGATACCTCTCTGATACACGGTGTGACAAATACTAATGTTGATCTATGCCAACTCAACAAACACCATCGGAGACACCTGTAGAGCATCTTTATAGTCACCCAGTTACGTTGTGACGTTTGATAGCACACTAAGTGTTCCTCCAGTATTTGGGAGTTGCATAATATCATAGTCAATGGAACATGTATAAGTTATGGAGAAAGCATTAGAAATAAACTAAACAATCATAGTGCTAAGCTAACGGATGGGTCAAGTCAATCACATCATTCTCTAATGATGTGATCCCATTCATCAAATGAAAAATTTTGTCCATGGCTAGGAAACTTAACCATCTTTGATTAACGAGCTAGTTAAGTAGAGGCATACTAGTGACACTCAATTTGTCTATGTATTCACACATGTACTAAGTTTCCGGCTAATACAATTCTAGCATGAATAATAAACATTTATCATGATATAAGGAAATATAAATAACAACTTTATTATTGCCTCTAGGGCATATTTCCTTCAGTATTTACTTTCTTGCACCCTGGCTGTACGTACGTGTAAATGCTCTGTCCGCGCCTCTACTACGACACGTGCCCTTCCTTACTCGGCCACGGTTCATTGCTGCAGCCTGCAGACAGACCGTTCGACCAGTATGTACGTACACGTTCGCGACCAGAATGACAACGTTACGTACGCTTCGACCAGGTGTGTCCCGACTATCAGGGAGGATAAGGAGGCACTTCCTTGCATGCGAAGATGTAGCAGGTGGGTCCCAGTAGTCAGGGGGAAACATTTTTTGTGAAATATGGTGGTCCGTCCGGTGGGTCCCTATTGTCAGGTGGAGGAATCATTATTTTGCGCGTGATAAGGTTGCACTTCCTTGCTGCGGCCGTGGACCCAGCTGTCAGCCTCTCCACGTACAGTACTCTTCCGATGGAAGTCATTCCTTGACCACATTGACCACGTCGCGCCGAGAGCACCAAGGCGGTGGACGATGGCGAGGCCTAGGAACGAGACGACGCGGAGCCGGGGAAGACACGGTAGTGGATACCCACGCAGAGAGGAGTACGAGGGTTCACTGGTTCTGTTGCGGTGTGAGGCTGCCGTCGCTATAGAATAACAGGGGGTGTTGGTTAGTAGAGGGATGACTTGGCCAGCGGTGGGAGTAGTAGGGGGTGGTCAGGCCTCTGCGGCATCACAGCTGGCCTCGGGAGGCAGGAGCAGGCAGCACGACCGGCGCTGGTTTGGGCGGCTGGAGCAAGAAGACCAGAGGTTGAAGAAGCACTGCGGCTGTTGGATGGACATCGTACGGTCACTGGAGCTAGAATCGTTCATATTGACTAAGTTGACAGAGCCCTCCATCCGCGTCAACTTAGTAGGCCCACAAGTCAGCCTCCAACTACGATGGGTCCCAGCTAGGAGGGGGGTATTCATTTTTTTGTGCATAATAAGGAGGCACTTCCTTGCGTGCGAATATATAGCTGGTGGGTCCGACCTGTCAGTGGGGGGAACGTTTTTTCCCGTAATAATAACACACTTCCTTGCGTGCGAAGGTGTAGCTGGTGGGTCCCAACTGTTAGGGGGAGAAAACATTATTTTTCAGGGTAAAAAGGATGCAGTTGCATGCATGCGTCCATGGGCGTGGTGCGCCCCACTATCATCCTCTCACGTACAGTCATCTTCCGATGACTCTCGTTTGTTGACCACATTGACCACACCATGCACAATACACCAAGTCGGTCGACGACGGCGAGGCCCCAGACTGGAACATCTCGGAGATGGGGAAGACGCGGTAGTAGAGTCACAGACGGAGAGGAGTTGGAAACTTGACTGTATCGGGTGTGGGGTGGGCCTACACTCGACGGAGAATAATAGGAGGGTGCGGAGGAGTGGAGGGATGGCCTGACCGTCGGTGGGGTAGCGTTTCGCTGCGAGGCACGCAAAACAGTGTCGCTGGACACCGGAGGCTGGAGCAGGCGGTCCCGGCAGCGCTAGGGGAAGAAGACGAGAGATTGAAGAAGAATGCCAGTCGTTGGGTGTAAATCCAACGCCTTGCTTAGGCTTCGACCTTTGTATTTTTATTTTTTGCGAAGGTGATTAGGCTTCGACCTACTGGCTCACATGTCAGCCAGTCCATTGTTTTTAGTCCATTTGGTGAGCTGGGTGAAACAATGATGTAGCGCCTATGCAGCCCGTTTATATAATATGGTAGAATTTAAAGCCCATTTGCATTTTTCTCGAAATCGGCGGACTTGCTGGGGTGGGTGAAAAATATCATGTTGGGTTGGACAAAGAAATGTTATAAAAACATAAACACATGATTACACGTCTATTACTGTGTTGGTCGGTAAAATCTTTGTAAGCTTATGTACGCAATCACCAGGAGTTAACTTGCCAAGTTATATACGAACAATTAATAATAATAATTATTAGTATTTTGTAAAAACTTCCAATTTATGAAATAAAATATCATTTTAATTTGATGAGTTAATAGGACGTGGGGTATTATTATTATTTAGGCTAGACATGGGACAGTTGAGTTGGTTCTAGGGAAAAGTACTAGGAGAAAACTCAGATTACATCGAAAAAGAAAGTGGCAGAGAATTCAGATATAGGATTAATGAAAACAAAAATAAAGGAAGTGGGAAGGTCTATAAAATCGTTGGACGAACGACAGGTTTAACGGAACCTTATGTTGTTTCTATTATATATATATGTGTAATAAAATAAGATATGAATATAAATATGTATACTATTATAAAAGGGAAAACATAGGTTTAGTTTTGCATTCTTATAGAAAAATAGAACTGAGTTGTGCGTCGTCTTGAAAAAACAAACATAACTTGGGACGTTGATGTTATAGACAAGCTAGGCTGGGAGGCCCAGAGGCCGCTTGATACCTGCTGGATCCAAAAAAAGTTAAACATGTCGTGGGCTACTCATGTTAAACAACAAAACCTAGGCAATGGACCTGGTGGGTCCGGGACTGTCAGCCTCTCCACGAACAGTCGTCTCCTGATTCCTCTTGTTTTGCTATCCATGATGGGAATGAAGACGGCGGCGCCGCGATGAGAGCACCAAGGCAGAGGACGACGTCGAGACCTTGGACCGAACGAACCAGAGCGGGGGAAGACGCAGGCGGAGGGGAGTACGATTGTTGACTTGTTCGGGTGCAGGGTGGGCCGGTGGAGCTGCCACCACCAGACAATGTGCGGGAGTAGAGGGATGGTCTGGCCAATGCCATAGGCTATGATGGGTCACCGAGGCGTGCGTGACAACACCGCCAGCCGCTATATAGGAAGAGGACGAAAGATTGAACAAAATAAAAAAATACAAATAGATAGGTGGTTGGTCCCAGATGTCTGTGTACGATACCTGCTGGGTCCAGCTGAGAAGGGGAATATGTTGGGAGGAAGGAGATTCAAAGCACGACATCCCAGTGAAATAGTTACATACATAAGCAAATAGCCACTAAAAATAGGTTAATGGGTTCTTAGACAAAATATTTTGGACAAAACAGATAATTATGACACATAGGCTAATGCATGAAACACTCAGATGATAAAGGTGCTTAAACAGATAAAGTACATCATCTAGACCTTTCTGGCATGTTTGATCATGACGCTGCGGCTGTCCGTGTACTTGTCGGTTATGGGAAGCAGACACACTCTCATGTCCAAGATCCGCATGTACATGTCCTAGCATGCGTATGCATCCTTGGCCGCGTAGGTGATGTAGGCTACATTCAGAGTTACCTCCCACGTGCTTAGGTCCTTGCTATCGTTGTCTTCTTTCATGTTAGCGTAGCAGGGGTCGATGATGGTCTCGGCGAGGTCAACCACTGAGTCCTTCTCCAGCCCATTGCCGATGATCTTGTATTGCTTCTGGATGTCAACAAGCTTGTTGCACCCAATGGCCAAATCGTCACGTTCTTCCTTCTCTCTAGTGCAGCGAAGGTGCAGTCGGCACTGCCGATGAAACGGGTGAATGCTCCAGAACCTCTAATGGCCCTACAGCGATGGTAGACAAGAACCTCGTCCCAAACGCATACCTGGGCGCCAGCTGTGATGCCCCAAGACCGGAGCTTCAGATGCCTTCCATGATTTCCGGGTTTCGTCGTGTGTTTTGTTTGGTCCGTTCCATTTTATCTTTGCATCATGTCATCATGCCATCATGTCATTTCTTTTCTTAACTCAACTAAATAAATCGTATGGATCTTCGATCCATTTAAATCGAGGGAAGGATGACTTCTCTTTATAACATATCCTCCCGATATTAGTGGAGCTATTATAAAATAATCCATTCTTATGGAATCACCTAAAACACACTTGCAATATAATTCCCATGCCTTTTCCCGCTTCAAGTTTGGTCCTCAAACTTTGCCCATATTTTCTTTCATCGCTTTCCCGATCTCCACAAAAATTCCAAACATTTTTGGACTCTCCGAAAATGTTTTTCTAATTCAAACTTATTTGAATCACATTCAAATGTGTCTGAATGCAATCCTTTCAAGCGGTGCCAAATGCATTTTCTCGGAACGAACTCATTTTTATGAGTCCGAGAGATTTAGCCGCATGCCCAAATTCTTTCTCAAACCCCTCCTTTTCTTTTCTTTCTTATCTTATTTTGCTTTATTTTATTTTTCTCTTAGAGTGAGAGGGAAAGAGAGCCTAACCGGCCTCTGGGGCCTAACCCACCTCGCAGCCATGCTCTCCTCAGCCCACCAAGGCCCATCCAGCGTCGGCCCACTCCCTAACCTAACCCTAGCCATTGCTCACTCCCTCTCGATCCCATCTCTCCCTCGATCCGTTCCCGCACCGCCGCCTCTCCCTTCGTCCCTCCTAGCGCTCGCGCAGCCTCATGCTCCTCTCGATCCCCTCCTCATTCGACGCGCCATCAGAGAATGAGAGCAGCGCCCGAGCCACCTCCCTCTCCTTCGTTCCCTTGCTCTCATCCGTTCCTCTGCTCCGCCTCCTTGCCATGGCGCCCCGTCGGCCGGCGAGTCCACCTTGCCGCCGCGCCCGCCGCTGCAGTTCACAGCGCCTCTGTCTCCGGCGTTCACCAGCGTCCGGCCATGCCCACACCTTGTGCCCCGCCATCGCCGGAGCGAGCTCGTCGCCCCACCTCCTGCGGTTGACCTCGGGTCGCTGCTGCTCTGTTGCCGGCCAGCTTGCCTCCGCCTCTACTCCTGCTGCTGCTTCCCTTGCTCCGACGCCTTGCCTCGCCTCCTGCCTCCAGCATGCCCCGCTGGAAGTGTGTGTGCCCGCGCCCAGCGCCAAGACCTCCCCTGCCTCGACATGTCTAGGACGAGGAGGACGAACTGCATCACCTCCTGCCCGTGCTTCGCCTTCCGTTCGCTGCCCCGCTGCCTTTTTTTGTCGTTGCCAAGGTCACCGAATCCAGGGACGGAAAGGCCGCCTTCGGAGATCCTTTTCGCCAAGTACCACACCCGGTGAAGACCAAGACAGAGACCTTCTCGAGCAGGAACATTTTTTTGGGATCGTCAAGGCCACCTCAAGTACGCCTACGTTTTGCCGCCTCGACCGAGACCAACAAGTACCACGACGACGCGTCATGTTCATCTACCGCCGTCTTCGGAACCGCTAAGAACGGCAAGTACCTCGGCTAGTACCGTGATGCCCGATGCTTAGAACAACGACCGTCGCCGAAGACCCGGGTAGCAAAACGTCAAGTACCTATGACCGAAGAACGGACATGTACCACTACGCCCGGAGACCTCGAACCCGCCAAGTCCGACAACGATTGTGTACAACTACCGACGACATGCATGTTGCCAAGTACCCTCTCCGGATCGTCATGTTCGACTACCGATAAACATGTACCACTACCATCGCCGAGATCGCGAGAACCTCTACCGTCGACCCTAGAGCATGAGAGAACAACTACTTAGACTACCGTCGCGAGAACGCCTACTTCCCTATACGAACTTGATCCGTTCCTATAAGGCACGCTTCGAAAGGTATAACCATCGACACGACTGTCCGTGGACCGAATGCATGTTATGTGATATGAGATGATCGCGTTTGCACGTCGCCCCTCTTTTTGCCTTGCCAACGACATGTGGGAACTCGGTATCCGAGATCACCCCACCATCCTTGCTTGTCACGTTCCGCACACTTCCCCTTTGCGTCGGTATCTCAATCGAGTACCGGAACCGGAACACTGCCATGGCACCGTTTTCGTTATCGTTGACGTGGCACCCCTTTCCTTTGCACCACGGTGACAAATGCTTCATAATGCTCTTGTCAACTTTTAATAAAATTGCTTAAACTTGCACATGTCATTCGCATCATGATAATAACATTTAAATGTTTAAAAATTGTTGTTGCACCAAATTGATAATTGCATATGGGGATTTACCGGATTTGTTGTTTGTTATTTCCGGCCTCATTTAAACTTGCCTAAATGTTTAGTTTACTTATGCTCCACCTCTTGCCATGTTTAAACAACACTTAATTTTGTTGAGTACCTAACCGAGAGAATACTAAATAATTGATGTGGCGTTTTGTCAATATGCATCCCGATGCATATTGAGCTCCACTTAATTTGTAGGATTGTTTGTGCTCTTTGCCATGCCATGCCTCTTTAATCCGGACATGCATCATACTTGGTTGTGCATCATGCCATGTTTATGTGTTGGTTGTTTACTATGTTGTGTGCTTCATTCCGGTGTTTGCTTCTTCGGGTTGGTTCCGGTAACGTCGTGTTTGTGAGGACCCGTTCGTCTACGTCCGTTTGTCTTCTTCATGGACTCGTTCTTCTTCCTTGCGGGATTTCAGGAAAGATGATCATACCCTCGAAATCACTTCTATCTTTGCTTGCTTAGTTGCTCGCTCTTTTGCTATGCCTATGCTGCGATACCTACCACTTGCTTATCATGCCTCCGATATTGTTGAACCAAGCCTCTAACCCACCTTGTCCTAGTAAACCGTTGTTTGGCTATGTTACCGCTTTGCTCGGCCCCTCTTATAGTGTTGTTAGTTGCAGGTGAAGATCGAAGTTTGTTCCTTGTTGGAACATGGAGATGTTGTTCCTTGTTGGAACATGTTCACTTGTTGTGATATCACAATATATCTTATTTAATTAATGCATCTATATACTTGGTAAAGGGTGGAAGGCTCGGCCTTATGCCTGGTGTTTTGTTCCACTCTTGCCGCCCTAGTTTCCATCATATCGGTGTTATGTTCCCGGATTTTGCGTTCCTTACGCGGTTGGGTTATAATGGGAACCCCTTGACAGCTCGCTTTGAATAAAACTCCTCCAGCAAGGCCCAACCTTGGTTTTACCATTTGCCACCTAGCCTCTTTTTCCCTTGGGTTAGGCCAGCCCAAGGGTCATCTTTATTTTTAAACCCCCCCCCCCCCCGGGCCAGTGCTTGTCTAAGTGTTGGTCCGAACTGAGTAGACTACGGGGCCACCTCGGGGAAACTTGAGGGCTGGTTTTTACTCGTAGGATGTCTCATCCGGTGTTGCCCTGAGAATGAGATATGTCCAGCTCCCATCAGGATGTCGGCGCATCGGGCGGCTTTGCTGGACTTGTTTTACCATTGTCGAGGATGTCTTGTAGAACCGGGATACTGAGTCTGATCAGAATGTCTCGGGAGGAGGTCTATTCCTTCGTTGACCGTGAGAGCTTGTGATGGGCTAAGTTGGGACACCCCTGCAAGGATTTGAACTTTCGAAAGCCGTGCCCGCAGTTATGGGCAGATGGGAATTTGTTAATGTCCGGTTGTAGAAAACCTGAAGTTGACCTTAATTAAAATGAATCAACCGTGTGTGTAACCGTGAATGTCTCTTTCCGGGGGAGTCCGGGAAGTGAACACGGTTGTTGGAGTTATGCTTGACGTAGGTTGTTTTAGGATCACTTCTTGATCATACTTTTATCGACCGTGCTTTGCCTTCTCTTCTCGCTCTCATTTGCGTATGTTAGCCACCATATATGCTAGTCGCTTGCTGCAGCTCCACCTCTTACCTTTACCTTACCCATAAGCTTAAATAGTCTTGATCGCGAGGGTGCGAGATTGCTGAGTCCCCGTGGCTCACAGATACTTCCAAAACCAGCTTGTAGGTGCCGAGGAGTCCGTGCAGATGACACAACCCAGCTCAGGAGGAGCTCGTTGAAGATCTTGTCCTTCGTGTTGTTTTGTTCTAGTTGATCAGTAGTGAAGCCCAGGTGGGGTCGATCGGGGACCTTTGTCGCATTTGGGGTTCTTCTTTTATTTTGGTTCCGTAGTCGGACCTTGATTGTATTTGAATGATGTAATGCTTTATTCATGTTTTGTGTGAAGTGGCGATTGTAAGCCAACTATGTATCTTTTTCCCTTATGTATTACATGGGTTTTGTGAAGATTACCTCACTTGTGACATTGCTTTCAATGCGGTTATGCCTCTAAGTCGTGCTTCGACACATGGGAGATATAGCCGCATCAAGGGCGTTACACCGGCGATCCGCTGGTCCCTGTCAAGAGACGGCACAAGGTCTAGTCCTATGACCTTGTGCTTTCTCGTCCTGTAGGTACTGCTTGAACTCAGCGAGGCAGGGCTTCACCGAGTCCGGATCGTGGGTGTACATCACATTCAACCTGGGGCAGCTATGGGACTGAACGGCGAACTCAAAGGTGAACTCCTTGCTGAAGTCCATATCCAGCAGGCTCGCCCCTCGGATCGCCACTGGAGTCTCTTCAAGTAAACGAGTGGGTAGGCGGCGGCAACAGTTCGTTTCTCAGCTCTTGGGGAACTGGATTCAACAGTAAATGGAGTGTGTATAGGTGACAATAGTTACTACCCCTCCCTCGCCCGTTGCACGCCGGCAAAACATGCACCCTCGGCGCATTGAAACGCCTCCATTAAGAAACCTATTCCGGCCACACGTCGGTTCATGAATGGGTCTGTATTGGTACTGTAATAATAATTGCTAGTGGTCACTTTACTTAAATTTAATTACCTTTAATTAAAATTTATTCTTAAAACAAGCAATGCATTGGCTCGTACTATCAGTGCCACAGGATCAACATGCACAACAATTAGAATTATTATTCTCAGGACACACATGATAAGCACATTTGTCGCACTTTTACACAGATAATACTACCAAGTTTGAACTATTTGTTATGGTTGATGTCCTCTGCATCATCATGCCGTGTTTCCTAGCTTGCAAGATTCAGAACCAACAAATAAGATTCAAATAATAAGTACAACAAAGATGCCTACACATCTCATTGATACCCAGCTTGCAAGATCCATAACCAACAAATAAGATTCAAATAATAAGTACAATGAAGATGCCTACACATCTCATTGATTCCCATCTTGCAAGATTCAGAACTAACCCATTAGAGCCTTTTGATAAAGTGAATATCAGGATTAAATCCATCTTGGCTAGCTGTGTCATACAACCCAAGAACTTGGCGAATGCTCTTGACCACCACAACATCTATAGTTGAGTATTCCTGTTTGCACAGAACAGATAATAAAGAGCATGATTAATATAATAGTGACACTAGTGGAAGCCAACCTGCAGCTCCACTCGATGATTCAATTCATGCCACCTTTTCTACAGTTCACATGAAATGAAGCAAAGATTGCATCATTCAGCTAGCAAGAAGTATTTGCTCTCGTGAGCTCGCAAGTTCTTCTTTAGTAGTTGCACAAAAATTGAGCAACATTAAGGTTGGTTGTCCTGCTCATGTAAGGTGCAACTATAATTTGCTTATCCTTTTATGCAGTTCCACTAAAATAAAGTGCCATTGTGGTGACAGTGACGACTCATCTTGCAAAGGCTAATAAAATGTTGCACGAGATTACCAGCAGAATTTGACGAAGATTTTGGAAACTCCAATCACCATTTTGTGCAGTTCCACCAAAACTGAGAGATGTTGCCCATGTGACATTTTAGTTGAACTACACAAGACACTCATTCCAAAAAAGTGTTTTGTGTAGTTCACCAAAAGGTCCCAATAGCAACAAGGTGAAATGGATATCCCTATCTGCATAAAAAGATAGAAAGTAAACAGTTGTTGGTCAATAAGGAGATACGAAACATACACAAAATGAAAAGAAACATATGAATTATGTTCATGGCAATCACACAAGGACAATAGAAATTTTAAAACGTCAGCAATGCTTCATGTTACCATAAGCATTACGATCAACAATGACATTCGTCAAATATGGGATTACTTTAATGGTGGCATTGCTTGTTTACCAGGTACACTAAATCAACAGCGGCTAAAGAATTGGTTTAAGGGCATGGGACCATGGGGACACCAGGACACTCGGCAGCGTAAAGAAGCAACTTACTTATCATACTGGGAAAACAACAGGAGTACCATTTGTAACACAGTTTAATTGCATCATATCACTGGAGGCATTAGATTAACAATAACACTAGTTAGACATGTCCTTAAGGTAACAGTGTGATCGCTTCATTTTACATGCGCCCTTACATTAACAACAGCAAAAGGTTGGTATAAGGACATGCGACAGTGGATGCATCAACACAATGTACCTAGAAGGAGGCATAAAGTGGTGATGCCGAGTTTGTTCATGCTCTGTGAGGGCAACAAATCTAATCCTGGAGACCTTTTACTATGTGAGGGCAGAAAATCTAATCCTGGAGACCTTTTACTATGTGAGGGCAACATATCTAATCATGGAGACCTTTTACTATGTGACGGCAGCAAATCTAATCCTGGAGACCTTTTACTATGTGAGGGCAACAAATCTAATCCTGGACATACTCTATTGACTTGTCCACCAGCCGCCACTTTCTATCTGTTTTTCAACCAATAATAGATGTGTTCCTTATCCAGTTTGTACCCTTTTCCCTTTATTTCCCTTTTCAACCAAGAGATCGGTTGGGTATCCAGTCTCTACTACTTCCCCCCTGTTATTTCCTCTTTGAATCAAGTCCTAGATTCATGCTACGAGTTTCCCCCTTTCTTTGTTGTTTGAACCAAGTCCTAGATTCAACTGCATGAAGTAGCTTTACCTCCAATAATACTAAAAATTTAGGTGGCTTTGGAAGAGCTGATGGAAGTAGAAAAAGATGCACATGTAGACACGTGGGGAGCTGGGGCAGTAGGGCAAGGCCGCTTTCAAAGGACTTATACTCGAGGGTCGTCAGGATGTCAGCGGCGGCAGGTCGGATATGCATATAATACGGCAGCGAGAAAAAAGGGTCGGAGGACCTCCCGAGCCGGCGGTGTGTCGGAGAGAACGGCACAGGCAGAGGATTGGGACCCGCCGACAGCTGTGGGTTTCCTCCCTCGACGTCGATGACCGCGTGAACGATGCACCTAGTCTTCTACACACTCCAACCGAAGGGATCCAGCCGGATCTGTGACCAGCTGTGAGCAGAGAGAAAATGTCACTACCGCTGTCTTATTTAGATCTGGAGAGGATGATAGAATGAAGAGAGCAACCCTATTAAAGCAAGCTCTCAGGCCCCTGCCTATATATATATATATATAGTGGAGAGTTTATTTTTTCTCTCCACAACAAGCATTTCAATTTGTGTACGTGGCATTAAAGAAAAGAAACTCTCTATTTAACATGACTAACTGTACGAATCCTACTTACTAGTACTAGTATTTTTTACTTGTGCTCCCTGGCCCTCCATTCATTGAACAACCCCACGGGTGAATAAACATATAGTACTAGTATTTATTTACAACGAACAAGCTCGAACTATTTTGGCTTTGAGATATCAATGGTACATTTTGACCACGTTGCATCAATGGACTCAGTACTTTGAAGTAACCTATATGTATAAACACATGCACAGTTTACATTCTAAATCACTAGCTAGAGCTTGAACTGTATTTGTTTACATGTACCACATTTTTTCATTTGGTTTTCTGCTCCATGGTGCCATTCATCGATACAAAATTATACAGTATTATGAGTAGTTAAAAGTTGAGGGCGGGGCTTTTCCAGGGCTGTACGCGCGGGAGTTTTCACGTAGGCGGTTTAACAGAGAGTCAAGGAGGGTGAGGAAGTAGCGGATTGAACTTACTGCTGGAAAGGTAGGGCTGTGCGATTTGACGGCGCATTACTGCTGGAAAGACGGGGTCTTGTGATATGACTACTCACTATAGTCATGAATTACTACACTACGACTGGGGTGATGCCCCCCTTCCATACCCCACTCTAATCTGGTGCATGCACGTCGACCCGGATGCTGGCACTCCCAAATGTCGGCGAAGTACATAAGAAGGAGCAAAGAATCATGCGGTATATATAGTGTATATACCAATACTACTACTAACGTCGGAGGAGTGTGAACAATGACAGCCTAGTGAACCAGCAGGCAATAGGACATAGAAAACAATGTGGTGATATGGCCATAAAAACAATGTGCTACATTCCATTCTATAGCATGTACAGTACTACCCCTCTTCCTCCTCGTTTCGATTCATCGCCATCATACTTTCCCCATTCCTGTGTTTTCAGTATCCTGCGAATCAAAGAGGACCTTAGACTAGTTTAGTTTACGTCCGGTCATTTTTCCCCATTCCCGTGCTTCGGTTTCTATGAAAATAATCCGGTTTGCTTGCAGTAATTCGTGAGGTCTGAAATGTAAAGTACGCCAACATGGTTGCATATGCTCCTAGTCGTGCATGCACTACGACCCAGATGCTCTATGTCCCACATGTCGGCGAAAGGGAGCATGTGGAAATAGCCTAGGAGTACATATAGGAGGATAAATGCGTGAAAAATATGTACTAATATGAAGCGTAGCTGCGGTTCGAAAAGGAGACCTAAAGTGATGATAGGTATAGGTCGCGCGCACCCAACTAGTGGTACTAGACGTACGACTACTTTTTCCCTAAAAAAGAGGTACGAGTACTTAGTACTCTTATTCAATCAACACAACTCCCATTTGATAACAGCGTCCAAGCTACAACTAGCTCTTCTCCCTCGTTTCTCTCTTCTAAATTCTAACTCAGCCGACACGCAGTGGGCAGGGTGGGTATTTGATGGTGGTCAGTTTCTCAACTGCGGCCCCACCTCAAAGTGAAAATGTTACGACTGGAATAAAATGCCATACACTAATAGAACTTTAAGGCCACGAGGCGATGCAGTGCTGGTTACAGGAGGCGAGAAGAAAGATGCATCCATCGGCGATTTTCACCTCCTCGACTCAGGGCACTAGCCCACCAAACGGCGGCTAAGTAGCAGAGGCTTTCGTGGCTAGGTCGACGTGCTTTTGAACAATGGCGTTCAAAGATTCCAGCCACTTGAAGAATTCCAACGTCTTTCTGTCCTCGTTGGCCTTGTAGTGGCTATGTAGACGATTTCCTTGTAGACGTGGATGTGCAGGTCGACGGTTTCTTGCATGGCGAGGCGGTGTGCGGCGAGCACGACCTCGAGGTGCACATTCTTCGTCGTGACCTCCGGCACCTGCAGGGCCAGCATGGCTTGAAAGAGTTTGTCACCATGGAGGCCGATGAGGGTGTCAGGCAATGAGGAGCTTGGGCGGGCGGGCTGGAGCAGTACGACAATGTCGACTGTGCGTTTCTTGACGGCGGTGAACTTGCGGATGGAGCGGACCATCATGTCGTCCATTCGAGAGGTGAAGCCGGTGTCAGCGAGGGCTACACCTCCAGCGGTCGCCAGCACCGTCTGGAAATGCTGCGCGGTGCGAGGCCGCAGGCCAGCATCTTGGGTGATCTGGCACAGCCGACTGCCGCTCGCGTCCATCGCCTCCATAGGTGCTTGTGGCTAATGGTCACTTGGTCTTGGATTGGAGTGAGCAGTGTTGTGCAGAGACTAGGAGTAGATGGATTGGAGTGGTGGGCGCCTTTATATGAGAAGAGACTAGTCATTTACTACATTGTGCACCGCGACCGTGTGTGGGTGCGACGTGAACGGCACATGCATGCTGTACTTATTCAACTTTCTCGTTTTGAACTCGCGACTTGTAGTAACGCTCAGTTTTGAATATATAAGTTTGGTTGTCGCGCCAATATATACAACACCCCTCCACGTAGGTTTTGTCGCTGAAGTCAAAATTAGACACAAACCATGATGGTGATGGACCAGTCTACCTCCCTCCTGGTTTATTGCTCCCCGTCGTAATCGATGCCAAAATTTGACCATAAATTTGACTAACAAAAGGTTCATGCATGTCACCAAAATTATATCATCGAGAACTACGTTCAAATAGAAATCAAATGATATAATTTTTGTTGACATGCACTAACATTTTGTCAGTTAAATCTTTGGTCAAAATTTAGCACAAATTACGAAAGGGACTAATAAACCAGGACCTAGGTAGTACACCAGGTCGAAGACAGTGATACTACATATAGTTAACGCCAAATTAGAGCAAGGGATCACACATGTCATTTACGACTGGAATAAAAATAGCATGCACTAATAAAACATTAAGGCCACAAGGCGATGCAGTGCTGGTTACATGAGGTAAGAAGAAAGATGCATCCATTGATGACGTCCACCTCGTCGACTCAGGGCACTAGTCCACCGAACAACGGCTTTCGTGGCCAGGTCGACGTGCTTCTGAACAATGGCATCCAAAGATTGCAGCCGCTGGAAGAAGGCCAACGTCTTCCTGTCTTCACTGGCCTTGTAGTTGCCTATGTAGATGATTTCCTCATAGACGTGGATGTGAATTTCGATGGTTTCTTGCATGGTGAGGCGCTACGCGGCGAGTGCGGCCTCGAGGTGCACATTCTTCATCGCGACCTCCGGCAGCTGAAGGGCCACCAATGCTTCAAAGAGTTCATCACCTTGGAGGCCGATGAGGGTGGCAGGCAAAGAGGAGCCTGGGCACGCGGGCTAAAGCAGTACGGCAAGGTCGTCCGCGCGCTTCTTGACGGCGGTGAACTTGCGGATGGAGTCGACCATCATCTGGCACATGTGAGGGGCGAAGCAGGCATCGGTGAGGGCTATGACGCCGACGGTCGCCAGCACTGTCTGGAAACGCTGCCGATGTGGGGCCGCATGCCGGTGTCTTGGATGATCCGGCACAACCAACTGCCGCCCGCGTCCATCGATGCCATGGGTGCTTGTGGCTTCTGGTCACTTGGTCTTGGTGTTGGATTGGAGTGGGCAGTGTTGCGCAAAGACTAGGAGTAGATGGATTGGGGTGTTGGCCACCTTTATATGGGAGTCCAAACTGTGTTGCATTCACTACATGTTGGCTCCATTCTTCTTCTCCAACCTCTGCATGCTAATTGAATGCGGAGGCATCATTGATTATTCAACGTTTCGGGAACCGCTACCCTCTGCCTCGTTGGCATTCAAGCCGTATCAATGAAATGCATTTCAAAAAGATACTAATCAGTAGTAGTATACTCAATATTGTGCGCGACCAAGGCGGAGAGGAAAACGAGAGAACTACGTATTTATTTATGGTGTAGATTCACCCATTTTGCTCTGTATGTGAGTATTTAGGGTGTAGTCACTTGTTGAAATCTCCATAAAGGAAAATACTCCCCCTGTTTTTATTTACTTTGCATATTAGATTTGACTGAGGTCAATTTTTCATAAAGTTTGACCAAGTTAAAAAATATAAACATTTATCATAACAAATATATATGATGTGAAAGTACATTCAATAATAAATCTAACTGTATTGATTTTGTATTGCTTATGTTAATATTTTTTTATAAACTTGGTCAAAGTTTATAAAGCTTGACTTTTACCAAAGCTAATACGAGGACTAAATAAAGACGGAGGGAGTATTAAGAACATAGGAGTAGTCCCTCCTTTCCGGTTTACAGGGCTATACTATTAAGAGCAAGTACAATATATAGTGGGCTTATAGCCTGCTTACACGACAATTTTGTCTCATGCCAGAGCCTGGCTATATGCGTACTCCAAGGCTCCGCACCATGCCCCACCCCTACACAAAGACTGCCACGCGAGCGTTCGCAACTGCCACGTTCAGGTTGCGCTTGGCTCTTCGCCTCTTAGAGAAGACGAACAATGATGTTACTACTTCTATAGTATCGAATCAACTACTGCATGTCCGTCCACCACGTGTAGGAGGGATAGCTTGTTGTAGTAAGCAAAAGCATGTCCTCGTCTGCAAGCCACCGCGCGCATGGGCGAGGGAGAGGGCATGTAGTGTAGTAAAATCAAGCTTCTCCTCATTGTATGAGTTGACGCGACACATAATAGCACTGGCCCCACATGCTTGCCTCTAAACTTGGCTAAAAGACCCATAGTGTACAATATATTTGCTACAACCTCTAACATTTACCCCACCACAAATTAAAATATATGTTCCTGTCTTGAATAGATGAGCATGCAAACTACAATCACCAGGATAACAGGTAGGGCCAGTAGATTATTTTAATCAAATAAAGCTTTGAGACGGCCTCATTGCATGGAGCCGACCCCACCGATTTTAAGCTTAGAGGCACGGTACATGCTATCCTAGACTATGTCACTATACCTCCCCTACACATGAAACTGTCACACGAGCGTTAGGGTTGCGCTTAGCTCTTCGCCTCTTTGGGAAGTTGAACAATGATGGCATTACTGCAGTGGAGTACTATAGTATGCTTCTAGCCATCTCACACTGAATGAACTACTGCATGTCCACCGCATGCGGGAGGGAGAGCGTGTAGCGAAAGCTTCTCCTAGTCATGCGAGCCACCACTCTCATGGGTGAGGGAGAGGGTTTTGTAATCAAACTTCACCTTGTTGAACGAGTTGACGCGGCACATCAAAGCAGTGCACTTGATATATTTCAATAATTTGCATTTACCGATGCATTAATTACAATGCATGCATGCATGCTGTGACTTTCCTTTCGATACTTTCATGTGTTGATTTAATGCACCTTGAAGTAGTATGAATATGTGACGGTAAAGCTTTGTAATGCCCCCGCCCTAAAGCGAGAGATGGTTGTGCACGAGGAGGGCGAGATCATGCCGATGGAATAGGACCCAACGATGGAGCTCTCTATGGTCTCTATGGACCTCACCTTGCTCCACTGCCCCTTGTGCCTCCGCCCCTTGAAGCCTCCAGTATATGAGGTTCGAATACACCTCGCCCGTTTGGCTGATCAAGCAAGGACCAGGTTTCTTGATTGATGTGCTATTCGATTGATTTGTGCAGTGCAAGGGAGGGCACCTGGCCTATGCGGACTGCTGCAACGAGCGCCCCGGGATCTTGCGGCAATGATAGAAGTGTGAGCGCGGCGGTGGCTTCGACGTGCGGAACACGTTGATGGATGCCGTCCTCTCCTCGGTGAGGGTCGAGTGCCCGCATGAAGGTTGTGGGCTCTACGTCACTTGCCACAAGCTCGCCGATCACCAGAGCGTGTGTCCGCTGGTATGTCCATTTTGCATCATGTTTTCATACTATTATTTATGATGCTTTTAACATAATAATGCTTTTTGGAGTAATTCTAATGCCTTTTCTCTCATAATTTGCAAGGTACACACAAAGAGGGATAATTCCGACAGCTGGAAATCTGGACCTGGAAAAGCTATGGCACGCTACCTATTCTGCACAACTCCAAACAGGTTGAAACTTCACAGAGAATTTTTATGGAATATATGATGAATATTGGAGCAAATAAGTACCATAGGAGGCCCACCAGGTGGGCACAACCCACCTGGGCGCGCCAGGGAGCCCAAGCGCGTCCTGGTGGGTTGTGCTCACCCAGGCCCACCTCTGGTACCCATCTTCTGGTATATAAGTCATTTTGACCTAGAAAAAAATAAGGGGAGGACTTTTGGGACGGAGCGCCTCCGGGGGAACTTCCCTCCTGGAGGGGGAAATCATCGTCATCATCATCACCAACAACTCTCCCATCTTGAGGAGGGCAATCTCCATCAACATCTTCAACAACACCATCTCATCTCAAACCCTAGTTCATCTCTTGTGTTCAATCTTGTTACCAGAACTATAGATTGGTGCTTGTGGGTGACTAGTAGTGTTGATTACATCTTGTAGTTGATTACTATATAATTTATTTGGTGGAAGATTATATGTTAAGATCCAATATGCTATTTAATACCCCTACGATCTTGAGCATGATTATCATTTGTGATTATTTAATTTTGTTCTTGAGGTCAAGGGAGAAATCATGTTGCAAGTAATCATATGAACTTGATATGTGTTCGATATTTTGATAGTATGTATGTTGTGATTCCCTTAGTGGTGTCATGTGAACATCGACTACATGACACTTCACCATATTTGGGCCTAAGGGAATGCATTGTGGAGTAGCAATTAGATGATGGGTCGCGAGAGTGACAGAAGCTTAAACCCCAGTTTATGCGCTATTCCATAAGGGACCGATTGGATCCAAAAGTTTAATGCTATGGTTAGAATTTATTCTTAATACTCTTCTTGTAGTTGTGGATGCTTATGGGAGGGTTAATCATAAGTAGGAGGTTTATTCAAGTAAGAACAACACCTAAGAACCGGTCCACCCACATATCAAATTATCAAAGTAGCAAACACAAATCGAACCAACATGGTGAAAGTGACTAGATGAAATTCCCATGTACCCTCAAGAACGCTTTGCTTATTAGTATAAGAGACCATTTTGGCCTGTCCTTTGACTCAAAAGTATTGGGCTACCTTGCTTCACTTTTGTTACTACTATCGTTACTTGATCGTTACAAATTATCTTGCTATCAAACTACTCTGCTACTTACAATTTCAGCACTTGCAGACATTACCTTGCTGAAAACCACTTGTCATTTCCTTCCGCTCCTCGTTGGGTTCTACACTCTTACTTATCGAAAATAACTACAATTGATCCCATATACTTGTGGGTCATCAAGGCTATTTTCTGGCGCCATTGCCGGGGAGTGAAGCGCCTTTGGTAAGGAAACATTTATATAGTGTGCTAAAATTTACTGTCACTTGTTATTATGGAAAACAATCCTTTGAGGGGTTTGTTCGGGGTATCTTCACCTTGACCGGAACCACAATTAGCTACCCCTCAACCCACTGCACCTACTGAAAATATTTATATGAAATTCCTTCAGGTATGATAGAACAACTATTAGCTAATCCTTATGCAGGAGATGGAACCGAACATCCTGATATGCACTTCATATATGTGGAACAATTTGTGGATTGTTCAAGCTTGCAGGTTTACCCGGAGATGAAGTTATGAAGAAGGTTTTCCTTTATGTTTGATGGGAAAAGCATTGGCATGGTATAGGCTATGCGATGATATTGGATCTTGGAATTGGAATCGATTGAAATTGGAGTTCCACCAAAAAAAAGTATCCTATGCATCTAGTTCATCGTGATCGGAATTACATTTATAATTTTTGGCCTCGTGAAGGAGAAAGGATCGCTCTAGCTTGGGGGAGGCTTAATTCAATGTTATATTCATGCCCCAATCATGAGCTCTCGAGAGAAATTATTATACATAATTTTTATGCTCGACTTTCTCATAATGATCGATCCATGCTCGATACTTCTTGTGTTGGTTCTTTTATAAAGAAGACTATTGAATTCTAGTGGGATCTTTTGGAAAGAATTAAATGCAACTCTGAAGATTGCGAACTCGACGAAGGTAAAGAGTCAGGTGTTAAGCTAAAGTATGATTGTGTTAAATCTTTTATGAATACTGATGCTTTTCAAAAGTTTAGCACTAAATATAGACTTAACTTTGAGATAGTAGCCTCCTTTTGTGAATCATTTGCTACTCATGTTAATCTACCTAAAGAGAAGTGGTTTAAATATCACCCACCTATTAAAGAAGAAATTAAAGAACTGGTACTAGCTAAAGAAGAAACTATACTTTATAATGTTGATCCACTTGTTCCTACTACTTATATTGAGAAACCACCTTTCTCTGTTAGCATAAACGAACATGCTAAAGTTCCAATGGTGGTTAACAAAAGCTATATTAGAACACCTAAACCTGATGAACAAATCAAAGTAGACCCTAGTATTGCTATGGTTAAAGATCTCCTAGAAGAGAATATAGATGTGCATGTAATTTACTTCTATAATGAAGCTACTAGAATTGCTAAACCTGATAAAGAAGATAAACATAGACCCATTGTTGGCATGCCTGTTGTCTGAGTTAAAACAGTAGTTCACTGTTATCATGGTTTATGTGACATAGGTGCTAGCGTAAGTGCCATCCCCTTTACAACTTTATCAGGAAACTATGGATGACATAGCACCCGCTAAAACAGAAGAAATAGATGTCACTATTAAACTTGCTAATAGAGATACCATGACACCACTTGGGATTGTTAGAGATGTTGAAGTCTTGTGTGGGAAAATAAAATATCCTACTGATTTTCTTGTTCTTGGTTCCCCACAAGATGACTTTTGTCCCATTATCTTTGGTAGACCTTTCTTGAACATCATTAATGCTAAGATAGATTGTGAGAAACAAACTATAGGTGTTAGTTTTGGTGATGAATCTCATGAGTTTAATATTTCCAAGTTTAATAGAAAGCTTCATGATAAAGAATTGCCTAGTGAGGATGAAATAATTGGTCTTGCTTATATTGCCATACCACCTACTGATCCTTTAGAACAATATTTTTTAGATCATGAAAATGATTTACATATGCATGAAAGTAATGAAATAGATAAAATTTTCTTTGAAAAACGTCCTCTGGTTAAACACAATTTGCCTATTGAAACTCTAGGAGGTCCTCCTCCACCTAAAGGTGATCCTGTGTTTGAATTAAAACAATTACCAGACACTCTCAAATATGCTTATCTTGATGAAAAGAAGATATATCATGTTATTATTAGTGATATCCTTTCAGAACATGAAGAAGAAAGATTATTGAAAGTTCTAAGGAAGCACTGAGCTGGTATTGGATATACTCTTGATGATTTAAAGGGCATTAGTCCCACTCTATGTCATCACAAGATTAATATGGAACCTGATGCTAAACCCGTTGTTGATCACCAATGTTGGTTAAATCCAAAAATGAAGGAAGTGGTAAGAACGGAAATCTTAAAACTTCTGGAAGCAGGTATAATCTATCCTATAGCCGATAGTAGATGGGTAATTCATGTTCATTGTGTCCCTAAGAAAGGAGGTATTACCATTGTTCCTAATGATAAGAATGAACTTATGCCACAAAGAATTGTTACAGGTTATAGAATGGTAGTTGATTTTAGAAAATTAAACAAAGCAACTAGAAATATCATTACCCTCTACCTTTTATCGATCAAATGCTAGAAAGATTATCAAATCACACACATTTTTGTTTCCTTGATGGATATATATTCTGGTTTTTCGCAAATACCTGTTTCCCAACCTGATCAAGAAAAGACCAATTTTACTTGTCCCTTTGGAACTTATGCTTATAGATGTATGCCTTTTGGTTTATGCAATACACCTACTACCTTTCAAAGAAGTATGATGATAACCCACAAGTATAGGGGATCGCAACGGTTTTCGAGGGTAGAGTGTTCAACCCAAATTTATTGATTCGGCACAAGGGGAGCCAAAGAATATTCTCGAGTATTAGCAGGTGAGTTGTCAATTCAACCACACCTAAAAGACTTAATATCTGCAGCAAAGTATTTAGTAGCAAAGTAGTATGTAAGTAGCGGTAACGGTGGCAAAAGTAACAGTAGTAGTTTTGTAGCAATCGTAACAATGGCAACGGAAAAGTAACTAAGCAAAGATCAATATGTGAAAAGCTCGTAGGAAATGGATCCATGATGGATAATTATGTCGGATAGCATTCATCATGCAAAGGTTATAACATAGGGTGACATAGAACTAGCTCTAGTTCATCTATGTAATGTAGGCATGTATTCCGAATATAGTCATGCATGCTTATGGAAAAGAACTTGCATGGCATCTTTTGTCCTACCCTCCCGTGGCAACAGGGTCCTATTGGAAACTAAGGGATATTAAGGCCTCCTTTTAATAGAGTACCGGACCAAAGCATTAGCACTTAGTGAATACATGAACTCCTCATACTACGGTCATCACCGGGAGTGGTCCCGACTATTGTCACTCCGGGGTTTCCGGATCATAACACGTAGTAGGTGACTATAACTTGCAATATCAGATCAAGAACACAAATATATTCATGAAAACATAATAGGTTCAGATTTGAAATCATGGCACTCGGGCCCTAGTGACGAGCATTATAGCAACATCAATCATAGAACACAGTGGATACTAGGGATCAAACCCTAACAAAACTAACTCGATTACATGGTAAATCTCATCCAACCCATCACGGTCCAGCAAGCCTACGATGGAATTACTCATGAATGGCGGTGAGAATCATGGAATTGGTGATGGAGGATGGTTGACGATGGCAATGGCGACGGATTCCCCTCTCTGGAGCCCCGAACGGACTCCAGACCTGCCCTCCCGAGGAAGAACATGGCTTGGCGATGGCTCCATATCGTAAAACACAATGATACCTTCTCCCTGATATTTTTTCTCCCTGAAAGTGATTGTATGGAGCTGGAGTCGAGGTTGGTGGAGGTCCAAGGGCCGACAAGGTCGGAGGGCACGCCCCAGGGGGGTGGGAGCGCCCCCACCCTTGTGGCTAGGGTGTGGCCCCTGGTGCTGATTATTTCACCAATATTTTTTATTAATTCAAAAAAATCTTCATTGATTTTCAGGTCTTTCCGAGAACTTTTTATTCTGCACAAAAATAACACCATGGCAATTCTGCTGAAAACGTCAGTCCGGGTTAGTTCCATTCAAATCATGTAGGTAGAGTCCAAAACAAGGTCAAAAGAGTTTGGAAAAGTGGATACGTTGGAGACGTATCAACTCCCCCAAGCTTAAACCTTTGCTTGTCCTCAAGCAATTCAGTTGATAAACTGAAAATGATAAAGAAAAACTTTTACAAACTCTGTTTGATCTTGTTGTTGCAAATATGTAAATCCCATATTCAGGTTTTTAGCAAAGATTATGAACTAACCATTTTCACAATAACATTTAGGTTTCACATTTACTAATATCAATGGCATAATCAACTAGTGAGCAATAATAACACATCTCGGATGACAACACTTTTTTCAAAACAATGATGATATGATATAACAAGATGGTATCTTGCTAGCCCTTTCTGAGACCGCAAAACATAAATGCAGAGCACCCCTAAAGATCAAGGACTGGCTAGACATTGTAATTCATTACAAAAGAGATCCAGTCACAATCATACTCAATATAAATTAATAAGAGTGCATACAAATGACAGTGGTGCTCTCTAACTGGTGCTTTTTTAAGAGGACGATGACTCATCAATAAAAGTAAATAGATAGGCCCTTCGCAGAGGGAAGCAGGGATTTGCTGAGGTGCCAGAGCTCAAGTTTTGAAATAGAGATTAAATAATATTTTGAGCGTTATACTGTTATTGTCAACATAAGAACCAAGAGATCTCGGTATATTCCATGCTACATCCATTATAGGCGGTTCCCAAACAGAATGGTAAAGTTTATACTCCCCCACCACCAACAAGCACATTCCACGGCTGGTCCGAAACAACGGGTACCGTCCAACTAACAACAATCCTGGGGGAGTTTTGTTTGCAATTATTTTGATTTGATTTGCTTTACGCATGGGACTAGGCATCCCGGTTACCATCCATTTTATCGTTAACGATGAGCGGAGTCCACTCATCGTGAGAATAACCCACCTAGCATGGAAGATATTGACAGCCCTAGTTGATACATGAGCTATTCGAGCATACCAAACAGATTATTATTTGAAGGTTTAGAGGTTGGCACATGCAAATTTACTTGGAACAGTAGGTTGATACCGTAAATAGGTAGGTATGGTGGACTCATATGGAACAACTTTGGGGTTTATGGAAGTGGATGCACAAGCAGTATTCCCGCTTAGTACATGTGAAGGCTAGAAAGAGACTGGGAAGCGACCAACTAGAGAGCGACAACAGTCATAAACATGCATTGAGATTAACCAACATTGAGTGCAAGCATGAGTAGGATATAAATCACCATGAACATAAATATCGTGGAGGCTATGTTGATTTCGTTTCAACTACATGTGTGAACATGTGCCAAGTCAAGCCACTCAAATCATTCAAAGGAGGGTACCATCCTCTCATACTACATCACAATCATTTTAATTTCCATGTTGGCACGCAAGGTAAACCATTATAAACTCCTAGCTAATTAAGCATGACATGAGTAACTATAATCTCCGATTGTCATTGAAAACATGTTTCATTCATAATAGGCTGAATCAGGAACGATGAACTAATCATATTTACAAAAATAAGATTTGTCGATTTCATACCGGCTTTTCCTCCTCTCAATCATTTCATCATATAATGTCATTATTGCCTTTCACTTGCATGACCGAACGGTGTGGATAAATAATAATAGTGCACGTGCATTGGACTAAGCTGGAATCTACAAACATTTATTCAAAGGAGAAGATAAGGTAATATGGACTCTTTGTTAGATCAACAATAATGCATATGAGAGCCACTCAACATTTTCATCGTGGTCTTCTCCTCTCGACCCCCAAAGAAAAGAAATTCAAAGAAACACAATGAAATATTTTTGGAGTTTTTGTTTTCTAAGGAAGGTAAAACAAGAATGAGAAAAACTATTTACACGGGAAAGCTCCCAACAAGCAAAAGAAGAACGGGAAATATTTTTGGATTTTCTTTGAAATTTTACTACTACTAAGCATGCATAGAAAGTAAATTAACTACAACTATTTTTTTGTTTTCTCTTAAGGTTTATCAAACACACAAGAATAAAGCAGAAAAAGAAAATAAACTAGCATGGATAATACAATGAAAAAAGTATGAGCACCGACAACTAGAATGAGTGTGTGAACATGTATGTAATGTCGGTGAGGAATACATACTCCCCCAAGCTTAGGCTTTTGGCCTAAGTTGGTCTACACCCATGGGTCAAAGTAGTTTGCTCCGGAGCCCTGAGGAGGGTCCTAGGGGTTCCACTGGTTAGCGAGATCCTGTGGATCCCACTGATAAATAGACTCTTGGTATGGATCAGGTGATGGCTCTGGCTCAGGAGGTGGGGATCGTGTCCCCTCCCAATATGCATGAATGTCCACGGGCAAAACAATGTACCTGCCCGAATGCATATCAAACAAAACAGGTGCAAGCAGGGTAATAATCTAAATAGTGCTCTTGCTAAATACCAGGTTGTAAATAAGTTTCTTTTCCTCATCATGTCGAATAAACTTATGTGCTACCATGCTGTCATAATCTAAATATATAGTGGGTAGCAATTTCTCTTCCTTTTCATAGTGCCTAATGGGTATCTCAAAGTGTTTAACAAGGCAGGAGGCGAAGATGCCTTCGTAAATAGGACCGTTTGTATGGTTCATACTCAACCATTTAGCAACCATAGTGCCCAAGCTGTAAGTTCTATCTCTACGTAAAGCATGGCGCAAAATAGCGAGGTCAGGGGCACTAAGGCCTCCACTCTCTCCACGTCCAATTAAACATCTCCCAGCAAATAATGAGTAATAGCGTATAGTAGGATGATGAATACTAGACACTCTCGCTCCAGAAACTCCTCTACCTCGCCCTACGGTGATTTCATGAATGAGGCCTTCCACATCTCTAGGACGTGGTTCCTCGACGCTACCTTCATAAGGTAATTTCGAAACCACACAAAAGTCATAAAGCGTCATCTCTTTGTACTCATCATAGAAGTGAAAGTCTACCATGGGTGGTGATTTCCTAGCATGGAAGTGAAAATTTTGCACGAAAGTATTAGTGAGTAAGAGATACTGATTGCATCGGGCGAGGAGGAAGTCGGTGATGCCTGCATTTCCAGCCAAATAATAGAAATCATCATAAATCCCGGCCGATTGTAAGAATTCATCACATGGCCATTCGCATAGCCAAATTTCCGCGGCACGAGGAAGATTATACTTGGGCTTTTCCTTCTCCTCATTTTCATTTTCCTTCGAACCTCGGCTTGAGGAACCTCTCAATAATCTCTTCAACATTTTCTTCCTCTGAAAATTTCTGAAATTTTTAGTGACTCAAAATAAAAGTGAACCAAACTCAACAAGATTGATAGCAACTACTCCTACAAGTGCCTAGAGGCTATATAATGTAGTAAAACTACTTTGGACCACATAAATTTGACATGCAAGCTCACGAACATGGTCACCAAAGCAGCAAAAAATTGCAATAAATAAAGCACTAGAACAAAAACTAATTGGAAAATTGGAGGAGTAACATACCGAAGAACAATCCCCCAAAGTAGTTTTGTGAATGGTGATTTGAGCAAGGAGATCTAAAAAGGCACCTAGATGAGCAAGAACACGGGTTTGAGCTATGGAGTGATTTTTTCTGGAGGGAGAGGAAGAGGATGGGTGCTGGAATAAGTGGAGGGGGGCCATGTGGGGCCCACAAGGTCGGGGGGCGCGCCCTCCACCCTTGTGGCCAACTGGTGAGGCCCCTAGTGTATTCTTTGCACCAGAAATTCTAAAATATTCTAAAAAAATCAAGTCCAATTTTCAAGGCATTTGGAGAACTTTTATTTTTCAGCACATTTTTATTGCATGGATAATTCAGAAAGGGACAGAAAATACTATTTTTTCTTTATTTAAACTAATTAACAAAAAGTAAAAGATGGGTACAGATAGTTGTGATTTCTAAATTCATCCATCTCATGCTCATCAAAAGCGATCCATTAACAAGGTTGATCAAGTCTTATTAACAAACTTCTTCCGAATGACATGAAACTGGAGAACTTTCGAATAACACTAGGTTACCTCAACGGGGACATGCATGTCCCCAACAATAAGAATATCATATTTCTTTTTGATAGTAGGAAGAGGGAATTCAAAACCTCCAATAGTAATAGTTGTAACTTTTCTGATAGAATTGATACTATGAACTTGAAGTCATTTCTTCGGAAAGTGTAGCGTATGCTCATTACCATTAACATGAAAAGTGACATTGCCTTTGTTGCAATCAATAACTGCCCCTGCAATATTCAAAAAGGGTCTACCAAGGATAATCGACATACTATCGTCCTCGGAAATATCAAGAATAACAAAGTCTGTTAAGATAGTAACATTTGCAACCACAACAGGCACATCCTCACAAACACTAGTACACTTCGGTGCTATAGAAACGGGTTTTAACTCCTTTCCGCGACGACATTTGGAACCGTCGCATAGTGAGTGACAGCGATAGGGGGGGTCCTTCCCACACGACCCAGAAACCGTCGGGGATATGCCCTCCTGGCACACACGCTCGGCAAAATGAGGTCGTGCGCGATCGGTGAGCGCTCAAATACGGTAATACATATAGTATAGCTAAAAAATACAATTATACAGGCGAAATTGTTTCTGATTGCAAGTACATCCCACATAGTCAGTCCCGCTAAACGTTTATGTTCGTATGTACATCCCACACAGTCGCTCCAAGGAAAGCGTTTCCATTCACAGGTACATCACACACAATTTTCCCCATTAAATCATTTGTGATAGTGTTGCCATTGCACAAGATATTAACAATTTTATCGTTTGCATTATTGAATGCATCACACACCGTGCGTAGAAGAAACTGTGTGGCAAAGGCTATCCATCAGACATAGTTTTTATGTGGTAAACATTTGCGCAAGGTGGCCTAATGCAAACAGTTTTCAAGAGAAGGTTGTGTGTGATTGTTCATTGATCCAACACAGTTTATTCCTAGAAACTGTGTGCGTTGCCTGAGGTCATCACCCACGGTATTTTCTGAATAACCTTTTGCAATAGCAAAACCCAATTAGTAGGCTAATTTTCCATTAGCAGGCTAATTTCCCTATTATTAATAATCCATTTATTAATCTAATTGACATTCATATTAAGCACATAATATATTTCATTTCCATATTAAGGAAGCATGATTTCATAATTGAAATACATCAGAGTACAACATGATATAGCTTCATCAGTCAGCTACCCCATTACACAACTGCACCAGCACCAAGTTTCACATGCAACATGTAGAACCTTTTGAAATTAGCATCATAGACGGTATATAGACAGATGCATCTCATCTGGAAAACTGCTGAAGCGGAAGGAGAATATTGAGCCTTCATTCATGTTGAAGGTCTTTGCAACTTCAGGCCAATGCATGTGGATGATTGACCGTCCATCCTTCGTCCTCTTCAGGAACACTTCAATATTGAACCGTGGGTGTTTTGTGAAAACCTTTGATACAACTCCGTCGTATCTATAATTTTTGATTGTTCCATGCCAATATGATACAACTTTCATATACTTTTGGCTACTTTTTATACTATTTTTGGGACTAACATATTGATCTAGTGCCCACTGCTAGTTCGTGCTTATTGCATGTTTTTTGTTTCGCAAAAAATCCATATCAAATGGAGTCCAAGCGGGATAAAAACTTATGGAGATTTTTTTGGAATATATGTGATTTTTGGGAAGAAGAATCAACGCGAGACGATGCCCGAGGGGGCACGAGGCAGGGGGGCGCGCCCTAGGGGGGTGGGCGCGCCCCTGACCCTCATGGCCACCTCGTAAGGCGTTTGGTGCCCTTGTTTCGCTGCAAGAAAGACAATATACGGATACAAATCATGTTAAAATTTCAGCCCAATCGGAGTTACGGATCTCTAGGAATATAAGAAATGGTGAAAGGCCAGAATCTGGAACGCAGAAACAGAGAGACAGAGAGACAGATCCAATCTCGGAGGGGCTCTTGCCCCTCCGCCGCCATGGAGGCCATGGACCAGAGGGGAAACCCTTCTCCCATCTAGGGAGAAGGTCAAGGAATATGAAGAAGAAGAAGAAGAAGAAGAAGACGGGGGGCTCTCTCCCCCTCTCTCCCGGTGGTGCTGGAACACCACCGGGGCCATCATCGTGTGACGGCGATCTACACCAACACCTCCATCATCTTCATCAACATCTTCATCACCTTCCCCCATCTATCTACAACGGTCCACTCTCCCGCAACCCGATGTACCCTCTACTTGAACATGGTGCTTTATGCTTCATATTATTATCCAATGATGTGTTGCTATCCTATGATGTCTGAGTAGATTTTCGTTATCCTATTGGTAATTGGTGAATTGCTATGATTGGTTTAATTTTCTTGTGGTTATATTGTTGTCCTTTGGTGCCCATCATATGAGCGCGCACGTGGATTACACCACAGGCTTAGTTGTATGTTGATAGGACTATGTATTGGAGGGCAAGAGTGACAGAAGCTTCAACCAAGCATAGAAATTGATGCATGCGGGATTGAAGGGGGACCAATATATCTTAATGCTATGGTTGGGTTTTACCTTAATGAACGTTAGTAGTTGCGGATGATTGCTAATAGTTCCAATCATAAGTGCATAGAATTCCAAGTCAGGGATGACATGCTAGTAGTGGCCTCTCCCACATAAAACTTGCTATCGGTCTAGTAAAGTAGTCAATTGCTTAGGGATAATTTTGAAACTCCTACCACCACTTTTCTACACTCTCTATACTAACTTTATTGCTTCTTTACCTAAAACAGCCCCTAGTTTTTATATACGTGCTCTTTTTATTCTTGCAAACCTATCCCATTACACCTACAAAGTACTTCTAGTTTTATACATGTTCTAGGTAAAGTGAACGTCAAGCGTGCGTAGAGTTGTATCGGTGGTCGATAAAACTTGAGGGAATATTTGTTCTACCTTTAGCTCCTCACTGGGTTAGACACTCTTACTTATCGAAAGAGGCTACAACTGATCCCCTATACTTGTGGGTTATCAAGACCTTTTTCTGGCTCCGTTGCCGGGGAGTTATAGCGTGGGGTGAATATTCTCGTGTGTGCTTGTTTGCTTTATCACTAAGTAAATTTTATTTGCTGTTCTAAGTTGTTCTCTATCTTTAGTTATGGATATGGAAAACGAAATACCAAAAAAATTAGGCTTACTTGCTACTCATGGAGATGGGGAACCTCCTAAAACCCTCGATGCTCATTATGTGAAAGAGATTATGCACTACTTTAATAATCCTGAGAAAACCACATTCAATTATGTAATGGGAGACACGTTGGATCAACAAGAATACTTTAGGGATTATCGCTTGACTCAAAAAGGGAAACTGTTATGGGATTTAATTTATATGTTGCATTGGTATGCTCGGCAACTATACTTGAGATATGATTATACTTGTTGCTCTAGGATGAAGGCTCTACACCTTCCCTTTTCATATAAATTTAATGATAATGAAACCTTAGCTTCTTATGCTAATGGTATATATGATTACTATGATGTGGAACGAATAGAAGAATTTGTTGCTTTTAAGGGTGCTTGTGAAATTGAATCTTTGTTTAAAGAGTTTGAAGATTTTTATGATTCAGTTTATAGACCTAGAAATTTAGCTATCCTTAAATATTGCTATGAGAATTATATATACAATTATGATATTGATGAATTTATTGAGAAAGTCTCCGCTGTCCGAGAAGAGACTAATATTTTGCAGGAGTCTATGGAAGAAGAAATTGATGAAACTGTGAGCTCATTGGATGAAAAAGATGATGAGGAGAGCGAAGAACAAAAGGAGGAAGAGCGGATTAGCTACCCATGCCCACCTTCTAATGAGAGTAACTCTTCAACTCATACATTGTTTAATTTCCCTTCGAATTTACCGAAGGATGAATGCTATGATGATTGTTATGATCCCATTGATTTTTTTGATATATCCCTTTTTGATGATGCCTGCTATGCTTGTGGCCTAGATGCCAATATGAATTATGCTTATGGAGATGAACTTGCTATAGTTCCTTATGTTAAACATGAAATTGTTGCTATTGTACCCATGCATGATAGTCCTATTATCTTTTGGAATTCTCCTGACTACACTATATCGGAGAAGTTTGCCGTTATTAAGGATTATATTGATGGGTTGCATTTTAGTATTACACATGATGATTTTGATAGATATAATATGCATGTGCTTGCTGCTCCTACTTGCAATTATTAGGAGAGAGGAACTATGTCTCCACCTCTCTATGTTTCCCACACGATAAAATTGCAAGAAACTGTTTATACTATGCATTGGCCTTTACTATGTGTGCATGAATTGTTCTTTTATGACATGCTGATGCATAGGAAGAGAGTTAGACTTCATAGTTTCATGATATATGTTACTTTGTGCTCACTACTAAATCACAAATCAATGTTAATTAAAATTGGCTTTGATATACCTTGGGATCCAGGTAGATCTATTACTTGAGCACTATATGACTAGCTTAATGGCTTTAAAGAAAGCGCTGCCAGGGAGACAACCCAGAAGTTTTAGAGTGTCATTTTATTTCTATTGTGTGCTTTTATAAAGTTTAAAAATAAAAATAATGTGCCAAGATTTGCCTTTAGGATGTTTACATTGCTTGTTGGTTTGTGCGCTGCAAGACAGAAACTTTGGCTGTAGTGCGCGGTTTTAAATTTTTACTGGAACGTCAAACAGTTTTGAAAGCTTTTTTACTGTATTTCTATACAATTTTTTTATTTTTCCTATTTTTTCAGAATTTTTGGAGTGCCAGAAGTATGGTGAATGTTCAGATTACTACAGACTGTCCTGTTTAAGACAGATTTTGTTTTTGATGCATAGTTTGCTTGTTTTGATGAAACTATTGATTTCAATCAGTGGATTAAGCCATGGAAAAGTTATATTACAGTCGCTAAAATGCAAAAACAAAATATGAACTGGTTTGCAACAGTACTTAGAGTAGTGATTTGCTTTATTATACTAACGGATCTTACCGAGCTTTCTGTTGAGTTTTGTGTGGATGAAGTGTTCGAAGATCGAGGAGGTCTCGATGTGAGGATATTCCCAAGGCACCCCAAGCAAATATTCAAGGAGACTCAAGCGGCTAAGCTTGGGGATGCCCTGGAAGGCATCCCATCTTTCTTCAACAAGTATCAGTATGTTTTCGGATTCGTTTCGTCCATACGATATGTGCAAATCTTGGAGCATCTTTTGCATTTAGTTTTCACCTTTCTTTGATGCACAATTATGGTATGAGATAGTCCTTGGTTGATTTATAGAATTCTCATTGCACTTCACTTATATTGTTTGAGTATGGCTTTATAGAATGCTTCATGTGCTTCACTTATATCATTTGAAGTATGGATTGCTTGTTTCCCTACACATAGGAAACCACCATTTGTGGAATTCTCTTTTGCTTCACTTATATTTGTTAGAGTGTGTGCATATCTTTTGAGGAAAGAATTAAACTCTCTTGCTTCACTTATATCTATTTAGAGAGATGACAGGAATTGGTCATTCACATGGTTAGTCATAAAATCCTACATAAAACTTGTACATCACTGAATATGATATGTTTGATTCCTTGCAATAGTTTTGCGATATAAAGATGGTGGTATTAGAGTCATGCTAGTGGGTAGTTGTAGATTGTAGAAATACTTGTGTTGAAGTTTGTGATTCCCGTAGCATGCACGTATGGTAAACCATTATGTAACGAAGTTGGAGCATGATGTATTTATTGATTGTCTTCCTTATGAGTGGCGGCCGGGGACGAGTGATGGTCTTTTCCTACCAGTCTATCCCCCTAGGAGCATGTGCATAGTACTTTGTTTCGATGACTAATAGATTTTTGCAATAAGTATGTGAGTTCTTTATGACTAATGTTGAGTCCATGGATTATACACACTCTCACCCTTCCATCATTGCTAGCCTCTTCGGTACCATGCATTGCCCTTTCTCACCTCGAGAGTTGGTGCAAACTTCGCTGGTGCATCCAAACCCCGTGATACGATACACTCTATCACACATAAGCCTCCTTATATCTTCCTCAAAACAGCCACCATACGTACTTGATGGCATTTTCATAGCCATTCTGAGATATATTGCCTATTATGGCATTTTCATAGCCATTCTGAGATATATTGCCATGCAACTTCCATCATCATCATATACATGACTTGAGCATTTATTGTCATATTGCTTTGCATGATCATAAGATAGGTAGCATGATGTTTCCATGGCTTGTCCGTTTTTGATGTCATTGCTACACTAGATCATTAGACATCCCGGTACACCGCCGGAGGCATTCATATAGAGTCATATCTTTGTTCTAGTATCGAGTTGTAATATTGAGTTATAAGTAAATAAAAGTGTGATCATCATCATTATTATAACATTGTCCCATGTGAGGTTATCAAAATAAAAGTGGCCAAAGAAGCCCCCCCCCCAAAAAAAGGAGAAATGCCAAATAAGCCTAAAAAGAGAGAGAAAAGGAGAAAAAATGAGAGAAAAGAGAGAAGGGACAATGTTACTATCCTTTTACCACACTTGTGCTTCAGAGTAGCACCATGTTCTTCATATAGAGAGTCTCTTGAGTTATCACTTTCATATACTAGTGGGAATTTTCATTATAGAACTTGGCTTGTATATTCCAATGATGGGCTTCCTCAAATGCCCTAGGTCTCCATGAGCAAGCAAGTTGGATGCACACCCACTTAGTTTTCAGTTTGAGCTTTCATACACTTATAGCTCTTAGTGCATCCGTTGCATGGCAATCCCTACTCCTCACATTGACATCAATTGATGGGCATCTCCATAGCCCGTTGATTAGCCGCGTCGATGTGAGACTTTCTCCCTTTGTTGTCTTCTCCACACAAACTCCATCATCATATTCTATTCCACCTATAGTGATATATACATGGATCACGCTCATGTATTGCATGAAAGTTGAAAAGGTTTGAGAACATCAAAATTATGAAACAATTGCTTGGCTTGTGATCGGGGTTGTGCATGATTTGAATGCTTTGTGTGGTGAAGATGGAGCATAGCCAGACCATATGATTTTGTTGGGATAACTTTCTTTGGACATGTTATTTTGAAAAGACATGATTTCTTTATTAGTATGCGTGAAGTATTATTGTATTAATTTCAGATGATAGACTATTTCTTTGAATCACTCGTGTCTTAATATTCATGCCATGATTAGATTACATGATCAAGATTATGCTAGGTAGCATTCCACATCAAAAATTATCTTTTTTATCATTTACCTACTCTAGGACGAGCAGGAATTAAGCTTGGGGATGCTGATACGTCTCCATCGTATCTATAATTTTTGATTGTTCCATGCCAATATTATACAACTTTCATATACTTTTGGCAACTTTGTATACTATTTTTGGGACTAACATATTGATCAAGTGTCCAGTGCCAGTTCCTATTTATTGCATGTCTTTTGTTTTGCAGAAAATCCATATCAAACGGAATCCAAACGGGATAAAAACTTACGGAGATTTTTTTGGAATATATGTGATTTTTGGGAAGAAGAATCAATGCGAGACGATGCCTGAGGGGGCCACGAGGTAGGGGGCGTGCCCCTGACCCTCGTGGCCACCCCGTCAGGCTGTTGGTGCCCTTATTTCGCTGCAAGAAAGACAATATCCGGATACCAATCATGTTAAAATTTCAGCCCAATCGGAGTTACGGATCTCCGGGAATATAAGAAACGATGAAAGGCCAGAATCTGGAACGCGGAAACAGAGAGAGACATATCCAATCTCGGAGGGGCTCTCGCCCCTCCGCCGCCATAGAGGCCATGGACCAGAGGGGAAAGCCTTCTACCATCTAGGGGGAAGGTCAAGGAATAAGAAGAATAAGGGGGGCCCTCTCTCCCGGTGGCGCCGGAACGCCGCCGGGGCCATCATCGTGTGACGGTGATCTACACCAACACCTCCGTCATCTTCATCAACATCTTCATCACCTTCCCCCATCTATCTACAATGGTCCACTCTCCCGCAAACCGTCGTACCCTCTACTTGAACATGGTGCTTTATGCTTCATATTATTATCCAATGATGTGTTGCCATCCTATGATGTCTGAGTAGATTTTCGTTGTCCTATCGGTAATTGGTGAATTTCTATGATTGGTTTAATTTGCTTGTGTTTATGTTGTTGTACTTTGGTGCCCATCATATGAGCGCGCGCGTGGATCACACGATAGGGTTAGTTGTATGTTGATAGGACTATGTATTGGAGGGCAAGAGTGACAGAAGCTTCAACCTAGCATAGAAATTGATGCATACGGGATTGAAGGGGGGCCAATATATCTTAATGCTATGGTTGGGTTTTACCTTAATGAACATTAGTAGTTGTGGATGCTTGCTAATAGTTCCAATCATAAGTGCATAGAATTCCAAGTCAGGGATGACATGCTAGCAGTGGCCTCTCCCACATAAAACTTGCTATCAGTCTAGTAAAGTAGTCAATTGCTTAGGGACAATTTCGAAACTCCTACCAATACTTTTCTACACTCGCTATACTAAATTTATTGCTTCTTTACCTAAAACAGCCCCTAGTTTTTATTTACGTGCTCTTTATATTCTTGCAAACCTATCCCATTACACCTACAAAGTACTTCTAGTTTTATACATGTTCTAGGTAAAGCTAACGTCAAGCATGCGTAGAGTTGTATCGGTGGTCGATAAAACTTGAGGGAATATTTGTTCTACCTTTAGCTACTTGTTGGGTTTGACACTCTTACTTATCGAAATAGGATACAATTGATCCCCTATACTTGTGGGTTATCAACCTTCCTCGCCTCCTGACCATAGAGGTGGTTTGAGAGGTAATCATCAGTGAACTTCTTTGGAAAGGCCTGAAAACAAGGATGTGCATAAATATCTTCTCTATATTGGAAATGGGGCAAAGGAATAAAAAAGGCAAGGTATAATAGTTAGTGCCATCTTGTAGTGAACTGATGTCTTCTTCACTGTGCAGATAAAGATCTTGTTGTTTTTTGTCGCTAATTTCTTTATCCTAACAATCTTTCCGAGTTTCTTTACTTGATTGATATTCATGGACAACTCATTTCACCATATGCAAAAAGGGTTGAATAGTGGGTCAAAACCTCTGACAGTGGGACCTACATGTGCAAGACCAAATTGTTCAAAAACCTAAATATTAGAATGGTTCCTGCAATTGCACAATAATGTGCTATTAGACAACGGACCATGCACGTGCTAACCTCGATTGTAAACCTCAGTGCTTTCCATTGTTTCCCTGCAACACATATAAGGTAGTTAGTCATCAGGTTAACTAAGGGTTCACATGCTATCAGTAAAATATGTTGATGAAAAATAAGCACATTGCAGATTCATCAGATTAATTCAAGCCACATGGAAACCCCATTTATCCAAACCAAGCATGATTAAGAACTAGGAAATATAGCACTTGTATATGTTTCTCACGTATTAAGTGCAACCAAATTCAATTTATTCCTCACATGCACAATAATACAAAATTCTACCAATGACAATTGGACATCACATTGCAGAATTGAACCAAGCAATTAACTAAACACCACAACAAATGAATCAAACATTAACTGAGCACCACATTGCACAATATAACATACTCCTAATAGAAGATCAGGCAGTTAACCAAACCAAGCATACTTAACAACTTGGAAATATAGAAATTGCATTTGTTTCTCATGTATTTACTACAACCAAATTTAATTTATTCCTCACATGGTATACAGTAATAGAATGCACCCACAATTATTGAACATCGCATTGCAGAATTGAACCAAACAGTTAAGTAAACACCACAACACAAATGAACCAAACGTTAACTGAGCACCACATTGCACAATATATAACCAAACCAAGCATGCTTGACAACTTGGAAATATGGCAATTGTATTCGTTTCTCATGTATTTTGTAAAGATAAATTCGATTTATTTCTCACATGGAAGACAATACAAAATTGCATCTTGAAGAATTGAACATTACATTTGCAGAATCGAACCGAACAGTTAACTGAAGACGACAACTAATTAACAAAATAGTTAATAACTGAGCACCACACTGCATGACATATAGAACATATACACTAGAGCAACAGATTGCATGGTAAAATTAGATAGCACAATTCACTAGAATTCATGAAGGAAAGGTAGAAGCAGCACACGCAACGGGTAAACCGAGCATGCTTAACCAGCGTAGCTAGCAAATGGCAAGGTGCTCCTCCAAGATCTGGGGGTTGGCACGAATGGCAGCCATCGCGACCTCATCTGTGCATGCGGCCGTGATTTGCTTCTCCGCTGCCAAATGCTCCTTGAGATCCTGGCTATACCGTGTGCACCATGGCTTAGGGTGGCGCTTATTTGGTGGAGGGGTCAGTGATTTGGGTGGAAGGTGTCGCGCCGGCGGTCGGGGCATGTGGGATGTGGAAGGAGAAGGATGGGGGTTGGGTGTGGATTACCTGCCTGGATAGACGAGGCCGAGCAGCGTTAAGGTGGGTCGCCGGCGAGGAGGTAGCGCTGCAAGCAAGGAGTGAAGGTTTCAACTTGGAAAAGAAGGTGGAAATAGGGGAAATGTGGCTTTTGATAAGGGGGAGGGGTGGGGAGGTAGATATTTCCATGGAAGCCAAAAATTTGGAATTGCTTCAACGAAAAAACTGGCGCGCAAAGTGTCATCAGACATGGTCCCTTATTTAGAACTGTGTACGATATGTGAACATCACAAATGATTCAAATAGCTTAACCCGTGTGATGAGTTTGAACATAAAAAATCTTGGTTCGAATTTCCCTGGTTACAGTGGTCATTCACGTCATTGCATAATTTGGGTACACAAAGGAGACTACAGCACACCCACACTTCTTAATCAAGCAAGTCCAGCAATTAAGCAGAGCTAGCTGACCTAAACATTACTCTAACAAATTAACATTGGTACACCGATGTGCTATACAAACGGTTTTTAAATCCTTTCTGCGACGGCATTTGGAATCGTCGCTAAGTGAGTGTGGGCGATAGTGGGGTCCTTCCCACATGACCCAGAAACCGTCGGGGATAGGCCCTCCCGGGACACCAAATGAGCTCGTGTGTGATCAGGCGAGGCATCGAAACCCAATCATTTCCGTAGGTATGTACATCCCACATGGTGAATCCTAGAAAAACATTTCCATAGGTATGTATATCACACACAGTTCTTTGTGTGGGAACGTTTGTGCAAGGTGGCCTAACGCAAACAGCTCACTGCCGGAAGCCGTGTGTGATTGTTAGTTGATCGAACACGCCTACTTTCTAGAAACCGTGCAATTTGTTTGTTCATCACCCACGGTGTTGTCTGAGTAACCGTCTGCAATAGAAAACCCCAATAAGCAGGGTAATTAGCCTATTATTGATAATCCATGTACTAATTAAATTGATATTTCTTATAAAACACACCAGCTATTTCATATCCGTATAACAACAACCAGGATTTCATAATCGAATTACATCAGATAGCTTCGGCACTCAATTACGCCATTACACAACAATACCAAGTTTCACATGCAGCATCAAAAACCTTTGGAAAGTAGCATCATACACGGTAAATAGACAAATGAATCTCATCTGGGAAACTACAGAAGCGGAAGGCAAATATTGAGCCTTCAGTGATGTTGAATGTCCTTGCAACTTTAGGCCAGTGGCTATGGATAATTGCCCGCCCAACCTTCATCCTCTTTAGCAAGACTTCAATATTGTACCATGGGTGTTGAATGAATACCTTCCTCGCATCTTGACCATGCAGGTGGTTTGAGAGGTAATCATTGGTGAACTACTTTGAAAAGTACTGAAAACAAAATTATGCATAAATTGCTGCTATAAATTTTGAAATGGCGCAAGGGGTAAAAACAAGGTAAAAGAGTTAGTACCATCCTATAGTTGACTGATGTCTTCTTCATTGTGCAAACAAATATCTTGCTGTTATTCGTCGCAAGTTTCTTCATCCTAACAATTTTTCTGAGTTTCTTGACTTGACTGATATTCATGGACTTCTCATTTCTCCATATGCAAAATGGGTCGAACACTGGGTCTAAGCCTCTGGCAGCAGGACCTACATGTGCAAGACCAAATTGTAAGAAACATAAATATTAGAATGATTCCTGCAACTGCACAATAATGTGCTATTAGCCAAAGGACCCTTCTTAAACAAACCTCGATGGTAAACCACAGCGTCTCCCATTGTTTCCCTATGATGACCCACAAGTATAGCGGATCTATCGTAGTCCTTTCGATAAGTAAGAGTGTCGAACCCAATGAGGAGCAGAAGGAAATGATAAGCGGTTTTCAGCAAGGTATTCTCTACAAGCACTGAAATTATCGGTAACAGATAGTTTTGTGATAAGGTAATTGGTAACGAGCAACAAGTAAATAAAGTAAATAAGGTGTAGCAAGGTGGCTCAATCCTTTTTGTAGAAAAGGACAAGCCTGGACAAACTCTTATATAGAGAAAAGCGCTCCCGAGGACACATGGGAATTATCGTCAAGCTAGTTTTCATCATGTTCATATGATTCGCGTACGGTACTTTGATAATTTGATATGTGGGTGGACCGGTGCTTGGGTACTGTCCTTACTTGGACGAGCATACCACTTATGATTAACCCCTATTGCCAGCATCCGCAACTACAACAGAAGTATTAAGGTAAACCTAACTGATACGTCTCCAACGTATCTATAATTTTTGATTGCTCCGTGCTATATTATCTACTGTTTTGGACATTATCGGGCTTTATTATCCACTGTTATATTATTTTTGAGACTAACCTATTAACCGGAAGCCCAGCCCAAAATTGCTGTTTTTTTTGCCTATTTTAGGGTTTCGAAGAAAAGGAATATCAAACGGAGTCCAAACGGAATGAAACCTTCGGGAACGTGATTTTCTCACCGAACATGATCCAGGAGACTTGGACCCTATGTCAAGAAATAAAGGAGGAGGCCACGAGGTAGGTGGCGTGCCTACCCCCCAGGCGCGCAATACACCCTCGTGGTCCCCCTGTTGCTCCACCGACGTAATCCTTCCTCCTATATATACCTACGTACCCCCAAACGATCAGATACAGAGCCAAAACACTAATTCCACCGCCGTAACTTTCTGTATCCATGAGATCCCATCTTGGGGCCTATTCCGGAGCTCCGTCGAAGGGGGCATCCATCACGGAGGGCTTCTACATCAACACCATAGCCTCTCCGATGAAGTGTGAGTAGTTTACCTCAGACCTTCGGGTCCATAGTTATTAGCTAGATGGCTTCTTCTCTCTTTTTGGATCTCAATAGAATGTTCTCCCCCTCTCTTGTGGAGATCTATTCGATGTAACCTTCTTTTTGCGGTGTGTTTGTTGAGACCGATGAATTGTGGGTTTATGATCAAGATTATCTATGAGCAATATTTGAATCTTCTCTCAATTCTTTTATGTATGATTGGTTATCTTTGCAAGTCTCTTTGAATTATCAGTTTGGTTTGGCCTACTAGATTGATCTTTCTCGCAATGGGAGAAGTGCTTAGATTTGGGTTCAATCTTGTGGTGTCCTTTCCCAGTGACAGTAGGGGAAGCAAGGCACGTATTGTATTGTTGCCATCGAGGATAACAAGATGGGTTTTTTATTATATTGCATGAATTTATCCCTCTACATCATGTCATCTTGCTTAAGGCGTTACTCTGTTTTCATGAACTTAATACTCTAGATGCATGCTGTTTAGAGGTCGATGAGTGGAGTAATAGTACTAGATGCAGGAAGGAGTCGGTCTACTTGTCTCGGACGTGATGGCTATATACATGATCATACCTAGATACTCTCATAACTATGCTCAATTCTGTCTATTGCTCAACAGTAATTCATTCACCCACCGTAAAATACTTATGCTCTTGAGAGAAGCCACTAGTGAAACCTATGGCACCCGGGTCTATCTTCATCATATTAATCTTCCAATACTTAGTTATTTCCTTTGCTTTTTTACTTTGCTTTTATTTTACTTTGCATCTTTATCACAAAAATACCAAAAATATTATCTTATCATATCTATCACATCTCACTCTCGTAAGTGACCGTGAAGGGATTGATAACCCCTTATCGCGGTGGTTGCGAGGAGTTATTTGTTTTGTGCGGGTACGAGGGACTCGCGCGTAGCCTCCTACTGGATTGATACCTTGGTTCTCAAAAACAGAGGGAAATACTTTCGCTACTTTGCTGCATCATCCTTTCCTCTTCAAGGAAATCCAACGCAGTGCTCAAGAGGTAACAAGAAGATTTATGGCGCCGTTGCCGGGGAGTCTACGCAAAAGTCAACATACCAAGTACCCATCACAACCCTTATCTCCCGCATTACATTATTTGCCATTTGCCTCTCGTTTTCCTCTCCCCCACTTCACCCTTGCCGTTTTATTCGCCCTCTCTCTCTATCCTCCCTCTCTTTCTCTATTTGCCTCTTTTGGCACGCTTGCTTTTTGTTTGCTTGTGTGTTGGATCGCCTGCTTGCCTTGCTGGCTCTTCCCCGATTTGGTGATCTTCACCTTAAAAGGTTAGAAGAAATCGAAAACAACGGTAGGAGTTTTATGGTCTTGCAATTTGAGCATAATAGTTTCTTTAGAAACGAGCTTAAGGAACAAAAAAGTTTTATGAGTTTTATGAATAAAGAGTTCGATGATATGTCTAAAGAATTTGATGGTTTAATATCCCAAATTGCTTGTCTTGAGAAATTGACCGCTGAAATTTCGAATAAGCAGGCTACCTTAGTTAATAGGATGGCTGCTAAACCAGATTTTTATAAATAAAGACGAAGATCTAAAAGTTATTGATGTGTCCCCTATAAAATCTTTGTTTTGCAATATTAATCTTGATAATGATGGGACTGAATATGATCCACCTTTACCTAGAAGGCGTTCCAAAAATTCGGAGTTTTTAGATCTTGATGCTAAATTTGATGAAAGTGGGATTGAAGAAATTAAAACCCTAGATGTTGCTAAACCCACTATTTTGGATTTCAAGGAATTTAATTATGAAAATTGCTCTTTGATTGATTGTATTTCCTTGTTGCAATCTGTGCTAAATTCTCCTCATGCTTATAGCCAACATAAAGCTTTTACCAAACATATCGTTGAAGCTTTGATGCAATCCTATGAAGAAAAACTTGAGTTGGAAGTTTCTATCCCTAGAAAACTTTATGATGAATGGGAACCTACTATTAAAATTAAAATTAAAGATCATGAATGTTATGCTTTGTGTGATTTGGGTGCTAGTGTTTCCACGATTCCAAAGACTTTGTGTGATTTGTTAGGTTTTCGTGATTTTGATGATTGCTCTCTAAACTTGCACCTTGTGGATTCCACTATTAAGAAACCTATGGGAAAAATTAATGATGTTCTTATTGTTGCAAATAGGAATTATGTGCCCGTAGATATTATCGTTCTTGATATAGATTGCGATCCTTCATGTCCTATTATTCTTCGTAGACCTTTCCTTAAAATGATTGGTGCAATTATTGATATGAAGGAAGGAAATATTAGATTCCAATTTCCGTTAAGGAAAGGCATGGAACACTTTACTAGAAACAAAATTAAATAACCTTGTGAATCTATTATAAGAGCCAGTTATGGATTGCCTACCAAAGATGGCAATACCTAGATCTATCCTTGCTTTTTATGCCTAGCTAGGGGCGTTAAACGATAGCGCTTGTTGGGAGGTAACCCAATTTTATTTGTATTCCTTGATTTTTGCTCCTGTTTAGTAATAAATAATTTACCTAGCCTATGTTTTGGTTGTGTTTTTTGTGCTTAATTAGTGTTTGTGCCAAGTAGAACCGTTGGGAAGACTTGGGGAAAATCTTGTTAATCTTGCTGTAAAAAACAGAAACTTTAGCGCTCACGAGAACTGCTGCAATTTTTATTTGGAAAGTGCTATTTAGTTAATTATTTTTGAAGATGATTAATAGATAAATTACTCACGTCCAGCAATTTATTTTAGAATTTTTTGGGTTCCAGATCTTGCTTTAGCTACAGATTACTACAGACTCTTCTGTTTTTGACAGATTCTGTTTTTCGTGTGTTGTTTGCTTATTTTGATGAATCTATGGCTAGTAAAATAGTTTATAAACCATAGAGAAATTGGTATACAGTAGGTTTAACACCAATATAAATAAATAATGAGTTCATTACAGTACCTTGAAGTGGTCTTTTGTTTTCTTTCGCTAACGGAGCTCACGAGATTTTCTACTTTAAGTTTTGTGTTGTGAAGTTTTCTAGTTTTGGGTCAAGATTTGATGGATTATGGAACAAGGAGTGGCAAGATCCTAAGCTTGTGGATGCCCATGGCACTCCCAAGATAATCTAAGGACACCTAAAAGCCAAAGCTTGGGGATGCCCCTGAAGGCATCTCCTCTTTCGTCTACTTCTATCGGTAAGTTTACTTGGAGCTATATTTTTATTCACCACATGATATCTGTTTTGCTTGGAGCGTCTTGTATTATTTGAGTCTTTATTTCTTAGTTTACCACAATCATCCTGGCTGAACACACCTTTTGAGAGAGCCATACATGATTTGGAATTTGTTAGAATACTCTATGTGCTTCGCTTATATCATTTGAGTTATAGAGTTTTGCTCTAGTACTTCACTTATATTTTTTAGAGCATGGTGGTGGAATTGTTTTATAGAAACTATTGATATCTCATGCTTCACTTAGATTATTTTGAGAGTCCTAAATAGCATGGTAATTTTCTTAAATAATCCTAATATTCTTGGTATTCAAGAATAGTAAAAACTTTCTTATGAGTGTGTTCAATGCTATGAGAAGTTTGATGCTTGATAATAGTTTTGAGATATGAACATGGTGATATTAAAGTTGTGCTAGTTGAGTAGTTGTGAATTTGAGAAATACTTGTGTTAAAGTTTGTGATTCCCATAGCATGCACGTATGGTGAACCGTTATGTGATGAAGTCGGAGCATGATTTATTTTTTGATTGTCTTCCTTATGAGTGGCGGTCGGGGACGAGCGATGGTATTTTCCTACCAATCTATCCGCCTAGGAGCATGCGCGTAATACTTTTCTTTGATAACTTGTAGATTTTTGCAATAAGTATATGAGTTCTTTATGACTAATGTTGAGTCCATGGATTATACGCACTTTTCTTCCTTCCACCCTTGCTAGCTTCTCTAAATATCGCGCACCTTTTGCCGGTATCATACACCCACCATATACCTTCCTCAAAAAAGCCACCATACCTACCTATTATGGCATTTCCATAGCCATTCCGAGATATATTGCCATGCAACTTTCCACCGTTCCGTTTATTATGACACACTCCATCATTGTCAATTTTCTTAGCATGATCATGTAGTTGACATCGTATTTGTGGCAAAGCCACCATTCATTGTTCTTTCATACATGTCATTCTTGATTCATTGCATATCCTGGTACACCGCCGGAGGCATTCATATAGAGTCATACTTTGTTCTAAGTATCGAGTTGTAATTGTTGAGTTGTAAGAAAATAAAAGTGTGATGATCATCATTATTAGAGCATTGTCCCAGTGAGGAAAGGATGATGGAGACTATTATTCACCCACAAGTCGGGATGAGACTCCGAACGAAAAAAAAGGGGAAAGAAAAGAGGCCATAAAAAAGAGAAAAGGCCCAAATAAAAAATGAGAGAAAAAGAGAGAAGGGACAATGTTACTATCCTTTTACCACACTTGTGCTTCAAAGTAGCACCATGATCTTCATATTAGAGAGTCTCTCATTTCGTCACTTTCATATACTAGTGGGAATTTTTCATTATAGAACTTGGCTTGTTTATTCCAATGATGGGCTTCCTAAAAATGCCCTAGGTCTTCATGAGCAAGCGAGTTGGATGCACACCCACTTAGTTCCTTTTGTTGAGCTTTCATATACTTATAGCTCTAGTGCATCCATTGCATGGCAATCCCTAATCACTCACATTGATATCTATTGATGGGCATCTCCATAGCCCGTTGATACGCCTAGTTGTTGTGAGACTATCTTCTCCCTTTTTGTCTTCTCCACAACCACCATTCTATTCCACATATGGTGCTATATCCATGGCTCACGCTCATGTATTGCGTGAAGATTGAAAAAGTTTGAGAAAGTCAAAAGTATGAAACAATTGCTTGGCTTGTCATCGGGGTTGTGCATGATTTAAATACTTTGTGTGGTGAAGATAGAGCATAGCCAGACTATATGATTTTGTAGGGATAACTTTCTTTGGCCATGTTATTTTGAGAAGACATGATTGCTTTGTTAGTATGCTTGAAGTATTATTATTTTTATGTCAATATTAAACTTTTATCTTGAATCTTTTGGATCTGAATATTCATACCACAATTAATAAGAATTACATTAAAATTATGCCAAGTAGCACTTCACATCAAAAATTATATTTTTTATCATTTACCTACTCGAGGACGAGCAGGAATTAAGCTTGGGGATGCTTGATACGTCTCCAACGTATCTGTAATTTTTGATTGCTCCATGCTATATTATCTACTGTTTTGACATTATTGGGCTTTATTATCCACTTTTATATTATTTTTGAGACTAACCTATTAACCGGAGGCCCAGCCCAGAATTGTTGTTTTTTGCCTATTTTAAGGTTTCGAAGAAAAGGAATACCAAACAGAGTCCAAACGGAGTGAAACCTTCGGGAACGTGATTTTCTCACCGAACATGATCCAGGAGACTTGGACCCTATGTCAAGAAATAAAGGAGGAGGCCACGAGGTAGAGGGCGCACCTACCCCCCCCCCCCCCGCCCCAGGCGCGCCCTCCACCCTCGTGGGCCCCCTGTTGCTCCACCGACGTACTCCTTCCTCCTATATATACCTATGTACCCCCAAACGATCAGATACGGAGCCAAAACCCTAATTCCACCGCCGTAACTTTCTGTATCCACGAGATCCCATCTTGGGGCCTGTTCCGGAGCTCCGCCGGAGGGGGCATCCATCAAGGAGGGCGTCTACATCATGTCATCTTGCTTAAGCCGTTACTCTGTTTTCATGAACTTAATACTCTAGATGAATGTTGGATAGTGGTCGATGAGTGGAGTAATAGTAGTAGATGCAGGCAGGAGTCGGTCTACTTGTCTCGGACGTGATGCCTATATATATATGATCATACCTAGATACTCTCATAACTATGCTCAATTCTGTCAATTGCTCAACAGTAATTTGTTCACCCACCGTAAAATACTTATGCTCTTGAGAGAAGCCACTAGTGAAACCTATGGCCCCCGGGTCTATCTTCATCATATTAATCTTCCAATACTTAGTAATACTTAGTTATTTCCTTTGCTTTTATTTTACTTTGCATCTTTATCACAAAAATACCAAAAATATTATCTTATCATATCTATCAGATCTCACTCTCGTAAGTGACCGTGAAGGGATTCACAACCCCTTATCGTGTTGGTTGCGAGGTGTTATTTGTTTTGTGCAGGTATGAGGGACTCGCGCGTAGCCTCCTACTGGATTGATACCTTGGTTCTCAAAAACTGAAGGAAATACTTACGCTACTTTGCTGCATCATCCTTTCCTCTTCAAGGAAATCCAACGCAGTGCTCAAGAGGTAGCACTAACCATAGCATGAAACATATGGATCCAAATCAGCCCCTTATGAAGCAATGCATAAACTAGGGTTTAAGCTTCTGTCACTCTAGCAACCCATCATCTACTTATTACTTCCCAATGCCTTCCTCTAGGCCCAAATAATGGTGAAGTGTCATGTAGTCGACGTTCACATAACACCACTAGAGGAGAGACAACATACATCTCATCAAAATATCGAATGAATACCAAATTCACATGACTACTAATAGCAAGACTTCTCCCATGTCCTAAGGAACAAACTTAACTACTCACAAAGCATATTCATGTTCATAATCAGAGGGGTATTATTATGCATATAGGATCTGAACATATGATCTTCCACCAAATAAACCAACTAGCATTAACTACAAGGAGTAATCAACACTACTAGCAACCTACATGTACCAATCCCAGACTTAGGGACAAGAATTGGATACAAGAGATGAACTAGGGTTTGAGAGGAGATGGTGCCGGTGAAGATGTTGATGGAGATTGGCCCCCTCCCGATGAGACGAGCGTTGGTGATGACGATGGCGATGATTTTCCCCTCCCGGAGGGAAGTGTCCCCGGCAGAACAGCTCCGCCAGAGCCCTAGATTGGTTCCGCCAAGGTTCCTCCTCGTGGCGGCGGAGTCTCATCCCAAAAGCTTTCTTATCATTTTTTCCTCAACGAAAGACTCCATATAGCAGACGATGGGCATCGGAGGGCCACCAGGGGCCCACGAGGCAGGGGCGCGCCCAGGGGGCTAGGGCGCGCCCCCACCCTCGTGGCTGGTGAGTGGCCCCCCTCTGGTACTTCTTGCGTTCAGTATTTTTTATATATTCTGAAAATAACTTCCATGAAGTTTCAGGACTTTTGGAGCTGTGCAGAATAGGTCTCTAATATTTCCTCCTTTTCCAGCCCAGAGTCCCAGCAGCCGGCATTCTCCCTGTTTATGTAAACCTTGTAAAATAAGAGAGAATATGCATAATTATTGTGACATAATGTGTAGAAACAGCCCATAATGCAATAAATTTCGATATAAAAGCATGATGCAAAATGGACGTATCAACTCCCCCAAGCTTAGACCTCGCTTGTCCTCAAGCGAAAGCCGAAATCGAAAAATATGTCCACATTTTTAGAGATAGAGGTGTCAATAAAAATAAAATACGGACATGAGGGCATCATGATCATTCTTAGAGCAGCAGCTTATATAGTTATTGTCATATGAGCTCTTATGTTAGAGTAACAATTCGATCACAATTTCAAGTATGAATCATAAACTTCATTGAAAACTAACAAACTATAATCTTAGTCATTGAAGCAATTGCAATTTATCATAACATCGGAAAGAGTCGGTATAAGAGCTTTTCAGCAAGTCCACATACTCAACTTGTGGGGGATATTACTATCAGTTATGACCCGCCCAGGAGGGGCTGGGTCAGCCCCAATGGCGGGTTACACAATAAGCCCAGTAAACATTCAAGATTATAGTTTATTAAATCTTATAGAAGGCCCAAAGGCCTGAAGGCGGGTTAAGGCTTGATATTGCGAACTGCCATATGTAAGGAAAGACTTGTAAATAAAGGCATGTAAAGGAAGTCACCGAGCCAGACACGATGATGAGCCGGCCGGGACTCTGTAGGCCACCAGGCGTCAACCCATGTATATAAGGGGACGACCCGGTGGCGGCTTAGAAAAAGAAACAACAAGTCGATAACCAAGCCGGTGAGTTGAGCCTCTCGGTGATCAAAACCCCAGCAATACCAATCCCAACTAGACGTAGGCTTTTACCTTCATCGTAAGGGGCCGAACTAGTATAAACCTCTTTCGTGTCCTTTGTCCCGATTAACCCCTTTAAGCTTCCTAGTGCGATGGCCCTACAACTAAGTCCTTGCTCTAGGACATCTGCCATGACAATTCCACGACAGTTGGCGCCCACCGTGGGGCCAGCGCACAGTGGATTTGAGTTCTTAAAGGGCAACTTCGAAGGGCTCAAGGGATACGTTGTGGGCCAGATGACCAAGAGTCGTCGCGGCAAGCTCTATATCGACGATGAAGGCTGGTGCCTGGAGGCCGGCTCAATTGAGTACGGATACCGGGTCCCCTTCGGCGGAATTCACGTCTTCATAGGCCGGATCGGTGAGTCAGGTCCTGAGTCGGACGTCCACACCAACCTCATCGAAACGGCTCGGCGCACAAGGACCACCCGTGTTCAATCTGCCATGAAGCATGCCTTCATAGGCTGCGTCCACGGTGGTGAATACTCTAAAGGATCGGTGGAGGGCGGTGAGACGGCCGTTTGTTCTGATACTGATTCATCAACGGGCGAGACGGACTCTTTGTACCAACTGCAGGACGGCATGCTCGGGGGCTGTTCCGATGGCAACAGTATTCCGGACCCTCTTGAGCCGCCGAATTGGGTCGGAGTCTTCATGGTAGGGACACAGCCCGGGCAGAACTCTACAGCAGCGGCGGCAACAGCTACCAGGTCAGCCGCAGCCGGGTCAGGAGACCCCGCGCGCCCCCCGGCTCAGATCTTGATGGACCTCATGGATAAACTAACGACTCTGTTGACTGCCGTGGTAGAGCCGGCAGATAAAGCCCAGCATGACGCAGAGGTGGCACGCGTACGTGAAGAGATGGTGCAAGCTAAAGAAAATCTAGCCGCAGAGGAAGTCAGGATGGCAGCAGAGCGGGCGGCTTTGGATGTTCGTGCTCAATAGCTTCAAGCGGAGACCTTCCGGCTCTCGGTGGATCTGAACGCGTCGAACGAGGTCATGAGGAGGAGGCATCAAAAAACCCAATCACGTTTGCCTCTGACGCTCGATCCTAGGAATCTTTTTCACACACCCGGAGCCGGGGGAAGGAACCCGCCGGAGGCACCTCGGATTACAACACCCGGTGCACCGGTCCAGCCACACGCCATGGATCCGCCTCGTATAATTACCGCTCCGCCTCATTATGCCCCAACACCACCGGGTCACTTCTCCAACCCTTTGGAAAACCTCATCGCAGCATCGGCTCGTCTGGCGGCTCTTCCTATAGAAGGTGACTCACCGGTGGCAATTGAAACACGGAGGGTAAGAGAACTTCTTCAAACAGCTCTGGCGCAGCAGGATGCATACTCCTACAGTCAAGACAGGATCCATTCAACTCCTCGCCCAAGCCGGAGCCCGGGTTGCAGTAGGCATATGGAATCCACAGAGATGTCAAGAAATTCTCAACGCCACAACCGGCCATACAGGCATGAGCCGGTGCAGGCTGGAGCCCTTAACTTGGCGGATCAGGAGAGGATTCGTCAAGAGGCGCAACGAGCAGTTCAAATGGCAGCAGACCAGGTGGCTCATCAAACTTTTCCAGCTTATCCAACAACCTCGGTCGAGGCAGGAGTGTCCACAAGAACCGGAGGCGTTCCTTTCTTGGTGCCGGCCATATGTAATGAGCATTTGCCAAAGGGCTTTAAGGGGCCTCATAAGGTACCTAATTACAAGGCTGACTTGTAGCCCGGGGCTTGGATTAAGAGTTACGAGATGGCTATGGAGTTATTGGAGGTCAGCGATGTAGCAATGGCCAAGTATTTCACTATGATGTTAGATGGAACAGCTCGTACTTGGTTGAAGGGATAGCCACCCAATTCTATCGGCTCATGGGCGGAGTTGAAGGCTTGGTTCATCCAGAACTTTAAAGACATGTGTAAGCAGCCTATGTCGATTGTGGACCTGACAAATTGCAAGCAAGAGGATGGTGAATCCACAACCCATTGGGTGCACCGGGTCAAGGAGATAATACATTCATCTGATAAGATGGATGCCGGTTCAGCGGTCTTGATGTTGGAGAAAAATTGCCGTTTTGAACCTCTAAAGCAGAAGCTGGGGCGGCTCAAGCGTGACTGTAATGACATGGGAATGTTAATGGAGGCTCTTGTCAAGTATGCTAATTCTGATACTACCAAGGACCCGGTGTCTGACGAAGAAAAGGCAACGAAGGGAAAGAAGAACGGCAATGGCAAGGGTCACCAGCATAACCCGGCAAATCAAGGAGGTAATAAACATAAGGCTGATGAGTTTGTTGCTAACACCAATGCACAGGGCGGAAATCAATGACGCAAGGGCAGACAGCTCCCTGGGTCGGGTGGGTCAGGTCCCACCCTTGAGCAATTATTGAATGAGCCTTGTCCAAAACACGGCACCCGGGAGAAGCCATCCACCCACCTGTGGAAAGATTGTACGATCATGAAGGCGTTTAAAAATTCAATTGCGTTTGATGGAGGTCACGGCCCAGGTGGCGGCTCAGGTGGAGGCGGTTTCCAAGGCCCGGGCGCCGGCTTAGGTGGAGGAGGATTTCACGGTCAGGGCCATCCTGGTAATCAAGGAGGGTATAATCCGCAACCTGGCCAAGGTAATCAGCAGCAGCAGTCCGGATATCAGAGCAACCCGAAGCAGCTGAATAGTGGGCAATACCATGTATTCACCACTAGCTTATGTAAGAGAGACCAGAAACTTCACAAGAGGGCCGTCAATGTCGTTGAGCCGGCGGTTCCGCGTTACTTACGTTGGTTAGAGCGGCCTATTGTGTGGAGCAGAGAGGATCACTATCTCCCCGGGTCGATAACCCGGGTCACTTGGCTTTGGTGGTGGCACCTCAGGTTGGTGGATACAAATTCACTAAGGTACTCATGGATGGAGGCAGCATCATCAACATCCTCTACTATGAGACGTTCCGCCGGGTGGGATTGACTGATAAGTGTCTTAAACAATCCAACACTGTTTTTCACAGTGTGGTTCCTGGCAAGTCGGCATACCCAGTGGGTAAGATTGAACTAGAAGTAGCCTTTGGGGATGAGTATGACTCCAGAGCAGAAAAATTAACCTTTGAGGTGGTTAAGATCAAAAGCCCGTATCATGCTCTGTTTGGACGGCCGGCTTATGCCAAATTCATGGCACGGCCGTGTTATGTGTATTTGCAGCTTAAGATGCCGGGTTATAAGGGCACCATCACAGTACACTGGAGCCAGAAAATATCCTTGGAGTGTGAAGAAGGTGATGTTGCCTATGCTGAATCTGTCTGTGCAACGGAGGAGTTAAAATTTTACAAAGATCATGTTGACCCGGCAGACATGATGTCATTAAAGAAACCAACAACAGATCATGAGCCGGTGTTGAAGTTCAAATCAGCCGATCACACCAAGATGGTTGACTTTGTGCCTGGCGACTCATCCAAGCAGTTCATCATCAGTGCTAACTTGGATCCAAAATAGGAAAGCGCGCTCATCGAGTTCATCTGTGAGAACCGGGACATCTTCGCATGGAAACCTTCAGACATGCTGGGTGTCCCGAGGGAACTCGCTGAGCACACTCTCAATATTGATCCAAAGTTTAAACCTATCAAACAATTTCTCCGACGGTTCAATGAAGAAAGGCGCAAGGCCATTGGAGAAGAGGTGGCCCGGCTTTTGGCAGCCGGGTTCATTGTAGAAGTCTTTCGCCCAGAGTGGCTAGCCAACCCGGTGCTTGTACTAAAAAAGAATGGCACCTGGCGTATGTGTGTGGATTACACCGATCTGAACAAGGCTTGTCCGGCTGATCCTTTTTCCCTCCCTCGTATCAATCAGATCATTGATGCTACGGCGGGTTGCACACGTTTGAGTTTCTTGGATGCTTATTCTGGTTATCATCAGATCAAGATGGCGGTTAAGGATCAGGAGAAGACGGCTTTTATCACTCCTTTTGGGGCTTTCTGCTATGTGTCTATGCCTATTGGGCTTAAGAGTGCCCAGGCGACTTACCAACGGTGTGTGCGGAATTGTCTTCATGATCAAATTGGGCATAATGTTCATGCTTATGTGGATGATATAGTGGTAAAATCCAGGAAAGAGGAAACCTTGGTCACAGATCTAAAAGAGACTTTCGATAATCTCCGGGTCTACAAAATGATGCTTAACCCGGCCAAGTGTGTTTTTGGAGTCCCAGCTGGTGAGCTCTTGGGTTTTTTGGTGTCTAACCGAAGTATTGAGGCTAACCCGGAGAAAATCAAGGCAATTACATCCCTGGCCAAACCAACATGCATCAATGACGTTCAACGACTGGCGGGCCGTGTTGCTGCTTTGAGCCGGTTCATAAGCCGGTTAGGGGAGAAGGCAATGCCTCTATATCAGATGATGAAGAAAACAGATGATTTTGTTTGGAGCGATGCTGCAAACTCTACTTTTGAAGATCTGAAGACACAGCTTGCTGAGCCGTCTGTCCTGGCTGCTCCAGTTGAGAAAGAGCCGCTACTGTTATACGTGGCTGCCAACTCACGAGCTGTTAGTGTGGCTACTGTGGTGGAGCGCAAGGAGGCTGGCAAGGAGCATCCGGTTCAACGGCCGGTTTATTACATCAGTAAGGTGCTAATTGAATCCAAGCAATGATATCCACATTGGCAGAAGCTCGTCTATGGGGTGTTCATGGCAAGCCGGAAGCTTAAGCGTTATTTTCAGGGACATCCAATCACCGTAGTTAGCTCTGCTCCCTTGGGAGACATCATTGAAAACAGAGAAGCCATTGGGCGAGTCGCCAAGTGGGCAATTGAGCTTGGGTCTCATGGGTTGAAGTATGTGCCACGTACTGCGATCAAATCTCAAGCACTGGTTGACTTCATTAATGACTGGACAGAGATGCAGATGCCAGAAGAGAAACCAGACAACACGTATTGGACTATTCATTTTGATGGGTCCAGACAGTTGGAAGGCTCGGGGGCTGGAGTTGTGTTAACCTCTCCGCGAGGTGATAAATTTTGTTATGTGTTATGGTTGATGTTTCCTTGCACTAACAATGCAACAGAGTATGAAGCCTTACTCCATGGTCTTCGAGTGGCAAAAGAGATGAGTTTGAGTCGGGTCAGATGTCTTGGCGACTCAGATCTAGTGGCTCAACAGGTATCAGGCAAGTGGGATTCCAAGGACCCTCTCATGGCGGCTTATCGCCGGGAGGTTGATGCTGTTGCAGGACATTTTAAAGGTTATCAACTAGAGCACATTAACCGTCGAAAGAACGAAGCGGCTGATGCCCTAAGCCGGTTGGGGTCTCAGCATAAGCCGGTACCACCTAACACCTTTTTGGATATTTTGCATAACCCCTTTGTCAAGTTGCCCACAGAAGAAGATTTAGCTGTTCCTGACCCGGAGGCACAGTTGGTGGCGGCTCTTCAGGTCATTCCAGATTGGACAGTGCCGTTCTTGGCCTACATGACCCGGGGAGAGTTACCAGCGGATGAGACCCTAGCTCGACAGATAACCCGGCGGTCTAAGTCAATGACGATTTCGGATGGAGAATTTATACCATCGCAGCGTTTCCGGAGCATTTCAGCGGTGTGTTTCCCCCGAAGAAGGTCAAGAAATCCTTCGTGAGATCCATGAAGGCGATTGTGGTCATCACGCTGGGTCGAAATCTCTGGTGGCCAAGGCTTTTCCTCACGGTTTTTACTGGTTGACGGCTCACGCTGATGTAGAAGATCTGGTCAGCAGATGTGATGGATGTCAAAAGTTTGCACGACCTGCGCACGTGCCGGCTCAAGAGCTCCGGATGATTCCAATCACTTGGCCGTTTGCGGTATGGGGGCTTGACATGGTGGGACCTTTCAAAAGGTCTAAGGATAAAAAGACACATCTCTTTGTGGCAGTTGATAAATTCACTAAGTGGGTTGAGGCGGAGTCAGTGAGTAAGTGTGATGCGGCCACAACGGTTCAGTTCATGAAAAAGGTGATCTTCCATTTTGGTTTTCCACACAGCATTATCACTGACAATGGCACTAATATATCCCAAGGGGCTATGGAGGAGTTTTGTCAATGTGAGCACATGCCGCTTGATGTTTCTTCTGTAGCTCATCCTCAATCCAATGGTCAAGCTGAGAGAGCCAATCAGGAAATTTTGAAACGTCTCAAACCCCGGCTTATGGTTCCCTTACAGCGAACGCCGGGTTGTTGGGTAGAGAAATTACCCTCGGTGTTGTGGAGTATCAACACCACACCTAATAGGTCGACAGGTTACACACCTTTCTTCATGGTTTATGGAGCAGAAGCAGTGTTGCCTAGTGACATCCATCATGACTCGCCCCGTGTGGCGGCTTATGTTGAAGCTAATAATGAACAAGCCAGACAGGACGCACTTGACTTGTTGGATGAAGAAAGAGACTTAGTAGCGGCCCGGTCAGCAATTTATCAACAGGACCTGCGCCGTTATCATAGCCGCCGGGTTAAGTCCAGGACTTTTCAGGAAGGCGACCTGGTGCTCCGGCTCATCCAGGATCTGTCAGATGCACACAAGTTATCCCCAGCTTGTGAAGGACCCTTTGTGGTCAGTAAGAACTTAAACAACGGGTCATATTACCTCATTGACGTTCAAGAGCACAAAGACTCACGTAAGTCAGAGGAGGAGACCCGCCGGCCGTGGAAAATTGCTCAACTTCGGCCATACTACACCTGAGCCACCGGCTCTCATCATGTACATACTTTGACATTGTATATACCATGATAAGTAAAAGTAAGACCATCGGTCTCTTTTCTTTTCAAAGATTATGCATCTTTGTTATTTCTTATTTTCAAATGACTATTAAGGAGCTGATCATATTTGAATCAAGTTTAACCTTTTTTGGTCCGGCTTATGATCGTATCCGAATCTAGCTGCAAATCTGATGGTCACTTGGGGGCTTCCTGTTCAAACATAGGTCGTATTCGAACCAAAGAGAACATAGCTATCGTAACCCTCTTGATCGGCTCAAGGCCAAACTCACTTGGGGGCTTCTTGATCGTATCCGAATCATAGTTTAACCCCTTTTGGGTCCGACTTGGATCGTATTCGAATCAGGGTCATTAAAAACCTCTCAAGGTCATTTGGGGGCTTCCTGTTCAAACATAGGTCGTATTCGAACCAAAGATAACATAGCTATCGGTACCCTCTTGATCGGCGCAACGCCAAAACCACTAGGGGCTATATGGTTGTATTCGAACCTTAGCTTAACCCCTTTGGTCCGTTTTACTGATCGTATTCGAATCAGAAGCCCCCAACCTTTTGAATACAAGGTTAAATTATGCTTATTATCTGTTGTTTGCCTTTGAGTTTTTTGTTGTCTCAATATTACAAATAATTATCCTGGTCTTCTTCACTGGCTCGACTATTTGACAACACAGCTACCAAGGTATAATGATCATTGAGTATTCAAAAGCATTGACTTCTCATAAAGTTTGAATTATCAATTTCATCACCCGGGTTATTCAAGCCGGCGGTCTAAGGGTCAAAAGGTACAACGTATGGTTATTACTTATATGCAATTACCTGCTGCATTAACTAAAAGAGTTAGTCTCAGCCCTTGTCCTTTGTTTATATCTGTTTCTGATTCCTATTGTGGTAAACATATTGGCTATAAACCGGGTGTTTTAACCCGTTTGGTTCTAAGCCGCCAAGCCAGTCTTTTCTTTGTATCTACAGGAACATAGTTCAAATATTGTAGAAACAAACATTAAATACGATGCATACATTGGCATCAGGAAACACAGAATCACATAGAAGTGTTTTATGCGCGATGGCATAAGCAAAGCATACAGTGTTTTCACAGCTAAGCTATTACAAGGCTTTATAAGCCCATGAAGATGATCATTGTTCCTCCCTTGCCGGTTCACCACCTTATGTTGGCTGGAAGTTGGGTTTTGACCAATCAAAACCATTCATGGCGACAAATTCGGCTTCGTCGTCGATCAGGCTAACCGGGTCAACTTCTGGGGGAAATGTGTCTTCTCTTACCGGTGGGATCAAAATTGTTACCTTGTACGAGGGAGTGGCCATCTTCTTATTCTCACTATCAAAACCTGGCTGATATTTGTCAATATTGGTATCATCTCCAAGGGTAGTTGCCTGAGGCCGGACTCCGCGCACGCAAGCCATGAAGTCATCCTGCTCAAAGGGAGATCCGTCTTCCTTCACGGTGGGATAGCCTATGGCCACGTCTGCCGGGTCTAGGTCTGGCACCCAAGCCTTGGAGTGGCTCAGGGCAGTCAAAGCTCCGGCTCGCGCGCAGGAGTGTTTCACTTCTTGAAACCTGGCAGGCAGGATTGGCAGTTTCTTCAGGACGTCGCTGAACCGGTTGGGTCCTTGATTGGCAGGAGAGATGGCGGCAAGAGCCCGTTGTGTGCCAATATACAGTTGTTCTACCAAAGTATACACTACATTCAGTTTAATCAAAGGGTCTTGGCTCAGATTTTTGCTTTGAGGGCCTGCACATATTTTATACACAAAGTCAGCGGGCGGCTTATACTCCCGATCAGCAAAAAGCACACAAAATTAAAGCCGGACGGCTTACCAAAGATGGCAGCCACCATTTGAGACACCCGGCCCTTTAAACCGTTCAGCTCTGTTGAAATCTCTTCAAGGGTTGTTTCGGCCTTCTCGGCACGTTGGGTCAGAAGCATCTTTTCCTCTTCCCAAGTTTTCTTCTTGGCAGCGAAGCTGGTCTTTAAATTTTCCATTTCAGAGAGACTTATTTGCAGTTTGGAGTTAGCAGATTTGATTTCTGCCTCCTGACTCGCTAGCCGGGTCTTCGCATCAGTCAATTGCGAGTTCAATTCAGATAAGGCATTCTGCAAAACATTCAGATGAGTCAAGATTTTGCTTCAAGTTTAAAAATCAAGATTCAAGTCTCAAGTACTTTACAAAAAACCACTTGACACTTGGGGGCTAATGTATGCCAAATCAAATTTGTATGACTCTAAAGACATACTTTAAGTCCCATGTACCTTACAAAGTAACAGCACTTGGCACTTGGGGATAATGTATGCAGTTCAGCAAGTTTCTCAAGGTTAAGCCAGAGTATTAAGTCTTTTGAATATGGTACCAAACAATTTAAAGTACCGGCTCATTTATGATCAAAATGAACCGGCCCTTGGGGACTACAGGTGAAGCTTTGTTCTATTGAATTCAAGAAAAGTTTCAAAGGTAAAGGTCTCGGCCTATATTTTAAAGTCTACAAATCATTCTGGTTCTCTCATAATTTGAAGACTTGGGGGATGAAGGAATATATATATATATAAGCTGTAAGAACGTACCTCATATTTCAACTGCAGCTGTTTGACCATTTCAATCTCAGAGTCGCGACTGGAGTGTACATGGATAAGATAGCCGGATAAAATATCATTGGCATTTAGATGGTCATAGTTGGAAACATCAAAGCGAACTTTCTGCCTCTCCAATGCCTCTTGTTTCGCAGTACACCGAGCCAGCACGGTTGGATTCCCTGGTTCAATAAAGCGGCTCCCGGTGATTTGAACGTCTTGTGCAGACGGTGATGGCGGGTTGGCTGAGCTTTATGGTCCAGTAGCAGAAGGGTTCACAATGGTCTCATCAAACGATGGCTCAGGAGGATTTGCTTCTACATCAACAGGCGGGTCTGTTGGAGCGTCGGTTAATGGAGAAGATGGCCTGGCCGGGTCAGATGCAAGCACTGGCGGGTTTTCCACCGGTTTAGCTACCTTCGCTTTCTTGGATTTAGTTTGGCCACTAAGAAAAATGTTGCAAGATCATTAGTATAAAGATACAATTTGAACAACTCGGAAAATATGAGGATTTTTCATTACCCAGGGGCAGTCTTGAAGGCCGGAAATTGCGTCTGCGATGAGTCGCCGGAAGAGCGAGACACCTCCTGAAAGGATAAAATAGAATTAAAAGTAATACAAGAGGAAGGATCCATTAAAAAGAGTTAAGGACATAAAGAAGTAAACCTCATTCGGACGCTTCTGAGGAGTTTGTTGAAGAACGACAGCCGGCTCATCTTCAGTCCAAGCTTGACGGAGGCTTTCATGTTGCTGCTTTTTCAAACGAAAGTTGGGATCCAAGTGAGCTAAAGGGTTAGAAAACCTTACTTTACGGATCACTCGTCGAACTTTTTGTCTTGGCAAGGGCTCTGAGTCAGAGGAAATGATAGTTACCTCTGCTTCCACAGCCAGACTGGCCCCAGTGTCATCCTGGTAATGATCAGTGTCAATAAGATTGTTAAAAAATTGGCCAAGGGAATCAAGGGCTACCTCCGAGTCAGATGTATCATCAAGCTTCATCAAATCTTCAGCAGTGCTCTTTTTCTTCTTTTTCGACCTCCGGGTCATTTTCTTGGCGTTTATGGCGGCGGCTTTCGCTTTCTTGGCAGCCTCGTGGTCATACTTAACTTTCCAGAAGTCAGAGTTGGCCTGTAGACAGGTAAAAACAAGATAAAGAGTCAGGCAAGTATAAAAACAATACGACTGGGAAAATACAAAAGAGAGAAATAACGACATCCTTACTTCTGGCACCGGGTTAAGCTGGCAGAAGGGGTTTAACCCAACGACACTGCAATCTTTGTATTTCCCATTCACCAGAAGAGTTGGCATTGAGACAATATCTTCTTCTTTCAATTGAACGGGGCTGTGACGAAGAGAGTCATCCGGGCCTCCACCATACTCATACATCAGCTTTGACCGGTGGCTCAAAGGGATGACCCGCCATGAGATCCAGCAACAGGTCAGATCAACTCCAGTTAACTCGTTCCCCAACAGAGCATTGATCCTTTTGATAGATGGTATCAGCCTCTTGTGTTCAGCGACGGTAAGCTTATCCAGAAGCGCGAACTTGGAATCAAGACGATCGGGGCGGTAACCCGGCAGTGGCTTCTCGTTTGCTGGTGAAGTGTCCCGGTAGTAGAACCAAGTCTGGTTCCAGTCCTTTGGGTGACTTGGTAAGACAATGAGGGGGAAGACGGCACCCTGCCGGCGCTGAATTGATATGCCGCCAAGCTCTAAGCTAAGGCCGTTGGTGCACTCGTTCTGCCGGTTTAGATAAAAGTATTCTCTAAAAAACTCCACGGTCGGCTCTTGTTGAAGATATACCTCACAGAGCACTTCGAAGTTATAGATGTTAGATATGGAGTTGGGCCTGATATCTTGAGGGTGGAGCTTGAAAAGGTGGAGGACCTCTCTGAAGAACTTTGAGCCGGGAGGTGAGAAGCCACGGTTCATGTGGTCAGTAAAAACGATCACCTCACCGTCTCTCAGATTGGGTCGTTGTTCTTCCGGGTCAGGGGCACGGTAAGACATGACGGTTTTCGCTAGCAGAAATCCTATGGTGAAGAACTATTTTAAACGTTCCCCTGTTATGGTTGAGGGAACCCAGTTACAGATGGTTGGTGTTTTGGACGGCATGATGTGCAAGGAACTGAAAATAAAAGCAACATACTGGTTCAGTTTAATGGTGAGATTGACAGTTAAAGTGATGAAGATGCAAACAAGTAATGGCGCTTAGTTAAGGGCTAATGACATATAAGGAAAATTAAGTTGACATGATAAGCTGCCATGACTACAGATATTTGAAGAAGGCAAATTCAGCTAAGTATTGAGACAAACAAGTTTCCTACATTGCTTGGTATTATTCCGGATCAAATGGTTATTAAAAATGAAAAATAATTCTAGACCTAAAAAGTTCAGTACAGAGGAGTCGGTAAGTTCTGAAGCAGCCTTTTAATCAGAGAAAGAGATCTGTGAATCAAGAAGAGGTACAAAAACACTACCGCGCGAGCATATATATATATATATAACTTTTTGGATCAGAAAAGGCTGGCGGTGGAAGAACTACGATGAACTATGAAGAACAGCGGGATCTTGGAAACCCTAAAATGAGGATCTGAGAAGTAGAAAGGGAGACACTTACGATTGCGGATCTTCTCTGGAGGTCGCCGCTGTTCTCTGGATCGGTTCGGGTTGATGTAGCGGCCAACGTCGACGGAGACAGAGGTGAAGCACGGCGGTTGCGAAGCTCGAGCAGCAGGGGGTTTGCAAGAGGAAGAAGATGGAGCAAGAGAGGAGAATGAGAAGGCCGAGGCGTGCCTATTTATAAGGAAAAGATGTGAACAGACGGGCGCGAAAATCAAGGGAGAACCGAATAATGGTTATCCAGCTATACAGGCGCCTCGATTCTCAGGAAACATTAAAGATAAAAGATCCGTTGGAAGATGACGTCATGAAAGTTTTTTGCGTTGTCAAGAGATGATGTCATGGTGGGTTACAAGAAAATTTCAGCGAAGATAAGAAGATGGATTTTTGTCTAAGTATTGAAGATTGACAAAGAACGAAGTTCAAAGTCAACCTGGGGCCTAATGTTGGGGATATTACTATCAGTTACGAAGCTTTCCTGTGACGGCTAAAGCTCCTTGCACCCAAGGGTGTTGCATAGCTGCGGGAGAACAAGTGACACTCTTCTTCATATTTTCATAAGAAATAAATCTAACATTGGAAGGGATAATCGAGTTTGAAATAGTCGAGCTCTGTAGTTCCCCCATCGTGAATCCATCTTGGAAGCGAGAAGTGAATTCTTGATCCTCCTCCATGGTATCTATCCTCTTCAAATCAGCCTCCATCTCTTCCTCCGTTGCTGGCCCAAAGTGGTCAGCATCCCTGTTTTTCCTTGATCTCGATGCCAGATGGGACACCCGGCTCTCCCCGACTGACTCTTGAGAAGACATCTTGCTCTAATCTACGGCAGCAACAACTCAAAACACAAACATAGGACAATTGCGTGATACAGGAGTCAAAACCTTCGGGAGATTATATAATGATTTTTTACCGACCAAAATACGTAACGTGCAAGAAAACGGAGTCCGGAGAGCACACGAGGTGCCCAAGGGTAGGGGGCGTGCCCACGGGGGTAGGGCGCGCCCTCCACCCTCATGGAGCCCTTGTGTCCTTCCCGGACTGCTTCTTATTTTTCTATTTTTCTAAATATTCCAAAACGGAGAAATATTGCCATTAGAACTGTTTTGGAGTCGGTTTACTTACCGTACCAAATAGCTATTCCCTTTCGGAGTCTGAAACGTTCCGGAAAGTGTCCCTTATGTATTCCTCCGGGGTTACGGTTTCAATAACATTGGTTTCAACATTTATAGGATTACCTGAGATATAATATTTGATTCTTTGACCGTTCACCACCTTCGGATTTGTGCCTTCGAAGTTGTTGATTTTTATGGCACCGGAACGATAGACCTCCTCGATAACGTAAGGACCTTCCCATTTAGAGAGAAGTTTTCCTGCAAAAAATCTTAAACGAGAGTTGTATAGCAATACATAATCACCTACATTAAACTCATGCTTTTGTATCCTTTTGTCATGCCATCTTTTAACTTTTTCTTTAAACAATTTGGCATTCTCATAGGCTTGGGTTCTCCATTCATCAAGTGAGCTAATGTCAAATAACCTCTTCTCACCGGCAAGTTTGAAATCATAATTGAGCTCTTTAATAGCCCAATAAGCCTTATGTTCTAGTTCAAGAGGTAAGTGACATGCTTTTCCATAAACCATTTTATACGGAGACATACCCATAGGATTTTTATATGCAGTTCTATAGGCCCATAATGCATCATCAAGTTTCTTGGACCAATTCTTTCTAGATCTATTAACAGTCTTTTGCAGAATTAATTTGAGTTCTCTATTACTCAATTCTACTTGACCACTAGACTGTGGGTGATAAGGAGATGCAATTTTATGATTAACATCATACTTAGCAAGCATTTTACGGAAAGCACCATGAATGAAGTGTGAACCACCATCAGTCATTAAATATCCAGGGACTCCAAACCTCGGAAAAATAACTTCTTTAAGCATCTTAATAGAGGTGTTATGATCAGCACTACTAGTTGGAATAGATTCTACCCACTTAGTAACGTAATCAACAACACCTAAAATATGTGTATATCCATTAGAGGCAGGAAACGGTCCCATATAATCAAAGCCCCATACATCAAATGGTTCAATAACAAGTGAATAATTCATATTTCTTGACGTCTCCTAATATTACCAATTCTTTGACATTCGTCACAAGACAAGACAAACTTACGGGCATCCTTGAAGAGAGTAGGCCAATAAAAACTGGATTGCAATACCTTATGTGCAGTTCTATCTCCAGCGTGGTGTCCTCCATAAGCTTCAGAGTGACACTTGCATAGGATTTGTTCCTATTCATGATCAGGTACACAATGTCTAATAACACCATCTACTCCTTCTTTATAGAGATGTGTGTCATCCCAAAAGTAATGTCTTAAATCATAGAAAAACTTTTTCTTTTGCTGGTATGTGAAACTAGGTGGTATAAATTTAGCAACAATTTAATTAGCATAATCAGCATACCATGGAGCAGTATGAGAAGAATTTATGACATTTAATTGTTCATCAGGAAAGCTATCATCAATAGGTAGTGGGTCATCAAGAACATTTTCTAACCTAGACAAGTTATCTGCAACGGGGTTCTCAGCTCCCTTTCTATCAATAATATGCAAATCAAATTCTTGTAGCAAGATAACCCATCTAATAAGTCTAGGTTTAGCATCTTTCTTTTCCATAAGATATTTAATAGCAGCATGATCTGTGTGAATAGTTACTTTAGAATCAACAATATAAGGTCTGAACTTATCACAAGCAAATACAACTGCTATGAATTCTTTTTCAGTAGTAGCATAATTTCTCTGGGCATTGTCTAGAGTTTTACTAGCATATTGAATAACATTTAATTTCTTATCAACTCTTTGCCTTAGAACAACACCTACAGCATAATCACTAGCATCACACATAATTTCAAAAGCTAGATTCCAGTCAGGTGGCTGAACAATAGGTGCAGAGATCAATGTTTTCTTAAGTATTCAAATGCTTCTACACAATCATCATCAAAGACGAATGGCATATCTTTTTGTAATAAATTAGTGAGAGGCCGAGAAATTTTTGAGAAGTCCTTAATGAACCTCCTATAAAAGCCGGCATGACCAAGGAAACTTCTTATACGTTTGATGTCCTTGGGACACGGCATCTTTTCAATAGCATCAACTTTAGCTTTATCAACTTCAATGCCCCTTCAGAAATTTTGTGCCCCAAGACAATACCTTCATTAACCATAAAGTGGCACTTCTCCCAATTCAAGACAAGGTTAGTTTCTTCACATCTCTGCAAAACTCGATCAAGGTTGCTTAAGCAATCATCAAAAGAGGATCCATAAACGGAGAAATCGTCCATGAAAACTTCATAAATCTTTTCATAAAAGTCAGAGAATATAGCCATCATGCATCTTTGAAAGGTAGTAGGTGCATTACATAAACCAAAAGGCATACGTCTATAAGAAAAAGTACCAAAAGGGCAAGTAAAAGTGGTCTTAGCTTGATCATCAGCTGACATAGGTATTTGAGAGAAACCAGAATAACCGTCTAGGAAGCAAAAATGTGTAAGTTTGGATAATCTTTCTAGCATTTGATCAATAAAAGTTAAGGGGTAATGATCTTTTTAGTAGCCTTATTTAATTTGTGCAAATCAATTACCATCCTATAACCTGTAATAATTCTTTGCGGGATCAATTCATCTTTATCATTAGGAATGATGGTAATACCTCCCTTCTTAGGAACACAATGGACAGGACTTACCCACTTACTATCAGCAACGGGATAAATTATACCTGCCTCAAGGAGCTTTAGTATTTCTTTTCTTACCACTTCTTTCATCTTAGGATTCAGCCGTCGTTGATGATCAATAACTGGTTTGGCATCTTTCTCCAAATTTATTTTGTGTTGACATAGAGTGGGACTAATGCCCTTAAGATCATCAAGAGTATATCCAATAGCAGCACGGTGCTTCTTCAGAGTTTTCAATAATTTTTCTTCCTCCTTCTCTGAAAGGTTAGCACTAATAATAACAGGATATATCTTCTTTTCATCAAGATACGCATATTTAAGAGTATCAAGCAATGGTTTAAGCTCAAAAACGGGATCACCCTTGGGTGGAGGAGTATCCCCTAAGATTTCAACAGGCAAGTTCTGTTTCAGAATAGGTCCATGTTTAATGAACACTTCATCTATTTCCCTTCTTTCATTCATAAACATATCATTTTCATGGTCTAGCAAATATTGTTATAAGGGATCACTAGGAGGTACAGCAATAGAAGCAAGACCAATAATTTCATATTTACTAGGAAATTCCTCTTCACGGTGTTGTCTACGAAATTTAGAAAAGTTGAACTCATGAGACATATCACCTAAACCAATAGTAACAACATCCTTTTTGAGTCTATCCTAGCATTAACATTGTTTAAGAAGGGTCTACCAAATATAATGGGACAAAAGCTATCTTGTGGGGAACCAAGAACAAGAAAATCAGCAGGATATTTAGTGTTCCCACACAAGACTTCAACATCTCTAACAATCCCCATTGGTGAAATAGTATCTCTATTGGCAAGTTTAATTGTGACATCAATATCTTCTAACTCAGCAGGTGCAATATCATGCATAATTTCTTTGTATAAGTCAATAGGTATTGCACTAGCACTAGCACCCATATCACACAAGCCATGATAACAATGATCTCCTATTTTAACAGAAATAACAGGCATGCCTACCACAGGTCTATGTTTGTCTTTAGCACAAGGTTTAGCAATTCTAGAAGTTTCATCACATAAATAAATAACATGCCCATCAATATTATCATCCAAGATATCCTTAACAATAGCAATATTAGGTTCAACTTTAACTTGCTCAGGAGGTGTATAGGTTCTAATATTGTTTTTATGAACCACAGTTGAAGCTTTAGCATGATCTTTTATCCTAACAGAAAAAGGTGGTTTCTCAACATAAGCAGTAGGAATAATAGGATCATTATAAGTGATAGTCTTTTCTTCAACTTTAATAGGTGCAGCTACTTTTACTTCTATGGGAGGATGATATTTAAACCACTTCTCCTTAGGGAGATCAACATGAGTAGCAAAAGATTCACAAAAAGAAGCTACTATATCAGAGTCAAGACCATATTTAGTGCTAAATCTACGGAAACATCGGTATCCATAAAAGATTTAACAAATCAAACTTAGGTGTCATACCTGACTCCTTACCTTCGTCGAGATCCCAATCTTCAGAGTTGCATTTAATTCTTTCCAATAAATCCCATTTGAATTCAATAGTCTTCACCATAAAAGAGCCAGCACTAAAAGTATCGAGCATGGTGCGATTGTTGTCAGAAAGCCGAGCATAAATTTTTTGGATAATCATTTCTCTTGAGAGCTCATGATTGGGGCATGAATATGACATTGATTTAAGCCTCCCCCAAGCTTGAGCGATGCTTTCTCCTTCGTGAGGCCAAAAATTATATATACAATTACTATCACGATGAGCAAGATGCATAGGATAAAACTTCTCATGAAATTCCAATTTCAATCCTTTGTAGTTCCATGATCCCATATCATCACATAGCCTATACCATGTCAATGCATCTCCCTTCAAAGATAAAGGGAAGACCTTCTTCTTGATAACATCATCGGGCATACCTGTAAGCTTAAATAATCCACAAACTTCATCCACATATATTAGGTGCTCATCAGGATGTAATGTTCCATCTCCTGCAAAAGGACTAGCTAGCAGTTTTTCTATCATACCTGAAGGAATTTCAAAGTAGACATTTTCATTTTCAGTAGGTTCAGTAGGTTGAGGAGCAACTCTTTGCTCTACTTGTCGGGGTGAAGATACCCCGAACAAGCCCCTTAGAGGATTAATTTTCATAGCAACAAGTGACAGTAAATTTTAGCACACTATATAAATTTTTCCTTACCAAATTCCACCTACCAAAGGCACTTCACTCCCCGGCAACGGCGCCAGAAAAGAGTCTTGATGACCCACAAATATAGGGGATCTATCATAGTCCTTTCAATAAGTAAGAGTGTCGAACCCAACGAGGAGCAGAAGGAAATGATAAGCGATTTTCAGCAAGGTATTCTCTACAAGCACTGAAATTATCGGTAACAGATAGTTTTGTGATAAGGTAATTGGTAACGAGCAATAAGTAAATAAAGTAAATAAGGTGCAGCAAGGTGGCCCCATCCTTTTTGTAGCAAAGTATAAGCCTGGACAAACTCTTATATAGTGAAAAGCACTCCCGAGGACACATGGGAATTATCATCAAGCTAGTTTTCATCATGTTCATATGATTCACGTTCGATACTTTGATAATTTGATATGTGGGTGGACCGGTGCTTGGGTACTGTCCTTACTTGGACGAGCATCCCACTTATGATTAACCCCTATTGCAAGCATCCGCAACTACAACAGAAGTATTAAGGTAAACCTAACCATAGCATGAAACATATGGATCCAAATCAGCCCCTTACGAAGCAACGCATAAACTAGGGTTTAAGCTTCTGTCACTCTAGCAACCCATCATCTACTTATTACTTCCCAATGCCTTCCTCTAGGCCCAAATAATGGTGAAGTGTCATGTAGTCGACGTTCACATAACACCACTAGAGGAGAGACAACATACATCTCATCAAAATATCGAACGAATACCAAAATCACATGACTACTAATACCAAGACTTCTCCCATGTCCTCAGGAACAAACGTAACTACTCACAAAGCATATTCATGTTCATAATCAGAGGGGTATTAATATGCATATAGGATCTGAACATATGATCTTCCACCAAATAAATCGACTAGCATCAACTACAAGGAGTAATCCACACTACTAGCAACATATAGGTACCAATCCCAGACTTAGATACAAGAATTGGATACAAGAGATGAACTAGAGTTTGAGAGGAGATGGTGCTGGTGAAGATGTTGATGGAGATTGGCACCCTCCCGATGAGAGGAGCGTTGGTGATGACGATGGTGATGATTTCCCCCTTTCGGAGGGAAGTGTCCCTGGCAGAACAGCTCCGCCGGAGCCCTAGATTGGTTCCACCAAGGTTCCACCTCATGGCGGCGGAGTCTCGTCCTGCAAGCTTTCTTATTATTTTTTCCTCAACGAAAGACTCCATATAGCAGAAGATGGGCATCGGAGGGCCACCAGGGGGCCCATGAGGCAGGGGGGCGCGCCCCCCACCCTCGTGGCTGGTGAGTAGCCCCCCTCTGGTACTTCTTGTGTTCAGTATTTTTTATATATTCTGAAAATAACTTCTGTCAAGTTTCAAGACTTTTGGAGTTATGCAAAATAGGTCTCTAATATTTGCTCCTTTTCCAGCCCAGAATCCCAACTGCCGGCATTCTCCCTCTTTATGTAAACCTTGTAAAATAAGAGAGAATAGGCATAAGTATTGTGACATAATGTGTAGAAATAGCCCATAATGTAATAAATATCGATATAAAAGCATGATGCAAAATGGACGTATCACCTTACAACACACATAAGGAAGATCTTGATCAGGTTAACTGAGAGTTGCCATACTATCAGTAGAATATGTATTGAGTACATCCAAATTCGATTGGTGTCACATGCATAACAATACAAAATTGTACCCACATCAAATGAAAATCAAATTGTAGAACTGAACCAAATAGTTAAATGGACAGCAGACCAAATGAACCAAAATAGTTAACTGAGCAGAACATTGCAGAATAGAAACATGTTCTAGAAGATAAGCAGTTAACAAAACAAAGAATGTTTGAGAACAGTACTACGAAATGTAGCAATTGTTGGACCAAACTGTTAAATGAACATTACATTTCAGAGGACCAAACTGTTAACTGAACATCAGATTGCATATTAGCATTACAGAGGACAAATCACTAGAAGGCACTAGTGGTGGCCTCGAGAAAATAGCACAAACTATATTTTAATGTAGACAACCGCATGGCGGTGTCGACGGTGCCCTCAAAGACGAGGTGCCCCTCCAAGATCTAGCGGTCGACACACATGGCAGCCATAACGACCTTCTGGGCACGTGCGGCCGCATGCTACTAAGCTCCACGTTATACCGTGTGCAAAATGGCTGTGGGCGGCGCTTAATTGGAGGAGGGGGCAGTGATTTCGGTGGAAGGTGTCGCGCCGGCGGTCGGGGCATGTGAGACGGGAAAGGAGGAGGATGGTGTGGGTGGGGTGTGGATTACTTGACCATATTGATGAGGCCGTGCAGCAAGAAGAAGGGTCGGCGGTGAGGAGGCCGCGCACCAAGAAGAAGGGTCACCGGCGAGGAGGTGGCGCTGCAAGAATAAGGGTCGCCGGCGAGGAGGCAGCGCTGCAAGAAGAAGGGTAGCCGGTGAGGAGGTGGCGCTGCAAGAAGAAGGGTTGCCGGCGAGGAGGATGAGCTGCTAGTATTCAGCAGTGAAGGTTTGAACTTGGAAAGCAAGGATGAACAGTGGAAATGTGGCTTTTGGTGGGAGGGAGGGGGCTGGGAGATAGATATTTCCGCGATGGCAAAAAAAATTCGCTCGGTGCCACGTGAAACTGGAGCGCAAGTGTGGTTCAAGCGGGGGCGACAGACTATAGATGACGAAGCTTCCCGCGTAAGCCAGACAAGACGGTGCGCCAAGATATTTTATATCGCATCCGACACGATTCCTTCTAGTAAACTGTTTGTGGTATACCTGATTTTCTCATTATGTTTTGAACGACAAAATGGTGTTACGGAGGGAAAGCATGGTGTTTGAATTGCTATAAAATTTACATACAGTAAACATGCAACTAGTACATGAGTGTCGTGTTTAAATTTGGAATTATTCCAGGTTCGTTTGGCATTTTTATGCATTAATTGTGTTTTTGGGTATTTAATGTGCATAATTCAAATTTGAACTACAAGCGCATGCTCCAATGCACCAAAGTTTGTTGAAAGATCACATGTGTGTCTTTGGGTGAATTTATAGGTCCCATGCAAGAAGTGGGGATGAAATTCAAACATGTGGGCGTCGTGGCTCGGCCGGAAAGATTGAGAAACTTGGTTTTTTAATTCTTCTAAATCCAAAACACGCCTGAAAATTATGAAACTTGGCATGGTGTCATGAGATGGCACCAACATGCTGTGGTAAATTTTTGGGCCGAATTGGGACAAGCTTTGGTGTAAGCTTCTTGCAAACCGAAGTTTCCCTCAAGAAGGCTCGTGCTTCCAGAGGGAACGTGTCACCTCCGTGTGCGAAACGACATACATACACTGCCTTCTCCCGCCTTAATTTTTTTACACACGCAGATTAGACCAAATAGAAGTATTGTGCTAAATTTTGGAGTTATTCCAGGTTCGTTTGGCCTTTTTTCTATATTAATTGAGTTTCTCCGCATTTAATGTGGATAATTCAAATTTGAACTACAAGCACATGCTCCAGTCCACCAAAGTTGGTTCAAAAATCACATGTGTGTCCTTGAGTGAATTTTTAGGTCCCATGCAAGAAATGGAAATGAAATTCAAACATTTGGGCGTCGTGGCTCGGCCAGAAAGATTGAGAAACTTGGTTTTTTTAATTCCTGTAAATCCAAAACACGCCTGAAAATCATGAAACTTGGCATGGTGTCATGACATGGCACCAACATGTTGCGGTAATTTTTTTGGCCGAATTGGGACAAGCTTTGGTGTAAGCTTCAAGCAAACCGGAGCTTCCGTCAAGAAGGCTCGTGGTTCCAAGAGGGAACGTGTCACCTCCATGTGTGAAACGACATACGTACACTGCCTTCCCCCGCCTTAATTTTTTTACATACGCAGATTAGACCAAATAGAAGTATCGTGCTAAATTTTGGAATTATTTCGGGTTCGTTTGGCCATTTTTATACATTAATTGAGTTTCCATGCATTTAATGTGCATAATTCAAATTTGAACTACAAGCACATGCTCTAGTGCACCAAAGTTGGTTGAAAAATCACGTGTGTGTCCTTGGGTGAATTTCTAGGTCCCATGCAAGAAATGGGAATGAAATTCAAACATCTGGACGTCGTGGCTCGGCCGGAAAGATTAAGAAACTTGATTTTTTAATTCCCGTAAATTCAAAACACGCCTGAAAATCATGAAACTTGGCATGGTGTCATGACATGGCACCAACATGTTGCGGTAATTTTTTTGTCAGAATTAGGATGTGACGCCCCCGATTCAATAGTACACTAATCATACACGCAAATATGTATGATCAAGATCAAGGACTCACGGGAAGATATCACAACACAACTCTAAACACAAATTAAAATAATACAAGCTTTATATTACAAGCCATGGGCCTCGAGGGCTCGAATACATAAGCTCGGAAACACAAGAGTCAGCGGAAGCAACAATATCTGAGTACATGCATGAGTTAGACAGGTTTGCATTAAGAAGGCTAGCACAAAAGCATCTACGATCGAAAAGGCAAGGCCTCCTGACTGGGAGCCTCCTAACTACTCCTGGTCGTCGGCGGTGTCCATGTAGTAATAGATATCGATGGTGGCATCTGAAACCTGGGCTCCGACATCTGGTTGCATCAACCGGAAAGAAGAAGAAAGGGGGAAAAGGGGAAGAAAAGCAACCGTGAGTACTCATCCAAAGTACTCGCAAGCAAGGATCTACACTACATATGCAACATTATCAAAGAAAGGATGTATATGTGGACTGGGCTGCAGAAATGCCAGAATAGAGAGAAGGCCTAGTCCTATCGAAGACTAGCATCTTCTGGAAAACCACCATCTTGCAGCAACAGGAGGGGGTAGAGTAGCATAAAGTAAGGTAGTAGTAGTGTTATCAACCTCGGTCAGAGATCCTTTCTTGACTCCCTGCAAGAAAGCAATCCCAGAGCCATACTATCCATTTCTCATATCCATGTCTCATCTCAAGTATCTAGTTCTAGTTGTATCGATCGGGATACAACTCCAAGTGTCTGTTACCGTATGACAGGCTATCGATAGATGTTTTCTTCCCTGCAGGGGTGCACCAACTTGCCCACCACGCTCGATTAACTCCGACTGGACACACTTTCCTGGGTCATGCCCGGCCTCGGACAAACAATACGCCGCAACCTGACCTAGGCTTAATAGAGAGGCCAACACGTCGGACTAAACCTATGCCCCCAGGGGTCATGGGCCATCTCCCCAGGAACTCCTGCACGTTGCGTGCGCGGCCGGTGAGCAGACCTAGCTACCTCTTTCAACAAGGCAGGTGCTTACGCAGTCCAAGCCGGCGCGCGCCGCTCAGTCGCCGACGTCTACTAAGCTTCGGCTGATGCATACGACGCAGAACGCCCATACTATGCCCACGTGATGGTTAGTGCTATCAGGCCAGAGGCCCCTCGGATCAAATATCCAAATCGTAGTGGATTAGGAATGCGCAGTAACAAGCAGAGACTCATGAAAGATGTGACCCCGTTGCCCCGTATCGAGGACTTACGGCAATGGCTAGGAATGCCCGGCCACTTCGTAATTATATCGCGGGCACCCTCCAGGTCAACCCGTCTCCACATCATTCGCAATTAAGCTCGCACGGGTACCCCTCAGGGTCGACCCGTCTTTGGTAACATGGTTCAGTGTAAAGTCATAGTAACCATAGTAACCGTGTGTCTAACACCAAGAGGAAAACCTGAGGAATCATCCTTGACGGATTCCACTCGATGTAATCACCAAGGTGAACGTAAGAGGAACCACGCTCGAAGTTCACACTTGAGGGGTTGCACGACAGAGTCGTATCGGAAGTGGTTAAGGTGGAATCACCCTCGATGACCACGACCGAATAGCTACACTATAGGGTAACATCAGAAGTGTTGATGAGGTCTCACCCCCGGCACTCGATAGTAACCCAGTAGTGTCACGCAAATAAGGGGAAAGTTATGTGCGGTGTCGGGGACTGGTCTTCGATCCCGTTGATCGGGTCTTCGATGATGAAGCGGGGGCAACAAGGACAAGGTGGGGGGGTCACTGATGGATCACTAACCAACCTATACTAAGTAGTTTAGGATAAGCAGGTAGGTAACAACAGCAGGTTACAATAAACAGGCTATGCATCAGAATAGGAGCAATCAATTACAGTAGCAAAACCTAATGTAAGCATGAGAGAATGGAATGGGCGATATCGGGATGATCAAAGGGGGGCTTGCCTGGTTGCTCTGGCATGGAGGGGTCGTCGTCGACGTAATCACAGGGACATCAGCAGCGGTCTCGGGGTCTACCGAAGAGAAGAGGGGGGAGAAACAGTAAATATAAAGCAAACATAGCATCACAAAGTATAACGTGGCAATATGTTGTGCCGGGTGTGACCTAACGTATGGCTACACGATAAAGGTGAAGGGGGAATTCAACCGGGAATGATTTCCCGGTTCCGGACCTGTGTCATACAGATGACCGGAGAGGGAATGTTCCATGTTCATCATGCTAGGGGCATGTGACAGATGAACGGACCGCGTATTCGAATTCGTTGAATTTTTCTGAGCAACTTTCATATAGAAAACATTTTCATTCGAGTTACAGTTTAACTTCTATTAATTTTCAAAGATTTTAGCATTTTCTGAAATTACAGCTAATTCAAAATAAATAGGGAAATTGCTATGTGTACCCACTATGTACACACCCAAATAGGCTGACATGTGGGACTAGGGGACTGGGTTGACCCAGTCAAAGGTTGACCAGTCGACAGGGCGTATGGCCCACATGCCATAGGCTACACCTAGCCAAATTAATAAAAATTAACCTAATCAAATGGAGCCCACATTTCATCAGCACATTAGGCTAATTGATCTACTAATTTAAATCCTAATCTGTACTAGTCAAACAAGGGCCGGCCACACACACCTCTGTGCACACCACTCACGCACAGACATTACACGCCACACACGGCCATGTACAGGGCCTTGGCGCCCATGGCCAAGATCTCTAGCAGTAAATGGCAGCAGTAGCTAGTAGCAAGCAGAGCAAAGCAGTAGCGGCAAGCAGCAGGAGCAAATAGCAGCAGTAGCAAAGCAGCGGCGGCGGCAACGGGCGGCTTCAGCATAGAGCAGCAGCCGGCAACGAGCAGCACACGCAGTTGCGGCAGCAGCGAGCGGGAACAACAGTCGCGTGCGCGCGTTGTGCGCGGCCGGAGCTCTCACACGCACGGGCAGGGCGACCAGGGGGCGCGCGGGAGCACGCACGGGGGTGAGTCCAGGCGCAGACGGGCGGGCGCGGATGCGCGCGGGCACGCGCGAGGGCCCGACTAGGGGCACAGACGGGCCAACTCCGGCCATGGTGGCTGGTCCTCGTGGGGCAACGCATACGGCGACAAATGGAAGGGGGAAAGCAGGGGAATCGAGAGAGGAGCTCACTGCGAGCTCAAAGGCGAGGTCGGGGAGGCCGGGGACGCAGTGAAGGCGACGAATTCGTCGATGGCGTCGCGGTGGCTAGAGGTTGAAGACGACATCGATGGCGACGACAGAGAACTCCCAGGCTCGAGCCGAAGGGCGGGGCCGATGTGGACGACGACGGCGGTCCTCCTGGGTGTCTCACGACAGCGAGGGTTGTCCAGTGGTCTTGGCAATGACGAGGCAGCAACGACGATGGCGTTCGGTTGAGGTCGGACGTGGGCGGGGAGGAGAGCAACAGCGCAGGAGGGAAGAAGCGGGCGACGTTAGGGTGAGCGTGGAGGGCTCGGCGCGGCTATATAGGGCAGGGGAGCCGGGGATGCTCGACGTGTGGCGCCGGCCATGGAGATGTCGCCACGACTGCCCTGACTGCTCCTGTAGCTGGGAGGAGAGGATTGGGGGTGGGTTGGGCCAAAACTATTAGCTTAAGGCCCAGAGGCATAGTGATAGGTTTTCCTTTTTTTAATTTACGTTACTGTTTTGCCTTTGCTTCTGTTTTGCATTATTTTGAGCTACTAAATGATTATTGTAAAAGGATGAAACTTGACACATAATTACTTGGCAATATCCTCAGTTGGCTCAAAAAGGTTGAGGCTGGTTGGAAACCATTTAAATTTTGTTTAAATAGAAAAGGGTTAAATGTTGCTGTTTTGACCCTGTTTTAAAAGGGTTAGGGGCAATTTAATACTTCAAATAATATTAGTTTATACATGTCAATTACTTGGTAATTATTTTCAACCTAACCAAAAATTCTGTTTTAATGTTTGAAGAAATAATAATTTGACATGCAATTTGAATATGACTATGAATTGATTTGGAACAAAGTGATGATTAAAAAAATAATTGTGATGACTTGGCTGTCATTAGCAGGAGTTTACTGTAGCATGATTATCGGGGTGTTACAAATCTCCTCCACTACAAGAAATCTCGTCCCAAGATTTAAGGGGTGGAGTAAGGGGGAAGACTCGGGAAGGATGGAGCTCAACACATAATTGGCACCTGGGGGCCATCTCAGTGAACGTGGCATAGAGGCATCTCTCGAGTTGAAACTTAATAAAACATCGAGAGCAAAGTATGAAGGTACAATAAGAAGTTTCAAGCGAATGGACAAACGATTGATACATGAACAGAGTGTGAGAAAGGGGTTCAGAGCATCGGGATAGATCATCTCTCGAAGGGTGGCTCATGAATTACATATGAAACCAAACGTGAGGAAAAGCTTTTAGAAACAGGGGTATACATGAGAGTCAGGTTTCGATCATGTGGAACTGTGGGTTATGGGCCCACTATGTGGGTTAAAAGTAGAAAGGGGCCGATAGCAGGGCATGTCAGATGATAGACTGTCAGTTATGTTGCCAACAACGTTGGTACCAAGGGCGAGGGACGAAGAGAACTATTTTCCTGCTCGTCGAACGAGGCGGACCAATAGGCAAAGTTCTCATCCATCGATGGTTACCAGAATGTCAACAGCAATGATAACAAGGTCTTACTGACAAATTGTACACCGAGGTGTTTACATAAGTAGGGAACTATTACTGCTTAGATCATATAGATCACAAGAAAGGTTAAATAAAAAAATGGAAAGGAAAATGTGGTTATTAGTTTAACCAGACCAATGGAAAGGAAAAGGTGCTTATACAAAAGTATTAGAGTATATGCTTCCCAAGAACAAACAGAGCATGATATACATGACTGGACATCAAGTACCTATCCATTTAGTTAATGGGCAAGGAGAATCATGATGTTTACCCATACAATGGTGTTTGGATAATTGATCAAGAAACATTTAGCATTGTGCATCCAATGTTCTTAATGATGTTCGGAGTAACACAATCATACTTTTGGATAGCATTGACATGGTCATCAGGTAAAGGCCGGACCTTGGGAACACAAAGGATCCATCGGGAATTACTTGAACACCTCATGCAATTTTATCAGGGAAGATGAGGAGGTGGCCGATGAACAAATTTGTGTTCAAGTAAGGATGTATTCCCAAAATTTATATGAACAAATTCGTGTTGGGGGAGGCAAGAATGGTGTGGATGATAACACAAATCGTCGAGGGATAAGGATGGTATTTCTCATCATGAATTCGATTGATATCCTGGAAGAGCTCAGAATGTTGATGATGATCACGACACATTTTTCGAGAGATTTCAAGAAGATGCAGTCGATCGGCGATGACATCACGTCAAAGGAATGATGAAGCGAAAGGTTATTAGAACAACGGGTGCGACACAAACTCGAAATCAAGCTTGTTGTTCAAGGCGAAATGATATGACGAGGAAGACCGACGTAAGCTTAGCTCATCGTCGAAAATTGTGCTCCGGGAAGAAGAACCAGGTAGCACAGTTAAAATTTGGCATGAAATGATATAGCCGGTCAGGCTAGGAATGACTTGAAGGATTATTAAACTCGTAAGCAATGAAAATTACTTAGAGTTATTGAATCGGAGTGTGGAATCAATTCACTTATCGGTGTTCTCGGTTGACAAACAACCCAGATCCCATGAAGTGACAAAGACAGGGTAAGGTAGTACTCCATCAAAAGTTCATAAGATGTAGTGCAATGACATGATATCCTCGAGATACCAGAGGGTAATACTCGAAGGAAGATCAAAATAGAGGTTGCGGAGATGCATTGATCTGCAGAAGAAAGGTGCTTTAACTTGTGCGAGAAATGGAATCAAAGGGGAACAATCATGGTCAGAACCACGGTTGTAAAGGATCAAATCCTAGATATAAGATGATCTTATACCAAGGGGATAATTAATTTTAAGAGAAGCTTCCATGATAAGATCTACATCGTGTCCATGGGCATGAACACAAAGTTCAAGGTCGACTCCCACTTCTTCAATGCATATCATTTCATTTACTTCTCGCTTTCGATGAAGTTGTAGTGTTAAAATATTATCTGGCAAAACACCAGAAGGGTAAGACTCGTTAAAACTCTCGGGTTCAAACGGATTATGGGAGGCATAGGTTCAACCCATAGGGGCATATTAGGAACATATACCACAAACTTAATGAGTAAATAACACAAGATCGAAAGCAGAGCATGGTTGACAAAAGGAGAGGACACAATTACCAAAGGCATTATGTATTTGGGAAAGAACTTCACGAGGTTCTTTTAATAAGAAGGACACTGTCGGATGTTAATCCAATAATGGATCCGACGATCCACAACGGAGCTGATGTGAGTATCGATATTCAATCAGAAGAAGAAATAATGCAGAGGGATCAGATTTTGGAAATATCTCACAATTCCAAAGCTTAATTGCAAAGGAATTATGATCTCCAATTCGGGGGATCAGAATCCGATGCTCTGATCAAAGGATAAGCAAGTTGAAAAGACATAGACCGACAATCATTCAAGGTTTGATTTGCCGAGAACCAGCTCATGTATGGAGTGGAGTCTGAGCTAGAAGTATAAATAATTACCAGAGAATTACTAATGAATGTGTGCATTCACGCACATGTCAAATAAATAGGATAAGAATGACAATCTCAAAGGAGTATAATGAATATTGTTAGACATATGGAATTAACCATAATGCAAGACGATAAGGAAGAATAGTAGCAATAGGCTACTGAGGATTATCGGAAGATCGAATAGTATTCCAAAGAATTTTCTGAGACATATGAACAACTGGGGATGAACGAACCCCGGTTAAGTGAATTATCCACAGTTCGAAAAGAAGCTGCAAATCAGAAGGCACGAAGGATTCTCGGAACAACGGAGAGTACTAGTGGTATCTTGTAATAACAGGAGCAACTATGGATGAAGGTACAAGCGGCAAGGATGTTATTCAGGGGGATTATCGGTGGTCAGGAACTGCAAGGCAGTTGACACAGGGTCTCGAGAAACATCGAGGAGTATCTACAGAATCTTTTGGCGAAGCAAGCGATCATTAGTAATGTCGGGGATCTCCAAGAGGAAGTGGGTACGAGAACCTAATGTCAGAGTTAGTAAAATGTTTAACCCGAATAGACGAGAGATCAGAGTCCCAGAGTATAGACGAGGAGTAAAAGATCATAATACCACCCAATGGCGACGTGGGCCCGTAAGCCACACAAACAAGTTAGTAAAACAGTTTTGGACGACTAGACTCAACTTCGACCAAGGAGTTGGAAAGGGGGCTACCTACAGGCAGTCGGCTCTGATACCAACTTGTGACGCCCCCGATTCAATCGTACACTAATCATACACGCAAATGTGTACGATCAAGATCAAGGACTCACGGGAAGATATCACAACACAACTCTAAACACAAATTAAAATAATACAAGCTTTATATTACAAGCCATGTGCCTCGAGGGCTCGAATACATAAGCTCGAAAACACAAGAGTCAGCGGAAGCAACAATATCTGAGTACAGACATGAGTTAGACAGGTTTGCCTTAAGAAGGCTAGCACAAAAGCATCTACGATCGAAAAGGCAAGGCCTCCTGCCTGGGAGCCTCCTAACTACTCCTGGTCGTCGGCGGTCTCCACGTTGTAGTAGATATCGACGGTGGCATCTGGCTCCTGGGCTCCGACATCTGGTTGCATCAACCGGAAAGAAGAAGAAAGGGGGAAAAAGGGGAAGCAAAGCAACCGTGAGTACTCATCCAAAGTACTCGCACGCAAGGATCTACACTAAATATGCAACATTATCAAAGGAAGGCTGTATATGTGGACTGGGCTGCAGAAATGCCAGACTAGAGAGAAGGCCTAGTCCTATCGAAGACTAGCATCTTCTGGAAAACCACCATCTTGCAGCAACAGGAGGGGGTAGAGTAGCATAAAGTAAAGTAGTAGTAGTGTTATCAACCCCGGCCAGAGATCCTTTCTCGACTCCCTGCGAGAAAGCAATCCCAGAGCCATACTATCCATTTCTCATATCCATGTCCCATCTCAAGTATCCAGTTCTAGTTGTATTGATCGGGATACAACTTAAAGTGTCCGTTACCGTAGGCCAGGCTATCGATAGATGTTTTCTTCCCTACAGGGGTGCACCAACTTACCCACCACGCTCGACTAACTCCGGCCGGACACACTTTCCTGGGTCATGCCTGGCCTCGGCCAAACAATACGCCGCAACCCGACCTAGGCTTAATAGAGAGGCCAGCACGCCGGACTAAACCTATGCCCCCAGGGGTCATGGGCCATCTCCCCAGGAACTCCTGCACATTGCGTGCGCAGTCGGTGAGCAGACCTAGCTACCTCCTTCAACAAGGCAGGTGCTTACGCAGTCCAAGCCGGCGTGCGCCGCTCAGTCGCTGACGTCTATTAAGCTTCAGCTGATGCATACGACGCAGAACACCGATACTATGCCCACGTGATGGTTAGTGCTATCAAACCAGAGGCCCCTCGGATGAAATATCCAAATCGTAGTGGATTAGGAACGCGCGTAACAAGCAGAGACTCACGAAAGATGTGACCCCATTGCCCCGTCTCGAGGACTTGCGGCAAGGGCTAGGAATGGCCGGCCACGCCTCGTAATTATCTCGCGGGCACCCTCCAGGTCAACTCGTCTCCACATCATTCGCAATTAAGCTCGCGCGGGTACCCCTCAGGGTCGACCCGTCTTTAGTAACATGGTTCAGTGTAAATTCATAGTAACCATAGTAACCGTGTGTCTAACACCTAGAGGAAAACTTGAGGAATCACCCTTGACAGATTCCACTCGGTGTAATCACCAAGGTGAACGTAAGAGGAACCACGCTCGAAGTTCACACTTGAGGGGTTGCACGACAGAGTCGTATCGGAGGTGGTTAAGGCGGAATCACCCTCGATGATCACGACCGAATATCTACACTACAGGGTAACGTCAGAAGTGTTGAGGAGGTCTCACTCCCGGCACTCGATAGTAACCCAGTAGTGTCGAGCAAATAAGGGGAAAGTGATGTGCGGTGTCGGGGCCTGGTCTTCGATCCCGTTGATCGGGTCTTCGATGATGAAGGAGGGGCAACAAGGACAAGGTGGGGGGGTCACTAATGGATCACTAACCAACCTATACTAAGCAGTTTAGGATAAGTAGGTAGGTAACAACAATAGGTTACAATAAACAGGCTATGCATCAGAATAGGAGCAATCAATTACAGTAGCAAAATCTAATGTAAGCATGAGAGAATGGAATGGGCGATATCGGGATGATCAAAGGGGGGGGCTTGCCTGGTTGATCTGGCAAGGAGGGGTTGTCGTCGACGTAGTCCATCACAGGGACAGCAGCGGTCTCGGGGTCTACCAAAGAGAAGAGGGGGAAGAAACAGTAAATATAAAGCAAACATAGCATCACAAAGCATAACGTGGCAATATGTTGTGCCGGGTGTGACCTTACGTATGGCTACATGATAAAGGTGAAGGGGGAATTCAACCGGGAATGATTTCCCGGTTCCGGACCTGTATCATACATATGACCGGAGAGGGAATGTTCCATATTCAGCATGCTAGGGGCATGTGACAGATGAGCGGACCGCGTATTCGGATTCGTTGAATTTTTCTGAGCAACTTACATATAGAAAACATTTTCATCCGAGTTACGATTTAACTTCTATTAATATTCAAAGATTTTAGCTTTTTTTGGAATTACTGCTAATTCGAAATAAATAGGGAAATTGCTATGTGTACTCACTGTGTACACACCCAAATAGGCTGACATGTGGGAAGAAGAACCAGGTAGCACAGTTAAAATTTGGCACGAAATGATATAGCCGATCAGGCTAGGAATGTCTTGAAGGATTATTAAACTCGTAAGCAATGAAAATTACTTAGAGTTATCGAATCGGAGTGTGGAATCGTTTCACTTATCGGTGTTCTCGGTTGACAAACAACCCAGATCCCATGAAGTGACAAAGACAGGGTAAGGTAGTACTCCATCAAAAGTTCATAAGATGTAGTGCAATGACATGATATCCTCGAGATACCAGAGGGTAATACTCGAAGGAAGATCAAAATAGAGGTTGCGGAGATGCATTAATCTACAAAAGACAGGTGCTTTAACTTGTCCGAGAAATGAAATCAAAGGGGAACAATCATGGTCAGAACCACAGTTGTAAAGGATCAAATCCTAGATATAAGATGATCTTATACCAAGGGGATAATTAATTTTAAGAGAAGCTTCCATGATAAGATCTACATCGTGTCCATGGGCATGAACACAAAGTTAAGGTCGACTCCCACTTCTTCAATGCATATCATTTCATTTACTTCTCACTTTCGATGAAGTTGTAGTGTTATAATATTATCTGGCAAAACACCAGAAGGGTAAGACTCGTTAAAACTCTCGGGTTCAAACGGATTATGGGAGACATAGGTTCAACCCATAGGGGCATATTAGGAACATATACCACAAACTTAAAGAGCAAATAACACAAGCTCGAAAGGAGAGCATGGTTGACAAAAGGAGAGGATACAATTACCAAAGGCATTATGTATTTGGGAAAGAACTTCACGAGGTTCTTTTAATAAGGACACTGTCGGATGATAATCCAATAATGGATCCGACGATCCACAACGGAGCTGATGTGAGTATCGATATTCAATCAGAAGAAGAAATAATGCAGAGGGATCAGATTTTGGAAATATCTGACAATTCCAAAGCTTAATTGCAAAGGAATTATGATCTCCAATTCGGGGGATCAGAATCCGATGCTCTGATCAAAGGATAAGCAAGTTGAAAAGACATAGACCGACAATCATTCAAGTTTTGATTTGCCGAGAACCAGCTCATGTATGGAGTGGAGTCTGAGCTAGAAGTATAAATAATTACCAGAGAATTACTAATGAATGTGTGCATTCACGCACATGTCAAATCAATAAGATAACAATGACAATCTCAAAGGAGTATAATGAATATTGTTAGACATATGGAATTAACCATAATGCAAGACTATAAGGAAGAATAATAGCAATAGGCTACTGAGGATTATCGGAAGATCGAATAGTATTCCAAAGAATTTTCTGAGACATATGAACAACTGGGGATGAACGAACCCCGGTTAAGTGAATTATCCACAGTTTGAAAAGAAGCTGCAAATCAGAAGGCACGAAGGATTCTCGGAACAACGGAGAGTACTAGTGGTATCTTGTAATAACAGGAGCAACTATGGATGAAGGTACAAGTGGCAAGGATGTTATTCAGGGGGATTATCGGTGGTCAGGAACTGCAAGGCAGTTGACACAGGGTCTCGAGAAACATCGAGGAGTATCTACAGAATCTTTTGGCGAAGCAAGCAATCATTAGTAATGTCGGGGATCTCCAAGAGGAAGTGGGTACGAGAACCTAATGTCAGAGTTAGTAAAATGTTTAACCCGAATAGACGAGAGATCAGAGTCCCAGAGTATAGACGAGGAGTAAAAGATCCTAATACAACCCAATGGCGACGTGGGCCCATAAGCCACACAACCAAGTTAGTAAAACAGTTTTGGACGACTAGACTCAACTTCGGCCAAGGAGTTGGAAAGGGGGCTACCTACAGGCAGTCGGCTCTGATACCAACTTGTGACGCCCCCGATTCAATCATACACTAATCATACATGCAAATGTGTACGATCAAGATAAAGGACTCACGGGAAGATATCACAACACAACTCTAAACACAAATTAAAATAATACAAGCTTTATATTACAAGCCATGGGCCTCGAGGGCTCGAATACATAAGCTCGAAAACACAAGAGTCAGCGGAAGCAACAATATCTGAGTACAGACATGAGTTAGACAGGTTTGCCTTAAGAAGGCTAGCACAAAAGCATCTACGATCGAAAAGGCAAGGCCTCCTGCCTGGGAGCCTCCTAACTACTCCTGGTCGTCGGCGGTCTCCATGTAGTAGTAGATATCGACGGTGGCATCTAGCTCCTGGGCTCCGACATCTGGTTGCATCAACCGGAAAGAAGAAGAAAGGGGGAAAAAGGGGAAGCAAAGCAACCGTGAGTACTCATCCAAAGTACTCGCAAGCAAGGATCTACACTACATATGCAACATTATCAATGGAAGGTTGTATATGTTGACTGGGCTGCGGAAATGCCAGAATAGAGAGAAGGCCTAGTCCTATCAAAGACTAGCATCTTCTGGAAAGCTTCCATCTTGCATCAATAGGAGGGGGTAGAGTAGCATAAAGTAAAGTAGTAGTGGTGTTATCAACCTCGGCCAGGGATCCTTTCTCGACTCCCTGCAAGAAAGCAATCCCAGAGCCATACTATCCATTTCTCATATCCATGTCTCATCTCAAGTATCCAGTTCTAGTTGTATCGATCGGGATACAACTCCAAGTGTCCGTTACCATAGGACAGGCTATCTATAGATGTTTTCTTCCCCGCAGGGGTGCACCAACTTACCCACCACGCTCGATTAACTCCGACCGGACACACTTTCCTGGGTCATGCCCGGCCTCGGCCAAACAATACGCCGCAACCCGACCTAGGCTTAATAGAGAGGCCAGCACGCCGGACTAAACCTATGCCCCCAGGGGTCATGGGCCATCTCCCCGGGAACTCCTGCACGTTGCGTACGCGGCCGGTGAGCAGACCTAGCTACCTCCTTCAACAAGGCTGGTGCTTACGCAGTCCAGGCCGGCGCGTGCCGCTTAGTCGCTCACGTCTATTAAGCTTCGGCTGATGCATACGACGCAGAACGCCCATACTATGCCCACGTGATGGTTAGTGCTATCAAGCCAGAGGCCCCTCGGATCAAATATCCAAATTGTAGTGGATTAGGAACGCGCGGTAACAAGTTGAGACTCACGAAAGATGTGACCCCGTTTCCCCATCTCGAGGACTTGTGGCAAGGGCTAGGAATGCACGGCCACGCCTTGTAATTATCTCGCGGGCACCCTCCAGGTCAACCCGTCTCCACATCATTCGCAATTAAGCTCGCGCGGGTACCCCTCAGGGTCGACCCGTCTTTAGTAACATGGTTCAGTGTAAAGTCATAGTAACCATAGTAACCGTGAGTCTAACACCAAGAGGAAAACCTGAGGAATCACCCTTGACGGATTCCACTCGATGTAATCACCAAGGTGAACGTAAGAGGAACCACCGTCAAAGTTCACACTTGAGGGGTTGCACGACAGAGTCGTATCGGAAGTGGTTAAGGCGGAATCACCCTCAATGACCATGACCAAATAGCTACACTACAGGGTAACATCAGAAGTGCTGATGAGGTCTCACCCCCGGCACTCGATAGTAACCCAGTACTGTCGAGCAAATAAGGGGAAAGTGATGTGCGGTGTCGGGGCCTGGTCTTTGATCCCGTTGATCGGGTCTTCGATGATGAAGGAGGGGCAACAAGGACAAGGTGGGGGGGGGGTCACTGATGGATCACTAACCAACCTATACTAAGCAGTTTAGGATAAGCAGGTAGGTAACAACAGCAGGTTACAATAAACAGGCTATGCATCAGAATAGGAGCAATCAATTACAGTAGCAAAATCTAATGTAAGCATGAGAGAATGGAATGGGCGATATCAGGATGATCAAAGGGGGGCTAGCCTCGTTGCTCTAGCAAGGAGGGGTCGTCGTCAACGTAGTCGATCACAGGGACATCAGCAGCGGTCTCGGGGTCTACCAAAGAGAAGAGGGGGAAAACAGTAAATATAAAGCAAACATAGCATCACAAAGCATAACGTGGCTATATGTTGTGCCGGGTGTGACCTAACGTATGGCTACACGATAAAGGTGAAGGGGGAATTCAACCGGGAATGATTTCCCGGTTCCGGACCTGTGTCATACAGATGACCGGAGAGGGAATGTTCCATGTTCAGCATGCTAGGGGCATGTGACAGATAAACGGACCGCGTATTCGGATTCGTTGAATCTTTCTGAGCAACTTTCATATAGACAACATTTTCATCCGAGTTACGGTTTATCTTCTATTAATTTTCAAAGATTTTAGCATTTTTTGGAATTACTGCTAAAATAGCAGCAGTAGTAGCAAAGCAGCGGCGGCGGCAACGGGCGGCTTCAGCATAGAGCAGCTGCCGGCAACGAGCAGCACACGCAGTTACGGCAGCAAGGAACAGTAGCAACGTGGCGGCAGCAGCGAGCGGGAACAACAGCCGCGTGCGCGCGTTGTGAGCGGCCGGAGCTCTCACACGCACGGGCAGGGCGACCAGGGGGCGCGCGGGAGCACGCACGGGGGCGAGTCCAGGCGCAGACGGGAGGGCGCGGATGCGCGCGAGCACGCGCGAGTGCCCGACTAGGGGCACGGACGGGCCAACTCCGGTTATGGTGGCTGGTCCTCGTGGGGCAATGCATACGACGAAAAATCGAAGGGGAGAAGCAGGGGAATCGGGAGAGGAGCTCACTGCGAGCTCAAAGGCGAGGTCGGGGAGGCCGGGGACGCAGTGAAGGCGACGAATTCATTGATGGCGTCGCGGTGGCTGGAGGTTGAAGACGACATCGATGGCGACGACAAAGAACTCCCAGGCTCGAGCCGAAGGGCGGGGCCGATGTGGACGACGACGGCGGTCCTCCTAGGTGTCTCACGACGGCGAGGGCTGGCCAATGGTCTTGGCAATGACGAGGCAGCAGCGACGATGGCGTTCGGTTGAGGTCGGACGTGGGCGGGGAGGAGAGCAATGGCGCAGGGGGGGAAGAAGCGGGCGGCGTTAGGCCTTCCACTATGTGATCGGTGCCCGGTACATTAAAATATTACAGATTGGGCATCAATGCTCTGAGAAATTTCTATGGCACCGGTCACACTATGTGCCTTTGCAGCCCATAGAAAAGTGGGACCACATGTATACATAAAAAATGGAGCAAGCCAGCTTTCCCTCAATCCTTCGTACGAGTTCTCTAGTCCTCCTCTGTCTCATCCCATTGATCCTTCATAGTTTAACATATTTTATTGCAATGCTAGAAGTGGGCATCGGTGCACTAACTTGCTCCGGTTCCCTGGAAAAATATTATGGCACCGGCTAGGCAATGGAGGGCATTGGTGCCAAATGAACCTAAAGTGTATTTGGCACCACTTTTGGCCTACATAGTGGAGGGCCTTAGGGTGAGCGGGGAGGGCTCGGCGCGGCTATATAGGGCAGGGGAGCCGGGGATGCTCGACGTGTGGCGCCGGCCATAGAGATGCCGCCACGACTGCCCTAACTGCTCCTGTAGCTGGTAGGAGAGGATTGGGGGTGGGTTGGGCCAAAACTATTACCTTAAGGCCCAGAGGCATAGTGATAGGTTTTCCTTTTTTAATTTATGTTACTGTTTTGCCTTTGCTTCTGTTTTGCGTTATTTTGAGCTACTAAATGATTATTGTAAAAGGATGAAACTTGACACATAATTACTTGGCAATATCCTCAGTTGGCTCAAAAAGGTTGAGGCCGGTTGGAAACCATTTAAATTTTGTTTAAATAGAAAAGGGTTAAATGTTGCTGTTTTGACCCTGTTTTAAAAGGGTTAGGGGCAATTTAATACTTCAAATAATATTGGTTTCTACATGTCAATTACTTGGTAATTATTTTCAACCTAACCAACAATTCTGTTTTAATGTTTGAAGAAATAATAATTTGACATGCAATTTGAATATGACTATGAATTGATTTGGAACAAAGTGATGATTAGAAAAAATAATTGTGATGACTTGGCAGTCATTAGCAGGAGTTTACTATAGCATGATTATCGGGGTGTTACATAGGACAAGCTTTGGTGTAAGCTTCTAGCAAACCGGAGCTCCCCTCAAGAAGGCTTGTGGTTCCAAGAGGGAACGTGTCACCTCCGTGTGCGAAACGATATACATATACCGCCTTCTCCTGCCTTAATTTTTTTACACAGGAAGATTAGACCAAATAGAAGTATTGTGCTAAATTTTGGAATTATTCCAGGTTCGTTTGACCTTTTTTCTACAATAATTGAGTTTCTGCGCATGTAATGTGCATAATTCAAATTTGAACTACAAGCACTTGCTCCAGTGCACCAAAGTCGGTTGAAAAATATAATGTGTGTCCTTGGGTGAATTTCTAGGTCCCATGCAAGAAATGGGAATGGAATTCAAACATCTGGTCGTCGTGGCTCGGCCGGAAAGATTGAGAAACTTGGTTTTTTAATTCTTGTAAATCCCAAACACGCCTGAAAATCATGAAACTTGGCTTGGTGTCATGACATGGCACCAACATGATGCGGTAATTTTTTTTCGACGAATTGGGATAAGCTTTGGTCTAAGCTTCTTGCAAACTGAAGCTTGCCTAAAGAAGACTCGTCATTCCGAGAGGGAACGTGACACCTCCGTGTGCGAAACGACATACGTACAATGCCTTCTCCCGCCTTAATTTTTTACACAGGAATATTAGACCACATAGAAGTATCGTGCTAAATTTTGGAATTATTTCGGGTTTGTTTGGCCTTTTTTATACATTAGTTGAGTTTCTACGCATTTAATGTGCTGTATCACCCCGGATGTAACTTTCCCAATTTGTACTCCAACTCTTGCCGTTTCCGGCGTTAAGTTATATTTATTTTCTCGGGTTCGGGTTTTTGTCTCCGTGTGTTGTTGTCGTTTTCATGCATCTCTTATCATGTCATCTTGTGCATGGCATTTGCATACGTGTTCATCTCATGCATTCGAGCATTTTCCCCGTTGTCCGTTTTGCATTCCGGCGCTTCGTTCTCCTCCGGTGGCCATTTCTAGCTTTCTTTCATGTGTGGGGACTAAACATTTCCAGATTGGACCGAGACTTGCCAAGCGTCCTTGGTTTACTACCGGTAGACCGCCTGTCAAGTTTCGTATCATTTGGACTTCGTTTGGTACTCCAACGGTTAACCGAGGGACCGAAAAGGCCTCGTGTGTGTTGCAGCCCAACACCCCTCCAATTTGGCCCAAAACCCACCTAACTCTGCTCCATCATCTAGAGCGTCCGATCACGATCGCGTGGCCGAAAACCGCACCTCATTTGGACTCTCCTAGCTCCCTCTATGCCTATATATAGACCCCTTCCTCGAAATCCGGATCCCCCCTCGTCCAAACCCTAAAAAATCATCTCTCTCCGTGCCGGACGTGTCCGTTCGCCGCCGGACACGCCGCGCCGCCACCCGCGGCCACTGGCAGAGCGCCACGTGGCGCGCCGCCACCTCCTCCCGCCGAAGCCCGCTCGGCCCGGGGCCGGCCCCCGCGGCCCGTAGCCGCCCGCCGCCTCGCGCCGCGCCCCGCGCCCCCGCCTCACCTAGCTGTCGCCGCCACCTCGCCCGGCCGCCGCCGTCGCTGCCGCCTCGCCCGGCCGCCGCCTCCGCCGCCGCCGCCGCCTCGCCCGGCCCGCGCCCCGCCGACGCCGCCTCGCCCGGCCGCCGGCCTCGCCCCGCTGCCTCCCGCCGTCAATGCCGGCTCCGGCGAGCTCCTTCCCCGCCGGTCTACAGTGCTCGGGCCGTCGCGATTTCCGTGCGCGAGATCTAGATCCAAAAAACCCTAGGTCAAATTCGTCTAAGTCCTGAAATTCTCAGTCCATATGCTCATGTTCGAGACTCCGTAACTTTGCATCCGTAGCTCCGATTCATGTATATAACATATCAAAATGTTCATCTCAGAGAGTACATCATTTCATTCCATTGCATCATTTTCATTTGAGTTCATCTTGACGCCCGAAATGCTGTTAGAAGAGGGCTACTTGAGATAATTGTCAGATCTGCTACTCCGTTTAGCACTTTTGTCATTTTTGCCATGATTATTATGTGCATGATATGCCCGTGAGTTCTACATATGTTTTGTTAAGGGTTTTGTCATCTTTCCATAGGTGCAACCCATGTATTTTTGTGATGTGTGTGGTGACTTGTGCAAGCTTGCAAAGTGGTGCACTCGCTAATTCTGTTTTCAAGGACTTAGTAATTTCACTAAGTCTTGGAGCTGTTTATCTCATGATGCCATATGTTCATGTTGTTTCCCAGTGATCCGTGCCTCTTTTGGGGATGGTCAGTAAGGATGTTTTGTTAATATTGTAGTGCTATATCCATCCATGTCTTTTTTTGCAATTATGGAGCACCCTATCTTGAGTCAATCGAGCTCTACTTTTGCTACTTTGTGAATCTGGGCAGATTGTCAACTTGTTTGCAATTTTGCCGGTGTTGTTGTAGTTGATCCGTGTATGCTATGTTATTGTTCTTGACATGTCTAACTTGTATTTTGTGCCTTCTTGTTGGGTATGTGCTTGTCTTGCCATGACTTGAACCGTAGTGAGTGCATCGAGTTCATAAACATGCCTACTTGAGTTATATTTCAGCATGTGTCAGTTTTCACCAAGTATGAAAACTGATTATGTTTTTGCTATGTTCACATGCTTGCAATTGTATTTTCTGGTCATTTTTGGCTCAAGGTCACTAAGGGACTTTTGTTAATCTCCTTGAGTAGCTCCATGCCATGTTTTACTTTGCCATGTTCAGATCCTGTAGCATGTAGTTTTGTTGCTCCGAAGAGGGCTACCTGATCTGAAATTCCAGACAAGTGTTGATTTCACCAAGTCTGAGATCTGTTTGCCATATGCATTTTTGCCATGCTTGTTTGAACCTGTTAATGGATGAATTGGCCGTAGCTCAGTGCTAGACTTTTGTTAAGAATCTTGTGTGAATCCCTGCCATGTATTTTGTTGTCATGTTTGGGTGCTGTAGCATGTTCATCTCATTGCATTTTGATGCCTACTTGCTGTAAATCCCAGACCAGCGTCATTTTTGAATCGCTTGCCATTTCCAAACCGTAACTCCGATTCCGGCGTTCTTTATATCGTTTTCAAGCGATTTCATCTCATCTTTCCAGTGGCACACTTGGAATTCCACGTTGTGGCCAGGTTCATGCATTTCCTATCATATCTTGCATTTTGCATCCCGCATCGCATCCCGCATAGCATATCATCTTTGCATTGTGTTGTTTGAGTTTGCACGTGGTTGATTGTATCCTTGTTGCTTGTTTGTCTTGTTTGGGTAGAGCCGGGAGATGAGTTCGCTAACGAGGAGCCCGTTGAGTTTGCTTTCGAGGATCCAGTCAACTCTGATAACTGTCCAGGCAAGATGATCATACCCTCGAAATCACTACTATCTTTGCTATGCTAGTTTGCTTGCTATTTTGCTATGCCAATGCTACGATGCATACCACTTTCTTGCAAGCCTCCCAAATTGCCATGTCAAACCTCTAACCCACCATGTCCTAGCAAACCGTTGATTGGCTATGTTACCGCTTTGCTCAGCCCCTTTTATAGCGTTGTTAGTTGCAGGTGAAGATTGGAGGCCGTTCCTTGTTGGAACATTTTTTTACTTGTTGGGATATCATTATATTGCCATGTTATCTTAATGCATCTATATACTTGGTAAAGGGTGGAAGGCTCGGCCTCTTGCCTAGTGTTTTGTTCCACTCTTGCCGCCCTAGTTTCCGTCATATCGGTGTTATGTTCCCGAATTTTGCGTTCCTTACGCGGTTGGGTTATAATGGGATCCCCTTGATATTTCGCCTTGATTAAAGCTTTTCCAGCAATGCCCAACCTTGGTTTTACCATTTGCCACCTAGCCTTTTCTTTCCCTTGGGTTCTGCAGACTCAAGGGTCATCATTATTTTAACCCCCCCGGGCCAGTGCTCCTCTGAGTGTTGGTCCAAACTGTCAGCCGCCGGTGGCTACCAGGGGCAACTCTGGGCTGGCCTACCGAAAGTTTAGACAATCTGAGTGTGCCCAGAGAAAGAGATATGTGCAGCTCCTATCGGGATTTGTCGGCACATTCGGGCTATGTTGCTGGTCTTGTTTTAACCTGTCGAAGTGTCTTGAGTAATCGAGATACCGAGTCTGATCGGAACGTCTTGGGAGGAGGTCTATTCCTTCGTTGACCGTGAGAGCTTGTCATGGGCTAAGTTGGGACTCCCCTGCAGGGATTTGAACTTTCTAAAGCCATGCCCGCGGTTATGGGCAGATGGGAATTTGTTAATGTCCGGTTGTAGATAACTTGAACCTTAATTAATTAAAATGAATCAACTGAGTGTGTTACCGTGATGGCCTCTTCTCGAGGAAGTCCGGGAAGTGGACACGGTGTTGGAGTAATGTTTTCGCAGGTTGCTCTCTAGTTTCTCGCTCGCGCTTTGCCTCCTCTTCTCGCTCTCCTTTGCGAATAAGTTAGCGACCATACTTGCTAGTCTCTTGTTGCAGCTCCACTTATATTTACCTTGCCATACCTATAAGCTTAAATAGTCTTGATCGCGAGGGTGCGAGATTGCTGAGTCCCTGTGGCTCACAGATTACTATTACACCAGATGCAGGGCCTGATGATTCCGCTCCAGCAGACGCGTATGAGCTCAAGTGGGAGTTCGACGAAGACTCTCAACGTTACTATGTTTCCTTTCCCGATGATCAGTAGTGGTGCCCAGTTGGGGGTGATTGGGACCGTTGTCGCATGTTGGGTTCTCTTTTATTTTGGCGCCGTAGTCGGGCCATGAGTGTTTGGATGATGTAATGTTATTTATGTACTTGATTGACGTGGCGAGTGTAAGCCAACTATGTTATCTACCCTTTATTTAATATATTACATGGGATGTTTGTGAAGATTGCCTAACTTGCGACATATGCCTTCTATGCGATTATGTCTCTAAGTCGTGCCTCGACACGTGGGAGCTATAGTCGCATCGAGGGTGTTACATGTGCTTAATTCAAATTTGAACTACAAGCACATGCTCAGTGCACCGAAGTTGGTTGAAAAATCACATGTGTGTCCTTGGGTGAATTTCTAGGTCCCATGTAAGAAATGGGAATGAAATTCAAACATCTGGGCGTCATGGCTCGGCCGTAAAGATTGAGAAACTTGGTTTTTTTAATTCCTGTAAATCCAAAACACGCCTGAAAATAATGAAACTTGGCATGGTGTCATGACATGGCACCAACATGCTGTGGTAATTTTTCTGTCCGATTTGTGAAGGCGCACGCATTAACAATCAACAAAGTCATTTTGGAACAAGTGTTGTCACGTTAAAAATTGGAAACACAAGTATTATTGAAGCCGTGGGCGTTCTACTTACCAATTACGTGCTACCACGTGTCCCCTTTTTTTACTGGCTAGGAGGTGCCGTGTAGGGTACCTATTTGAGTACGGGAGGCGTGCGATCAGACCCCTACGCGTGCTCATCAGAAGGAGAGCCCTTTGACCTCTACCTGCCGCGCACCTCCCTCCCAATGTCTCCATTAATGGCGCCCGAGCCCCTGTTCTATGGCGTGCCTATATGTCTCACTAGACGAAGATTTAAGAGAGAAAAATGAAAATCTGAAAAGAAAGTTTTGCACGGTTCTTGATGTAAGATCCGACGGACCTATATAGCATTGACTGCAACTTATAGCAAGCATGATGAATATAAGGATGATGACAGTGGATAATAATTGTCTTACATATTTAGGGACATAATTAAAATCCCCGCAAAAAAGGAACATAATTAAAAAAAGCCACATGCGGCAACGCCCGAAATACACAAGGGCAAAAGAACAAGGAAGACAACGATCTGGCTCGCTGATCTCTACTTTCTTGATGCATTGCTGCAAGCCGTGGGAACTAGTCTCTGCGGAGAGCGGCGATGAGCTCTTTCTTGTCCTCAAGATGCTGCTTGAGAGCATCCACGGATTCCTCCACCAGCCTTCTGTGCTCGATGCACAGCATAGCATTCTCGTCTATAAGTTTCTCGACGATGACGCCGGTCCTCTTGAACAAGGCAGTGGTCTCCTACTGCTGCTCCGCACTTCCGACGATCTTCGCCTGATACGTCTCCAACGTATCTATAATTTTTGATTGTTCCATGCTGTTATATTATCAATATTAAATGTTTTATAATCATTTTATAGTCATTTTATATCATTTGTTGGTCCTAACCTATTGACATAGTGCCAAGTGCTAGTTGCTATTTTTCCATGTTTTTTACATCGCAGAAAATCAATATCAAATGGAGTCCAAATGCCACAAAACTTTACGGAGAATTTTTATGGGCTATAAGGAACAGAACGGGCCCTAGCTGTGCCTGGGGGTGCCCCGAGGGGAGCACAACCCACCAGGGCGCGACAGGAGGCCCAACCGCGCCCTGGTGGGTTGTGCCCACCTCAGGTGCCCCCCGGACCGCCTCTTTGCTCTATAAATACCCCAATATTCTAAAAACCCTAGGGGAGTCGACGAAATATTCATCCAGCTGTCGCAGTGTCCAGAACCACCAGATCCATTCTAGACACCATCTCGGATGGGGTTCACCACCTCCATTGGTTCCTCTCCGATGATGTGTGAGTAGTTCTTTGTAGACCTTCGGGTCCGTAGTTAGTAGCTAGATGGCTTCCACTCTCTCTATTGATTCTCAATATAATGGTCTCTTGGAGATCCATATGATGTAATTCTTTTGCGGTCTGTTTGTTGGGATCGATGAACTTTGAGTTTATGATCATATCTATCTTTTTATATCCATGAAAGTATTTGAGTTTCTTTGATCTGTTTTATGCATGATCTCTTATAGCCTCGTATTTCTTCTCCGATATTTGGGTTTTGTTTGGCCAACTTGATATATTTATATTGCAATGGGAAGAGGTGCTTTGTAGTGGGTTCGATCTTACAGTGCTTGATCCTAGTGACAGAAGGGGAACCGACGCATATGTATCGTTGCTACTAAGGATAAAATGATGGGGTCTATCTCTACATCATGTCATCGTTATTATTGCATTACTCCATTTCTCCATGAACTTAATACACTAGATGCATGCTGGATAGCGGTCGATGTGTGGAGTAATAGTAGTAGATGCAGGCAGGAGTCGGTCTACTAATCTTGGACGTGATGCCTATGTAATGATCATTGCCTGGATATCGTCATGAGTATTTGAAGTTCTATCAATTGCCCAACAGTAATTTGTTCACCCACCATTTGCTATTTTCCTCGAGAGAAGCCACTAGTGAAACCTAAGGCCCCCGAGTCTCTTTCAATTTGGAATGTTATACATTAGATCATCACTACATATCATATTTTATTGCTTTTGGCCTGATACCGAAATTCTACGCAACTCAAGGACCCACGGAGAGAGTTGGGGATTTCGTTATTTTCATATTTGAGTTTTCTCACATTTTGAAAATAGGATCATTTGATTTTATTTATTTTATCTTCAATTATTTCTATTATAAAAATATGAGAGAGGGAATAAAATGACTTTACGAAAATAAAGAAATATTGAGGATTTAATAAAAAATCAATTAAGATTTTATTTTGGATTTTTTGGCTAGTTTATTTGAATTTAGGAAAAAATGCACGTTTTTCAAAACTGCATTTTAGGGCCAAGAAAATGTTCATCTCGTTCTAAATATTTGATTTAGGCGGTGAAAATTTATTTTTGGCATTTTTAGTATTTTATTTTATTTTCTATAATTTTTCTTAGTTTCGGCGGAATCAGTTTTTTTTCTTCTAAAAAGTACCGCACGCCCGCCGAGCCAGGCCAGGCCCGCGTCGCCGCCGCCTTCCCCGCGGGAGTCCGCACCGCCGCCGCCGCCGAGTCCGGCTGGGGCACGCCTCCCGAGGCCGACCCCAACCCGGCGTCCCCTTCCCCAAGCCGCGCCGCCCCACTCTCATAAATACGCCGCCGCCGCCACCTCACCCCGCCACCTCGACCCGCCCCGCCTCCCGCAGCCACCGCTCGCCGCCGCAGCCACCGCTCGCCGCCGTGTGCCGCCGCTGGCCGCGCCCGCCGCCGCCGCTTGCCGCGTCGCCCGCCGACGATGCCACCCCACCCCGCCGGAGCCCCGAGTCCCGCCGGAGTCCGACGAGGTAGCCAAGCCATCCGCCGCCGGTTTTCTGAAGAAAACCGATTTGGTTTTTTTGAAAACCCTAGGTTTTGTTTTTTTATTGTTATTAGATCAGTTTTATCGGTTCACTTATTTAGCGAGCGTTCGCTGGTTCGTTCATTTTAACGGACGAGTTCACCATTTAGTTTCAGTTAACGAACGTTCGTTTGTTAATCTGTTCGTCAGTTTTTTATTTTTCTCGGATTTTCCGAGATTATTTCTGATCGCGATTTCTGATCCGATTTTCGTTTTAGTATAACTTTTCGCTCGTTTATCGGAATCAGGCGATTCAAGCGCCTAGAGTTTTGTCTCGAAACCCTATTTCCGTTTAACCAACTCAAACAAGTTTTTGCTTCTGTAAAATTTGACTTAGGTCCAGATTAGTAATCGAAGCTTGTTTCTTTCGCCGTTTGACTTTGGTTGTTTCGTTTGATTTGTTTCTTTTTGCAAACCAGAGTTCTTAAGTTGAACTTTCTGGTTAGATCTCTTATTTGAGTTTTACCTGTGCATTAGATCAGTGCTTATTGTGTGTTTGTTTGTTTGTTTGTTTGTTTGTGATAGAGTACCCGGAGTGCGCCGCTTGCTACTTCGAATCTCTAGGTTTCATGAATCATCAGCAAGGCAAGTAACACTTTGATCATACCTTTTACTACCCAGTTTTGTTGCATTATATCAATCCTTTGCATGAATAGGATCTGATTAATATGTGGGTTTTGGGAAGTAGATGAGGTAGTACCTATTTCCTGTTTTATTATCAAACCCTAGGAGTTACTTCTACGTTTGCTTATGCCATGCTATGCTTGTAGACGTGAATTGGGTTTGAGAGTATTAATGACAAATGAGAGCTTGTTTAATTAATGGTTAAACTTAAGGTGGCAACTTAAATACACATCTGGGTGGATTGAGGCACCTGGGTATTCCAGCGATTGCCTATTTTTCTTTATGGACCGCCACCTAGGCTCAAAGGGATCATGATATTATTCATACTAGAAACTTCCGTGTGTAGCACTTCCGTGTGCAGCCACAAGCTACTATGGGCTCTAGCATAGTTGATTAAGTCATGCGAACTCTTACAGTGGTAGACTAGCAGATGTAGGGGAAAGTAGGTGTAACGGTCTACCCGATCATAAGGCGCTAGCGCTTCTGAAAGACTATGTCTCGGTCATCCTTTTCTCAAACACCATGTAGTGGGAGAATCCCAACGGAGGAGATCGAGTCTTGTGGGGAAAAGTGCGCAAACCTCTATAGAGTGTATATACTAATCATGTTTAGCCGTGTCCCCGGTTATGGACGTCTTGAGTATCTAGTACTTGGATTATCATGTGAATCTCATCATGTGACATTAATTAATTTTGTTGGGTTTTAATGATGATGTTTAATTGGGATTGAGAGGGTGTCTACACTCTCAATGTTTAACAACCACCATGATAGTTAAATAAAATTTATTCCTTTGTAGTAGGGAAAAATTGGCTTAACACAAAACTGTAACCATAGAGCTTTCCACCAGCCATATATGCATGTATTATAGCCTATTTCTGTTCACTACTCTCTATGTGTTACATTGCCAGCATATTCCATGTGCTGACCCGTTTTCGGGCTGCAACGTTCATGTTGCAGACTTTTCAACGATGAATAAGGAGCCTTAGGTCGTGGTTCTATACTCACTGATGCCGTTGGAGTTGATGGACTCACTTATCTTCCAAGCCTTCCGCTGTTATCGTTATTAGATGGCCTTAAGCCATATTAGTTTTAATAAGTTCTCTTTTGAGACACTCGATGTAATAAGTGTGTGATTGCTACTCTGTTATAAATCCTTCAAGTACTGTGTGTGTTAGCATTACTGATCCAGGGATGACACTGAAGCACAGAGATCAGACTGTTTGAGGTCTGGTCGCTACAAGATGGTATCAGAGCACACGCTGACTGTAGGAAACGACCACTAAGATAAAGACCTAGATTACCACTCTCTTCTCATTTCTGACTTTTCATCTTTTCTACTCTTTTAGGAATGGCGGATGCAAGGAACAAGTTCACGCAACCGGATGAAGATACACCCTTTGGATGCCACCTGAAGGAAGTCACTAAGTACCTGAACATCGGAGTACCAAGCTTCATCGGGACCTACAACGCCACTTTACCCGAGGAGGAGCGTTGGATGATTCAAGTTCAAGTTCCAGGAAGGACGTTCCCGCCAGTCACCGAGCCCATAGAGTTTTCCTTTGATGCACCAACCTGGAGTCTAGGAAAGAGCATGGCAGCCCACATCACCATGGGACGTATTGGAGAAGTTTACCGCAATGATCTCAAGGATACTATCTACCAGATTTATGGGCGATGAGATGAGCAATGGGAGATGATCAACACCAGGAAGGATAGATCAATCGCAGCTTTTATCCAGGAGTTAAACCAGCACATTCGACGTCAGGAGAACCAGATGTGTGCAGGCATGATAGATCTGAAGAAGGCGATGACAAGACTCGCGGAGCTGGAGGAAGAACTCAAGGCTACACGCGAAGATTATATGGAGGAAATCGAAGTATTAGTGGAGAAGAATGACAACCTGACCAGGAAGCTAGGAGTTTTCATGGGAGATCCCCCGCCAGGAGGAGAAGATGACGATTCCACTTGCCCGGAGAACTACATCATCATCGACGACACCGACTTGGACCCAGACGATAGCAATGATGACTATGTTGATGAAGCTGGAGCGGATATCATGGAGTCTTCATCGGAGCAGTTTTTCTAGTCGACCACCATAATAGTAGTAGAATTCCACCATGTATGTAGCATAGTCCAAGCACTTTTGCAACGATAGTTCTAGACCGATTGTGTGCCCTTGTTTGAATTAAATGAAGTGATTTTGTTTGCATTTGCCTCATGTGCATATGGGTAGTGTTTTCTCTCTAGACCTCAATCTATTCTGTATTCTCATCTTTTCTAAACCCTCAGATGCCTCTGAGACGTGACAATGGATTTGCTTTCCCACCGGAGCTCACTCAGTTGATCCAGCAACAGAATGCATTGATGCAGTTGCTAGTCCAGAATCAGAATCAGGGGAACAACAACAACAACAACCCACCACTACCACCACCTTTTGATCACTTAACCCGTTTCCTTAGACTGAATCTGCTGGTGTTCTCCAGTAGCACCGAGCCGATAGTGGAAGATGATTGGCTCCGCAAGACAGGGATGGAATTGACCACAGCAAGATGCACATATGCGGAAAAGGTGCATTTTGCCGCACATCAGCTTGAAGGACCCGCAACATCATGGTGGGAGAATTTCACAGCCACTTATCCTATCGACACTATCACATGGGATCAGTTTCAGCAGGCTTTCCGTACTGCCCATGTTTCAGCAGGAGCTATGGCCATGAAGAAGCGTGAGTTTCGCAACTTGCGCCAAGGAGTACGGACACTTGGCCAATATGTGGATGACTTTAGTAAGTTAGCACGTTATGCCCCGGATGACGTTGCTATGGATGCAGCTAAGCAGGAGAAGTTTCTGGAAGGACTGAATGATGAGTTGAGCATGCAGTTGATTGTAGCAACTTTAAACAACTACCAAGAGTTGGTAGATCATGCTCTTATGATTGAAGGGAAGCAGCAACAGATTGAGAACCACAAGAGGAAGTATGGACAAGGGAAATACAATTCAGGAGCTCAGCAGAAGCCACGTTTTACCCCGAAATCGGGAGGACATTTTCAGCATACCCATGGAGGAGGGAGTTCGCATAATCATAATGGCCCCAAAAATGGTAATGGGAATGGGGGAAGCAACGGTCAGAACCGTACCAACCCATGAACCCCAACCAAGAGAGACCTGAGCCAAGTTACTTGTTATAAGTGTCAGAAGACCGGACATTATGCCAATGAATGTCCTGAAGCCCAGAATGGAAATGGCAATGGAAGCTTTGGGAAGAAGCCGAACCCTTTCAACAGGGGACAGGTGAACCACGTTAACATGGAGGAGGTTGAAGCCCAGCTAGATGCAGTAATAGGAAAGTTTTTGGTTAAGTCATTTACGGCAATCGTTATTTTTGATACTGGTGCATCGCATTCATACATATCAAGGGGATTCGTGGATAAGTATAAACTGCCCACCAAGGTTCTTAGAACACCTATGTTAGTAAGCTCACCAGGAGCGGAGTATATGGCTTGTAGAGGATGTTTTCAAGTGCCATTGAGTATAGGTAGGCATGTGTTTCCCTCGAATTTAATAATTTTGGAATCGCAAGGTTTGGATGTAATTCTGGGTATGGATTGGCTATCGATGTATGGAGGAAACATCGATTGCGCCAGTAAGTCGATTTTGCTTACCACCCCAGAGGGAAGAAGGATCAAGTGTCACAGCCCTAGCTCAGCCCATGTTCTCCTTGCTTGATCTTGTTGCATCATGTTTAAATTTTATTGAAAGTTGAATTGGGGAAAGTGGAAAGCCTCAGAAGTCTTTTACAAAAATGATCAACATTAAAAATTGTTTCAAATGAGCCCAACAAAATGTTCCTGCTAACCTCTAAAAATATTGGCAAGAGCTATAACTCAAACCAATATTTTTGGAATCACAGAAATAATTATTCTTGGGCATTTGAATTAAATCACTAGCTATTTGATTTGGGTTTATATTTACTATAAAATAGATATAAGCCCAATAATTTTGAAAATTTGCATGTGGCTCTAAACTAGTTTCTTAAGTCCACAAAATAATTTTCAGAAGCATAAAAATTGGTTTGTTTGAAAACCAAACTCAAAACAAACTTCAAAAAAAAACAGAACAAACAGAAAATAGAAAAGGCACGGCCTTACCTGACTTACCTGCCTGGACCAACTCCTGTTCTGGCCCAGCCCACAGGCGCAACACCGTCTTCTTCCTCCTGCCAGGAGGTGAAGCAGCTGCGTGCCTGCACACGCGCGGCCGACGACGCCACCTCCTGCTCCAGCGCGACGACCCGGCGCTTCTAGCCATGCCACGGAGACGCCCAGCACCCCCTGCACCTCTCCCCTCTCTCCCCCCTCGTCTCCCTCACCCTCTCCTATGATGGCCAAGCGCCATCCTCGCCGCCGCTCACCGTAGCCATCACCAGAGCCACCCCCTCGCCCCTCTGTCGTGCCCATGAGCTCCGCCTCCGTCGTCTATGCCTCCTCGACGACTCACACGATGTCGGACGCCCTGAAGCCTCGCCAACACCGTCGTTCCCCTCGTCGGTCGCCGCGGATCCTCGCCGCCGATTCAGGAGCTACAGGACCTCCCCGAGCAATCTGAGCTTCTCCGTGAGTCCTCCGTGAGCCCCTCTTTCCCCTACCCCTAACCTCGTTGCTTCGCTCGACCTCTAGCTAGCGCTCCCGCCATGGCCGAGCTTCGCCGCCGCCTGCCTTGTCGTGCGCCACCATTGCAGCCCGCGCCCGTCGTTGCAGAGCACGTCAACGAGCTCGTCGTGCCTCCAGGAGGCAGGCTATCCCTTTTGCTAGCTCGCCCGTGCCCCATAGCACCACTGCCTGCATGTGCCCGAGCGCCGTCGCCGCCCACCTCAACGCCAGCGAAGCCACAGCCCTCCCTTGCAGCTGCCACTTGCACCACCCGATGTGCCTCTCTGCGAGCTTTCGAAAGAGCCTGGCCGCACTTCAAACGGCCGCCGGAATCGGCCGGCCGGAGTACCTCCGCCGTCGGCTATGGTCGTCGGTGACTAACCGCCGGCGTAACCAGACATTAGGGCCTAAGCACCCTGCTAATTACCCACTTCAGTCAATGACAGCCGGGCCCCACCGCATTACTAACCGGCTAACCAAATAGTTTAAGGATAATCTAATTACCATGGGGCCACGTGTCAGTTTTGAATACACTGACGTGCCCGTTGACCGGGCCCACCTGTCAGTGAACCTGGCCAGCACCGTGTCACTAACCTGTGGGACGCACTGGCCAGTTTTGACCTAGAACAGCTCAGTTGACCTACTGATGTCACACAGACGTCATGCTGACGCTATAAATCATTTTCTGGATTTAAGTTTATTCAGGAAATTCCAGAAAATGCCCAAAACTTCTAAAAATCATAGAAATTAATCTATAGCTCCAAATGAAATAAAATATATATGAAAAATTATCAGAAAAATTCAAGGAATCCATCTGTACCATTTTCATGCATGTTAGAACAACTTAAGGCCATTATTTAGGACAAATCAAATGAATGGTATTTAAATAACCACATGTGGAGTTTGAATTTGAACTTTGGGTTCAAACCAACTTCATTCAATTGTGTTGCTAGTTGCATTAGCTCAATCAACAACATACTGCCATGTCATTATCATGCATCATGTTGTGCATTGCATTGATTGTTCTTTCTCAGTTGCCGGTGATTGTCCCCTCTTGATAGACGTGCTTCTGATGATGAGTTCGATGACACCGATGAAGAGCTATAATATCTTTAGAAGTGCCAGGCAAGCAAAACCCCCTTGTTCATCCCGATACAATCCCACTCTCTCGCTCCTGCTCTCTTTTACTGCATTAGGACAACAACGATTCAACTGTTACATGCTGCGGTAGTTAAACCCTTTTCCTTTGCATGACCCGTCATTGCCACAGTAAATAGATGAAACCCACTAGCATGAGTAGGAGTTGTTTGAGCCCTAATGTGCCTACTCATTCATGTTTGTTTGTCATGCCTGCTACTGCTTAGAGTTGAGTCAGGTCTGATTCATCGGGGGGGAATTGTAAACATGTCCTACTGTTGAGAGCTAAGTGTGTGAACACGATTTGGTAAAGGTAGCGGTGAGAGGCCATATACGAGTACATGGTGGGTTGGCTCATTGAAGCCGTCCTTAGGAACTGAGTTCTGTGTTTGTGATCCATGAAACAGTTACTACCATACATTAGGCCCGAAACCAATGGACCCTCTCAGCTTCTTGATCACCCTTGTCCTCTGTTCAGGAGTTGCAACTAGTTTCTGGTGTTTATAGGATATGTGTTGGCGGCCGTGTGTAGCGCTGACCCTAGGGGTGGGCTATGATGCGGTAGATACACCGTGGCACGGTGTACCGGGTGCCCGTTTGGTGTCTCGGGAACCCTGTTCACATCGTTCGGGACCATATGTGGAAACCTCGGCCGGACTCCCTGCGGATGGAACCTGGATAGGCGATAAACCTGGACTAGAGACTTGAGTGTTTAGGTAGGCCGTGGCCGACAACCTTGTTGGGCTTCCGCTTGAAGGTTGCCGAGTACATGTCGTGTAAACGGCGGTAAGTGGTGAGAGCGTGTGTGAAGAAGTACACCCCTGCAGGGTTAACATCATCTACTCGAATAGCCGTGTCCGCGGTAATGGACTTCTGGGTTGCCTATAATAGTTCATAGACAAGTGAAAGTGGATACTCTAAAACTCGCAAGATAAGCGTGAGTGCTATGGATGGCGTTCTCGTAGGGAGATGGGAGCGGATCCATAGTGGTGTATTGATATGGTGAATATGTGGACTCATGTGCGCCACCTCAAAAGAGTTGCTTGCAGTCGTAGTTCAGGTTAGCCACTGAGTCAAAGCTGGCTTGCCGCAGTTAAACTCCACTACCCCTTTGTTGATAGCGATGCATATGTAGTTAGTTCTGATGTAAGTCTTGCTGGGTACATTTGTACTCATGTTTTCCTACTCTATGTTTTTGCAGAGAGACGTCAGTCTCGCTAGTAGTTCCGTGTGGACTTCAACGTTTAGCTTGATACCTCAGCTACGATCTTGTGCCCTCGGCAGGGTCTGGTAGATAGTCAGGCTTCTTAGCCTTTTCCATTTGTAGATGTCTGTACTCAGACATGTTAAGCTTCCACATGTGCTTGATTTGTATGCTATGATTGTTGGGTCATGAGACCCATGTTTGTATTTCTGGCTCCTCGGAGCCTAATGAATAAATACTTGAGTCGTAGAGTTATGTTGTGATGCCATGTTATATTTACACATATCGAGCATATTGTGTGTATGATTGAAATGCTTGGTATGTGTGGGATCTGACAATCTAGTTGTTTATCTTTGGCAGCCTCTCTTATGGGGAAATGTAGTCTTGTGCTTCCATGAGCCACAGTAGTCCTCTACAGCCCGGTTCACCGGAGTCCTGCTAGCCCAGCACTACTGCTCAGGACACTTGACTGGTCGGCATGTGTTTCACTTCGTTCCTATGTCTGTCCCTTCGGGGAAATGTCACGAGGTGACCTACGGAGTCCTGCCTAGCCTGCTATAGCCCGGGTTACCGGAGTCCTGTTAGCCCAGTGCTATAGCCCGGATTCACACGCTGTTGACCGACATGTTCGAAGTTGATTCATGTATGCCTGTCCCCATGGGTTAGTGCTGCTTTGGGTTCACGACTAGCCATGTCGGCCCGGGTTCTCTGTTATATGGATGCTAGTGACACTATCATATACGTGAGCCAAAAGGCGCAAACGGTCTCGGGCCATGGTAAGGTGACACCCGTGGGGATACCGTGTGTGAGGCCGCAAAGTGATATGAGGTGTTACAGGCTAGATCGGTGTGACTTAGAATCAGGGTCCTGACAGCTTTGGTATCAGAGCCTGACTGACTATAGGATTACCAAGCCAAGCTGGTCAAAGTCGTGTCTAGAAATGCTTTAGTTATATAAGGGAATTGTTTGTGGGTGGGAACGTAAGGCTCTTTTTACTCCTTATCCTCATGCCCTTCTGTTCTGAGTCAACCTCTTCTTTTCTACGGGGAGTAAGGACTAGGCTTCTCTTCTATATCTCAGGATGACGTGTTACTAAATCGTAGTTGCCTAGGATTGTTGAGTTCAAGCCTCAGTTCCTACTACTTCCATATGTTCATAACTGGCCTCAGAACCTTGATATTGTGATGTTGAGTGTTTATGCCACCATTTTTGCAGGATGTCTCAAATCATTTTGAGCATTTACAGCCGTTATGCTGTCCGAGTCATCCCAGGTTTTTAGATAGTCTGATGCACTTGCAATCATTCCTCCATGTTCCTGATGTCCATTGGGGCCAAATTAATCACGCTAATCGGTCTGTTGAGGTACTCCGTTGCCTTGACATGTATGTTGGAGTTAGTATTATGACCCTAGGTGTCCTCGAGAATTTAGCAATGCTTTCGTATCCCCAGTGTGATGATTCTGGCCATCATTCTTGAAAGCATCTCATGATGTTATTTAGTTAGTAGGTATTCTACTCCTGGGTTTGAACCCGAGATTCACGTTACTTCATGTTGTTAGTATTTTCTAGTTCCCCTAAGATATTAGTAACCTTGCGACAGTCCTCGAGGTTCGTGGTATTTCATTCTTCCAAATACCATGAACCATTAAGGCAGAAGTTCTTTGAACCAAAATATCACAATCAGAGTACTCTTGAGGAGTTCTCCATTCATAATTGTGATTCTGCCAGTTCTTCCTTTCTGCATGGGTTATCTGGAAGAAACCTGTTGAACTTGGTTCGACATATTAATCTATGCATCCACAAACTCAAAAGGATATATGTCCTCTTGAGTTGTCCCCCTTCCGTTATATTCCGACCTTCATCCATCAATTGATAGTCAAGAGTATGTGAGCATTCGTTCATCGGTGCCTATTATTCTTGTGGTCCGTCGAGCCGTTCTATTTCGGAATGACTAGGAGAAACAAACTCCAGTACCTCATCCATTTCTAGGATTGCGTCAAAATAGTTGTAATCCGCAAATCAAATGCCAATCCAGCTTTTGATTCTGTTCTACCTTGGAGTATTACCATATTTATATCAAGAATTTCATGGAAATTGCACACCATCCTATGAACTCTTGATGCAGTGATAATTCGTGCCATCATTTTTCATTCCTCGGTCCCGTGTTGTCGCAACTGGAATGCCGGCAAGTGAACCATGATGTGTAAAATCAATACTCCTAGCAACCGTGTTGCTTGGTAGTTAATGGACACTAATATCATTCCTAGCGTGTTGGTTATCGAAACACTTTTCTAGGATTGATCGTGCTACCTGGTCCTTATTTCTGGTGCACTCTTCGATCAATGAGTTAAGATTATTCAACCCCTTTCTTATTTGATCATATCATCTTGCCTCGAAAGCAAGATTGTTCTCGAGCATAGTAACATATCGGTGGTTCGTGATGTTCCGAATATCTTCTCGGAAGTATTACCAGATTGTCACCTGACCGCTATGTTGAGTTCGTGATCATGCTGGTTTTCCTCCAAATCACCCATTCTCCAAGAATCTGTGTTGGATACCCCTGAGCTAGTTGGTTAAGCTAAACAACAACTTGGAGAGTTGGAAGATAAAAGCTTGTGTGACTTAGTTCGTGTCAAGGGATATCTTTTGTGTGTGTGTTGAAGAAAGATGATACCTTCATCGATTGGTCCTCATGATCAGTTGTTGGATCTATCGTCTTGTCCAAACTTTGTTTTTAGTGTGGGCTATCCTCAAATCAAACCAGAACCAACGATGTTCGTAATGTTGTCTTACTCGTGGTTGACTCCTCGAGCATACACCATTACATGTTTGGTCTGACCAATACTATCACATTGTTCACATAATGGTGGAAGTCCAGTGATATGGAAACTCCGATGAGTTGCTGTTGAGCCCATCAGCGGCATTTTGTCTCCTCCATGATTTGTGTTGAACATCCAGCTAGTGTTGGAAACTTGTGTAAGCATTTTCTTCATGCCCCGTTCATGAAGTATATGTTTGGATGGAAGTAATGACTTCCTCTAAGTTCACGTGCAATCGATGCAAGTTGTCGCCGTGAATTCAAGAAAGCTTGTTTTTGCTTCCTCTGGAATCATCCCAAGTCAGTCATGCATGTGCGAAGTATTCTATGGTCTAATAGACTAATCATCTTCATCCCATATGTATTCCCTAGCACACCAAGCCACTGATTGAATTGTTAAAGGAGAAGAAGCTCCTTCCTAAGAGCTAACCCGGGCTTATAGAAGGACTTCGATATCCTCGATGATGGTTCCCCACCGGAACTCGGTAGTGTTTTATTATAAGACTACTAAGTGGTCATGCTTGTTTTGGACACCATGTTCATAGGTTTGTAGCAGAACCAGCTCATGTTTTGAAGCTTGCTATCGTAGCTCATTTCCCGAGAATCTCGCAATGTCATCTCGTTGATTTGTGTTGCAAACTTTCATTTTTCTTTCTAGATTCGACGAGTCTGGAATATCCTGACACCAACCAGATCTGAATCTCAGGCAGATATGATGGTTGGAACGTGTCCCAAGAATTATAATATTGGTCTCTCGGTAACCCGGTAACGTGGATGTCGTGGCCAACCCACCTAGACGGAAGGTCTATTATTGTAATATCTTGGTTGAAGAAGTTGGTCACCTCCCCATAAGGATCTCGCAGGATCTGCCTCCGTAGTTATTCCTTATGGATTCTTAAGCTTCCGAAGTCTGACCTTTTAATTGATGTTCTAGTTACCTAACCATATCTACAAATGGGTTGCGCTAGCACATCAAGGAGAACATTAGAAGCGGGGTGCTAAATGTCTCTTGGTCGATCATCCAGATTTCGTTCCCTTGGCCTCGCTAAGGTGAAATCTAAGAAAGGGGTGTCTTTCTATGCATCTGCATTGTCCATCACTATTTGTTAAGGTAGTAAGATGTGTTGCTAGGATCCTCGACACGGATGTTGGTAGAACCTTGATGAATATGGGAATGCTCAAGTTCTTGAGAGCACGCGAAATCACTAGGATTTATCGTTGGCATTAATTGGGATATGCTTTCAGTTTCCTCGGTTATGCTATAACCTTCCCGATAGTGGAATCTCTCTCTACTGTTGGGTTCTCCCCAGTTACTAGAATCAATCCCAACATTTGCATTTTGTCCCCAGCTTGCACCACCATTGTGCCCTTTCACTATGATCCGCCTTCTCAGCAGTTGTTGTCCAAGATCATCTTCAAAAGCGGACCTACCATGGGTCCCATCCATTTTCGATGATAAGCAAAATCATCCATTACGTTGTCTTCAACAAGGTAGTCCACATCATCCATTCTAGCCCGAGCGTGTCGTTCTTCCGTACTCCGTCAAACGATCGTTCGTAAATTGCCTTAGGCTGGTATAAAGAGTTTCAATGATCCTTGTATCAAAAGTAATTCTTTTTGCCACTTAAGGGGATAATTCTATGAGTCACCTTCCTTAAGATATCATGTTACGAAATCATGGAAAATATCTCCTTGCTACTTTGAAATTCATGCTCCATCTTATTCGAGTGGGGAATTGTAGCCTGCCAAACTGAAACCACGTCATTTGTTTCTTTCCTCCCCTCTCGATATGTGTTCTGTGTCTCAGCTCGAGAGATGTTCCCACAACTCACCCCATAAGTTGATCGTGAGTTGTTCGATCTTCGAGAAGATCGATTCCTATAGAGTTTCTTCTGTCGTCATCGTGTTGGATGAAGATCTAGAAGGCAAACAAGATCAATTTGAAGCAATGAATCAACATCTTCGATGAGGGCAATCGGATCATGAAGATCGTGTTAGCTTTATGACCCCTCTGTCTTCTTACCTCACATCTTGAATCTCAAGACGAGATTCTTGTTTAGTGGGGGTGAGTTGTCACAGCCCTAGCTCAGCCCCTGTTGTCCTTGCTTGATCTTGTTGCATCCTGTTTAAATTTTATTGAAAGTTGAATTGGGGAAAGTGGAAAGCCTCGGAAGTCTTTTACAAAAATGATCAACATTAAAAATTGTTTCAAATGAGCCCAACAAAATGTTCCTGCTAACCTCTAAAAATATTGGCAAGAGCTATAACTCAAACCAATATTTTTGGAATCACAGAAATAATTATTCTTGGGCATTTGAATTAAATCACTAGCTATTTGATTTGGGTTTATATTTACTACAAAATAGATATAAGCCCAATAATTTTGAAAATTTGCATGTGGCTCTGAACTAGTTTCTTAAGTCCACAAAATAATTTTCAGAAGCATAAAAATTGGTTTGTTTGAAAACCAAACTCAAAACAAACTTAAAAAAAAGAAAATAGAACAAACAGAAAATAGAAAAGGCAGGGCCTTACCTGACTTACCTGCCTGGCCCAACTCCTGTTCTGGCCCAGCCCATAGGGGCAACGCCGTCTTCTTCCTCCTGCCAGGAGGAGAAGCAGCTGCGTGCCTGCACACGCGCGGCCGACGATGCCACCTCCTGCTCCAGCGTGACGACCCGGCGCTTCCAGCCACGCCACGGAGACGCCCAGCACCCCCTGCACCTCTCCCCTCTCTACCCCTCGTCTCCCTCACCCTCTCCCGCGATGGCCGAGCGCCATCCTCACCGCCGTTCACCGTAGCCGTCACCAGAGCCACCCCCTCGCCCCTCTGTCGTGCCCATGAGCTCCGCCTCCGTCGTCTACGCCTCCTCGACGACTCACGCGACGCCGGATGCCCTGAAGCCTCGCCAACACCGCCGTTCCCCTCGTCGGTCGCCGCAGATCCTCGCCGCCGATTCAGGAGCTACAGGACCTCCCCGAGCACTCTGAGCTTCTCTGCGAGTCCTCCGTGAGCCCCTCTTTCCCCTACCCCTAACCTCGTTGCTTCGCTCGACCTCTAGCTAGCGCTGCCGCCATGGACGAGCTCCGCCGCCGCCTGCCTTGTCGTGCGCCACCATTGCAGCCCGCGCCCGTCGTTGCAGAGCACGGCAACGAGCTCGTCGTGCCTCCAGGAGGCCGGCTATCCCTTTTGCTAGCTTGCCCGTGCCCCGTAGCACCGCTGCCCGCATGTGCCCGAGCGCCGCCGCCGCCCACCTCAACGCCGGCGAAGCCACAACCCTCCCTTGCAGCTGCCGCTTGCACCACCCGACGCGCCTCTCCGCGAGCTTTCGAAATAGCCTGGCCGCACTTCAAATGGCCGCCGGAATCGGCCGGCCGGAGTACCTCCGCCATCGGCTGTGGTCGTCGGTGACTAACCGCCGGCTTAACCAGCCATTAGGGCCTAAGCACCCTGCTAATTACCCCCTACAGTCAATGACAGCCGGGCCCCACCGCATTACTAACCGGCTAACCAAATAGTTTAAGGATAATCTAATTACCATGGGGCCACGTGTCAGTTTTGACTATGCTGACGTGGCCGTTGACCGGGCCCACCTGTCAGTGACCCTGGCCAGCACCATGTCACTGACCAGTGGGACCCATTGGTTAGTTTTGACCCAGAACAGCTCAGTTGACGTGCTGATGTCACACAGACGTCATGCTGACGCTATAAATCATTTTCTGGATTTAAGTTTATTCAGGAAATTCCAGAAAATGCCCAAAACTTCTAAAAATCATAGAAATTAATCTATAGCTCCAAATGAAATAAATTATATAGGAAAAATTATCAGAAAAATTCAAGGAATCCATCTGTACCATTTTCATGTATGTTAGAACAACTTAAGGCCACAGTTTAGGACAAATCAAATGAATGGTATTTAAATAACCACATGTGGAGTTTGAATTTGAACTTTGGGTTCAAACCAACTTCATTTGATTGTGTTGCTAGTTGCATTAGCTCAATCAACAACATACCGCCATGTCATTATCATGCATCATGTTGTGCATTGCATTGATTGTGTTCGTTCTCAGTTGCCGTTGATTGTCCCCTCTTGATAGACGTGCTTCCGATGATGAGTTCGATGACACCGATGAAGAGCTATAATATCTTCAGAAGTGCCAGGCAAGCAAAAACCCCTTGTTCATACCGATACAATCCCACTCTCTCGCTCCTTCTCTCTTTTACTACATTAGGACAACAACGATTTAACTGTTACATGCTGCGGTAGTTAAACCTTTTCCTCTGCATGACCCGTCATTGCCACAGTAAATAGATGAAACCCACTAGCATGAGTAGGAGTTGTTTGAGCCCTGATGTGCCAACTCATTCATGTTTGTTTGTCATGCCTGCTAATGCTTAGAGTTGAGTCTGGTCTGATTCATCGGGGAGGAATTGTAAACATGTCCTACTGTTGAGAGCTAAGTGTGTGAACATGATTTGGTAAAGGTAGCGGTGAGAGGCCATGTAGGAGTACATGGTGGGTTGTCTATTTGAAGCCGTCCTTAGGAACTGAGTTCTGTGTTTGTGATCCATGAAACAGTTACTACCACGAATTGGGCCCGAAACTAATGGACCCTCTTGGCTTCTTGATCACCCTTGTCCTCTGTCCAGGAGTTGCAACTAGTTTCTGGTGTTTATAGGATATGTGTTGGCGGCCGTGCGTAGCGCTGACCCTAGGGGTGGGCTATGATGTGGTAGATACACCGTGGCACGGTGTACCGGGCGCCCGTTTGGTGTCTCGGGAACCCTGTTCACATCGTTCGGGACCGTATGTGGAAACCTCGGCCGGACTCCCTGCGGATGGAACCTGGATAGGCGATAAACCTGGACTAGAGACTTGAGTGTTTAGGTAGGCCGTGGCCGACACCCTCGTTGGGCTTCCGCTTGAAGGTTGCCGAGTACATGTCGTGTAAACGGCGGTAAGTGGTGAGAGCGTGTGTGAAGAAGTACACCCCTGCAGGGTTAACATCATCTATTCGAATAGCCGTGTCCGCGGTAATGGACTTCTGGGTTGCCTATAATAGTTCATAGACAAGTGAAAGTGGATACTCTAAAACTCGCAAGATAAGCGTGAGTGCTATGGATGGTGTTCTCGTAGGGAGATGGGAGCAGATCCATAGTGGTGTATTGATATGGTGAATATGTGGACTCATGTGCGCCACCTCAAAAGAGTTGCTTGCAGTCGTAGTTCAGGTTAGCCACTGAGTCAAAGCTGGCTTGCCGCAGTTAAACTCCACTACCCCTTTGTTGATAGCGATGCATATGTAGTTAGTTCTGATGTAAGTCTTGCTGGGTACATTTGTACTCACGTTTTGCCTATTATTATGTTTTGCAGAGAGACGTCAGTCTCGCTAGTAGTTCCGTGTGGACTTCAAGTTTAGCTTGATACCTCAGCTACGATCTTGTGCCCTCGGCAGGATCTGGTAGATAGTTAGCAGGCATTCTCCAGCCTTTTTCATTTGTAGATGTCTGTACATGTTAAGCTTCCGCATGTGCGCTTTGAATGATGGGTCATGAGACCCATGTTTATATTTAATGCTATGTGGGCTCTTCAATGAATAATTGTGAGACACACACGTATTGTTCTAGGTATTCTCGGGGCTCGACACGCCAACATAGATGACTTAGTGTAAGGTTAAGTGACGTACTTCGAGAATCGTAGAGGTTGTGGGTTGCTAAATTAGCTATCCGAAGCGAAAGCTACTGCCTAAATTCGACGAGGAGGCCTTAGAGCCCCCACAATCAAAAAATAAGAAAGCCACCCGGTCGGATAGACGACCCCATGGCCAGCATAAAGCGGCAGGTGGCGCCACACACAAGCCGGCACGCGACCCACTAAAGGATTCGAATCAAAAAGATGGCCCAGCTAGATCTATCTATAGGCCAAGAAAGCAAGCTCTCGTAAGCAATGCAACACACCCAATATCCGAACATCACGGCACACCCAAATACAGGGGTGCCGCACACCCCCTATGTTTCACCGATGAGGTTCTGGACCACGAATTTCCAGCGGGATTCAAGCCCGTAAACATAGAGGCGTATGACGGAACAACAGACCCTGGAGTCTGGATTGAGGATTATATCCTCCATATACACATGGCAAGAGGAGATGACCTCCACGCCATAAAATACTTACCCCTCAAGTTTAAAAGGCCAGCTCAGCATTGGCTTAAAAGCCTTCCCGAAAACACTATTGGAAGTTGGGGAGAGCTCGAAGACGCTTTCCGGGCAAATTTTCAAGGGACCTATGTCCGCCCTCCGGATGCAGACGATCTAAGTCACATAACTCAACAGGCCGGAGAGTCAGCCCGGAAATTTTGGAACAGATTCCTTACTAAAAAGAATCAGATAGTCGACTGTCCGGACGCCGAAGCCCTAGCAGCTTTTAAGCATAACGTTCGAGATGAATGGCTTGCCAGACACCTCGGCCAAGAAAAGCCAAGAACAATGGCCGCATTAACAAGCCTGATGACCCGCTTTTGCGCAGGAGAGGACAGCTAGTTGGCAAGATGTAGCACCAGCGACCCAAGCACATCCGAAATTAGGGATGGAAACAGAAAACCGCGACGCAACAAGGACCAGCGCCGGACTAAGGGAAGCAGTCCGAAGAGCACGACAGTCAATGCCGGATTCAAAAGCTCTCGGCAGAATCAGAAAAAGCCGCCCCTCAAAGATAATAGGGACGAGCTATCCAACTTAAACAAAATCTTGGACAAGATATGTCAAATACACAGTACTCTCGGTAAGCCTGTGAACCATACCCACAGAGATTGTTGGGTTTTCAAGCAATCCGGCAAACTCAACGCTGAACACAAGGGGCTCGACACACCAAGTGAAGACGACGAAGAACCCCCAAAGAAGAGCACCAGGAAACAAAAGAATTTTCCACAAGAAGTTAAAACAGTAAACTTACTTCACATAACAAAGCAAGCGGCGCCCATAGAGATACGCGCCACACGGCCTATCCCAAAGGAGTCTCGCCACTGGTTGTTAAAATCGATAACCTTCGACAATCTGGATTACTCTAGAAGTTTCCGGAAAGCAGGATGGACTGCCTTGGTATTAGATCCAATAATCGGCGGGTTCCACTTTACAAATGTCCTGATGGATGGCGGTAGTGGCCTAAACCTGATATATCTGGATACAATCCGCCCCATGGGGATAGACCCAACAAAAATACGCCATAGCAAAACCTCCTTTCAAGGGGTAATGCCAGGCCCGGATGCCCATTGCATGGGTTCTCTCCGGCTAGAAGTTATGTTCGGCTCCTCCGACAACTTCCGTCGCAAAAGGCTAACCTTCCATATCGCCCCATTTTCAAGTAGCTATCAAGCACTATTGGGACACAAAGCTTTCGCCCGCTTTAACGCAATTCCGCATTATGCATCTCTTACGCTTAAGATGCCCGGTCCACGAGGCATCATCTCATTAAAGGGAAAGCATTGAGTGCGCCTCTCGCGCGGAAGATTGTGCGGCTGCCTTAACAGCCCCACAATAAAACGGCTTCACCAGCCAAAACACCTAGACAGGTCATTAAAACCACGGACACGGCTAGACAAGTCCGGCATAAAAATATACTCGGTAAAGGCTTAATAGCCGTACACCCCTTTTGAAAGTGCGTTATATCGACTAGAGGGGGGTGAATAGGCGATTTTTATGAAATTCTTCACTGAGGAATTTGCTAGTGAGGAAATTCCTTAGCGAAGAACTACTAGCAGCGGAATAAGTACTCAGAAGTAAACATAGCAGAATACATGCATGGTCATCATGATGAAATGAAGACAAACACAGAGTACAGAAAGCGTAAACACAGGATAGCACAAGATGAAGACAAACAGACTGAAGAAATTGAACTGAGGAAATTGAGAAAGTCTTCAGTCAAAGTCTTCAAACACAGATATGAACAAACACACACACAGTAATGAGGAAATGAAAGTGTTGAGGAAATAGAACCAGTTGGCTTGGTGAAGACAATGATTTGGTAGACCAGTTCCAACTGCTGTCTCAGTTGTATCTGGTTGGAGCGGCTAGGTATTTAAACCTGAGGACACACAGTCCCGGACACACAGTCCTCACCGTATTCTCCTTGAGCTAAGGACACACAGTCCTATCCCAATCACTCGTGGTAAGTCTTCAGGTGACTTCCGAACCTTCACAAACTCGGTCACTCGGCGATCCACAATTCCTCTTGGATGCTCTAGACCATGATGCCTAACCGTCTGGAAGAAGCACAGTCTTCAAAGGTAACAAGCGTCGGATCCACACAGGATCAATCTCTTTAGTGATGCTCAATCACTTTGGGTTTGTAGGTGTTTGGGTTTGGGTTTGGATTTTCCTCACTTGATGATTTTCACTTAAAGTCCTCGAAGGATGGGATGCTCTCAATTGACAAGTGTTAGTTTCTCGCGGAGCAGCCAACCAGCTAGTGGTTGTAGGGGGGCGGCTATTTATAGCCTAGGGAGCAGCCCGACATGATAAGACATAAATGCCCTTCAATGATATGACCGTTGGATGGATAAGATATTTTGGGACAGCTGGCGCGTAGCACAGCAACGGTCGGAAATTTGAGGTACAAATTCCTCAGGGCTATCATGTTCCTCACTGTGTAGGCAATCCGCACTGGCGAATTCCTAACTCCTCAGTCAGAACAAAGTCCTCAGTGACCAGAAGAACTGCGTCTCTGTCACTGAAGAAATTGACTGAACTGTATGAGATTTCCAATGGCTTCACTCGAAGGGATTGGTAGGTGTAGGATTTTGAGTTGAGCATCACATGGAAATTTTTCCTTAGTATTTCCTCGACCCCCTTTAACAGTACGGTGTTTCCTATGACTCAAGAAAGAGAAAATGAAACTACGAAAACAAAAGTCTTCACGCTTCATGTTCCTCGAATGAATACCAAGTCTTCAAGGTTACACCAATTTCTTCACTTTCAAAGTCTTCAGAAAGTCTTCAGAATATCAAAGTCTTCAGTCGAAGAACTTCATTTTTAGGGGTCGACTTTCTCTGTAAATATCAAACTCCTCATAGACTTATAGACCTGTGTACACTCATAAACACATTAGATCCTTAACCTATAAGTCTTCAATACACCAAAATCACTAAGGGGCACTAGATGCACTTACAATCTCCCCCTTTTTGGTGATTGATGACAATATAGGTTAAGTTTTCAAAGGGGATAAACATATGAAGTGTAAATACTGATATTGAGGAATTTGATTGCAAGATATAGAAGAACTCCCCCTGAAGATGTGCATAGTGAGGAATTTGCTTTTGAAGCAATGCACACTTGAAGAGTTGAATCATGGAGATCTCCCCCTATATCTTGTAATTCATACACGCATTTGACATATCACACTGAAGAATTTGAAATGCATGATGAAATATGGTGACCAATGTAATTCAGCATGCGTGCATTAACATTAATAATAACGTAGCAGAAGTATCAGACCACCATCGGGTTTAAGTTTACAACTCGATCCAATAAAAGTTTTGGAAGAACGAGAGTTGTAACTTAGCAAAAAAACGCCCTGATAATAGACCCGCTTGAAGACTAACTCAGATTTCTCCCCCTTTGTCATCGAATGACCAAAAGGATCGAAACTGAGGACTAACGCCTCTGAAGATAATCAAGTTGATGAAGGAGCGCGAGCGTTGTTGGGGTCGGTTGTTGTAGTAGGGCCTGCCGCAGTGTCGTCCAAGTCTTCATTTTCATCAGTGTCACGCGATGAAGAATAGGAGCTGGCCACCAAAGAAGGAACCTTGACCTTCTTGTATTTCTTCGGAGGAGGTGCAGACCAGTCAAAGTCTTCCTTGAGACCCATTTTCTTCAGATCTTCAGCGCTGTAAACTTGAGACAGAACAACCCAGGTGCGGTTGAGGGTTTCATGGAGGTAGTAGTGGTTTTTCTTCACTGCATTGTGTGTTGAAGTCATGTTGTGAAGAATTGAACCAAACTGACGCTTGACCCATTTATGATTGTGATCAACCTTCTGATGAAGACTGAGGAGTAACTCACGATCAGTCATCACCCTAGGTGTTGTGGCTTGAGGATTTTGCTTGGCATTGTTGGCGGCAGAGTCATGTGTGGCAGAGTCATCATTGGTGGAATAAGATGCAGCCTTGCGAAATTGACCATCCAATGGACGAATGCCTTCATCTATCATAGCAGTTGCCTTGCCCTTTTCATCAGCTTAGGAAAATGTCCTTTTGAGGACTTCAATTGGAGGCAAGTAGCTGCAGTGGTTCAGAGTGTCAGCTTTGTAGTTGAGTGAAGACCTTGTTCTGATGAATTTCATAATCCATGGCGCATAAGGCTTCAGCTCAAATGGTGACATAGCAATATTGGCCAGAGTCCTCATGAAGAAATCATGGAAGTTGACGGGAACACCATGACAGATGTTGAAAAGCATATTCTTCATGATGCCAACGACTTCTTCATCATTTGAGTCGTGGCCTTTGATAGGACTCATTGTCTTCGACAGAATGTGATAGACAGTCCGAGGCACATACAGTAATTCCTTGACGAGGAAATTGGTTCGAGGGCCTGCCCTGGCTTCAAAGGCTTCATCAAAACTTGCATGTAGTGATTTGAAAGTTCAGGTTCATTGTAGACACAACGTGCATCTTCAAGGGGAGGACTGAGTGGTAGGTCATGAAGCAATTCAGATGCTGGTGCCTTGTGATGAGTATTTTCAGACATCCAGTCGAGCACCAATGAATTCACATCTTCAGAGTCGCCTGTGATGTGCAGCGTTGCGTAGAACTGAAGAATGAGTTCTTCGTTCCAATCACATATGTCAGTGCAGAAGTTTAGCAGCCCAGCGTCGAAGAGAACACTGAGGACTGGCTCGAAGCACGGCAGAGACTCCATGTCTACATGAGGAATATGTGCATGATCAAAGACTTTGTCTTTGTTGAACAGATTCATAAATTATGATGAAACTTGAGGTTGTGGAATTTGTGAGTAATATATGTTTTCCATGATTTTTTGAATTTAAGTAATATTTAATTGGTGGATAGAGATGATCTTCATATAATGGACGGTGACTAAACACTAAATTATGGTTGATTTTGAATGATGTGTGGTTGGTATATGATGGAATGGCGCGCGCGGGGTGCAATGGAGGATGGGGTTGAATGATGGTATGAATGTGGGGTTTAAATAGATGGTGACAAATGTAATCAGATGGGGAGAGGTGATATGGAGGATGATAATTATGGCAGGGTTTAAATTGAGATTGGAATTCATTGATAATGGGCATCAGAAAAATATTGTTTGGGAAAAAGGGGGGTTTGATGTGAATGATGGGGAGGGGTAATTTTAATAATGAACATGAAGGAGGGTGTTGGGTGACAAATTCATAATGGGATATGAAAGTTATGTGCATGGAGGAGGGGAGTTATGATGGATATGTGTGTGAATGATGGATGGGGGGTATGGGGATTGTGGGAAGTGGGGAGGTGGGATGGGATGTGGGAAGAGAGGATGGTATCGTATGTGGTGGGGGAATGTGGTGTATGGTGTGGGAGGGATTTGGTTGGAAATAATGGGGGAGCAATAAAATGTGTTGTGGTGGTTATGGAGGGATGGAGGGGAATGTTGCCCAATATGGGGAAATGGATAGAATGGGTGGGAATAGGGATGGGCTGGAATGATGGGAGATGTTATGTAATGAAAAATTTGGGGGAATGAAATATGGGAGCTGTGGGTGGTGGGGATGGAAAGGGAATTGGATTATAGGTGGGAAAGCTGTGTGGGTTGTGGGGTGAAGTGGGGAGTGGGGGTGGGTGTTGGGGGATGAATTGATTGGAAACACAATATGAATGCGTGTTGATTAAATATGAGCATATTTGGGTATGATTGAAATGCTTGGTATGTGTGGGATCCGACAATCTAGTTGTTTATCTTTGGCAGCCTCTCTTATGGGGAAATGTAGTCTTGTGCTTCCATGAGCCATAGTAGTCCACTACAGCCCGGTTCACCGGAGTCCTGCTAGCCCAGCACTACTGCTTAGGACACTTGACTGGCCGGCATGTGGTTCACTTCTTTCCTGTGTCTGTCCCTTCGGGGAAATGTCACGCGGGTGACCTCCGGAGTCCTTCCTAGCCTGCTATAGCCCGGGCTACCGGAGTCCTGTTAGCCCAGTGCTACAGCCCGGATTCACACGCTGCTGACCGACATGTTCGAAGTTGATTCATGTATGCCTGTCCCCATGGGTTAGTGCCGCTTTGGGTTCACGACTAGCCATGTCGGCCCGGGTTCTCTGTCATATGGATGCTAGCGACACTATCATATACGTGAGCCAAAAGGCACAAACGGTCCCGGACCATGGTAAGGCGACACCTGTGGGGATACCGTGTGTGAGGCCGCAAAGTGATATGAGGTGTTACAGGCTAGATCAGTGTGACTTAGAATCGGGGTCCTGACATCAAGTATGTATCACGGCATGTGCCAAATAGGACTCAAGTAAATTCCTTATCAGGAGTTGTATAGGAGGAGGTACTAGTGGTAAAGGATTTTCCGGATGTATTTCCAGAAGAGTTGCCAGGCATGCCCCCAGATAGAGACATTGAGTTTTTGATTGAGCTTTTGCCAGGCACATGACCAATATCTAAGAGACCGTATAGAATGCCTGCAATGGATTTGGAGGAGATTAAGAAGAAGATTAAGGAGTTACTGGATAAGGGATATATTCGCCCAAGTTCGTCACCTTGGGGATCACCAGTACTTCTAGTGGAAAAGAAGGATGGATCATTAAGGATGGTTGTTGATTATCGAGGATTAAATGAAGTGACGATCAAGAATAAGTACCCACTACCGATGATCAATGATTTGTTTGACCAATTGCAAGGAGCTAAGGTATTTTCCAAGATCGATTTGTGATCAGGATACTACCAGTTGAAGATTCGAGAGCAGGACATACCTAAGACAGCTTTTACCACAAGGTATGGGCTGTATGAGTATACCGTTATGTCATTTGTTCTGACTAACGCACCTACCTATTTTATGAACATGATGAACAAAGTGTTTACGGAGTTTTTGGATAAGTCTGTCGTAGTGTTCATTGATGATATTCTGGTTTACTCGAAGAATGAAGAAGAACATAAAGAACATTTGCGTTTGGTACTTGGTAAGCTCAGAGAACATCAGTTATACGCCAAGTTCAGCAAATGTGAGTTCGGTTGAAGGAAGTTGGATTCCTCAGACATGTTATATCCGGAGAAGGAATAGCTGTAGATCCCGCCAAAGTTGTCACTGTGACAAATTGGGAAGCCCCAACAACAGTTGGAGAGATCCGGAGTTTTCTTGGACTCGCAGGATACTACCGGAGATTTATTGAAAATTTCTCGAAGATTGCAAAACCTATGATGGAGTTGTTGAAGAAGGATACCAAGTTCAAATGGACTGAGGAATGTGAGGCCAGTTTCCAGGAGTTGAAGAAATGTTTGGTTACCTCGCCAGTGTTGATTCTGCCAGATCAGCGCAAGGATTATGAGGTATATTGCTACACTTCACGTCGAGGACTTGGATCAGTGCTTATGCAGGAGGGAAGAGTTGTTTAATATGCCTCACGGCAGCTTAAGCCCCATGAGTTGAATTATGCTACACACGACTTGGAGTTAGCAGCCGTAGTGCACGCTTTGAAGACATGGAGACATTTTCTCATCGGAAACCATTGTGAGGTGTACATGGATCACAAGAGTTTGAAGTACATCTTCACGCAGAAGGAGTTGAATCTCAGGAAAAGGAGATGGTTGGAGCTCATCAAGGATTATGATATGAGATTACATTATCATCCCGGAAAGGCTAACGTAGTAGCTGACGCATTGAGCCGCAAGAGCCATGTCAACACACTAATGACCGGAGAGTTACCAAAGGGGTTAGCCGAGGATCTTCGTGAGCTATGTTTGGAGATAGTTCTGAGAGGCTATGTAGCAGCATTGGAGATTCAGTCTACTCTGATGGATAAGATCAGAGAAGCTCAGAAGACTGACAAGGAGATTGCCACCATAAAGGAGAAGGTGAGCAAGGGAAATTTTAAAGGATTTCGTGAGGATGAACACGATACCTTATGGTTTGAGGACCGCGTTTATGTGCCTAATGACCCGGAGATCAGGAAGTTAATTTTTCAAGAGGCCCATGATTCGCCATACTCGATTCACCCAGGAAATACCAAGATGTATTTGGATTTGAAAGACACTTTCTGGTGGACCGGAATGAAGAAGGATATTGCGGAGTATGTAGCAGTTTGTGACGTATGTCAGAGAGTAAAGGCAGAGCATCAGAAGCCAGCAGGATTGCTACAGCCATTGCCGATACCCGAATGGAAGTGGGATAAGCTAGGCATGGATTTTATCACAGGATTACCCAAGACCCGTTTAGGCTATGACTCGATATGGGTTGTAGTCGATCGCTTGACGAAAGTAGCTCGTTTCATCCAGTGAAGACTACTTACACCAGTGCTAAGTTGGCAAAGATATACATGACCAGGATCGTATGTCTGCATGGAGTTCCGAGGAGCATTGTATCAGATAGAGGAACCCAATTTACCTCAAAGTTCTGGAATCAGTTGCACGACACTTTGGGTACTAGACTAGAGTTCAGTACAGCTTTTCATCCGCAGACCGATGGACAGACCGAGAGAGTCAATCAGATTATGATGGATATGCTGAGAGCTTGTGCACTAGATTATGGATCTAGTTGGGATGACAACTTACCATATGCGGAGTTCTCTTACAACAACAGTTATCAATCCAGTTTGAAGATGGCCCCTTTTGAAGCCTTGTACGGAAGAAGGTGCAGAACACCATTGTCGTGGGATGAAGTTGGAGACCGCCAGTTGTTTGGACCAGATTTGATTAAAGAGTCTGAACAGAAGGTGAAGTTGATTCGCGATAGGCTCAAGGTAGCCCAGTCCAGGCAGAAGAGCTATGCAGATTCTAAACGCAAGGAAACTGTTTACGAAGCCGGAGATAGAGTTTATCTTCGTGTATCTCCACTTCAAGGAGTTAAGCGCTTTGGAGTTAAGGGAAAGCTAGCGCCACGTTTTGTGGGACCATACGAAGTTTTGGAACGCATGGGAGAAGTTGCTTATAAGTTGGAATTGCCTGAGGGATTGTCGGGAGTTCACGACGTGTTCCACGTTTCCCAGTTGAAGAAGTGCCACATAGAGATGGCGGATATACCACTGAGAGATACAGTGCCGCTAGAAGCGATTCAGTTGGATAGTGATTTGACCTATGAGGAGAAACCCGTTAAGATTCTTGAGTATGCCAGCCGAGTCACCCGCAGCAAGGTTATCATGTTTTGCAAAGTTCAGTGGAGCCACCACACCAAGGATGAAGCCACCTGGGAGAGAGAGGAAGATCTGCTGAAGGACCACCCTCACCTATTTTCTAGCCAACCCAAATCTCGAGGGAGAGATTCATCTTAAGGGGGGGGGTAGGTTTGTAACATCCCAAATTTTCAATTTGGAATGTTATACATTTGATCATCAATGCATATCATATTTTATTGCTTTTGGCCTGATCCAGAAATTCTACGCAACTCAAGGACCCATGGAGAGAATTGGGGATTTCGTTATTTTCATATTTGAGTTTTCTCAAATTTTGAAAATAGGATCATTTGATTTTATTTATTTTATCTTCAACTATTTCTATTATAAAAATATGAGAGAGGGAATAAAATGAATTTCTGAAAATAAAGAAATATTGAGGATTTAATAAAAATTCAAATAAGATTTTATTTCGGAGTTTTTGGCTAGTTTATTTGAATTTAGGAAAAATTGCATGTTTTTCAAAACTGCATTTTAGGGCCAAGAAAATGTTCATCTCGTTCTAAATATTTGATTTAGGCGGTGCAAATTTATTTTTGGGATTTTTAGAATTTTATTTTATTTTCTAGATTTTTTCTTAGTTTCGGTGGAATTAGTTTTTTTCTAAACGTACTGTGCGCCCGACTGGGCCGAAGGCCCAGCCGAGCCAGGCCAGGCCCACACTGCCACCGCCTTCCGCACAGGAGTCCGCACCGCCGCCGCCGCCGAGTCCGGCTGGGGCACGCCTCCCGAGGCCGACCCCAACCCGGCGTCCCCTTCCCCAAGCCGCGCCGCCCCACTCTCATAAATACGCCGCCGCCGCCACCTCACCCCGCCACCTCGACCCGCCCCGCCTCCCGTAGCCGCTGCTCGCCGCCGTGTGCCGCCGCCGCTTGCCGTGCCTGCCGCCGCCGCTTGCCGCGCCGCCCGCCAACGACGCCACCCCACCCCGCCGGAGCCCCGAGTCCCGCCAGAGTCCGGCGAGGTAGCCGCGCCATCTGCCGCCGGTTTTCTGAAGAAAACCGATTTGGTTTTTTTGAAAACCCTAGGTATTTATTATTATTATTAGATCAGTTTTATCGGTTCACTTATTTAGCGAGCGTTCGCTCGTTCGTTCGTTTCAACGGACGAGTTCATCATTTAGTTTCAGTTAACGAACGTTTGTTCGTTAATCTGTCCGTCAGTTTTTTCTTTTTCTCGGATTTTCCGCGATTATTTCTGATCGCGATTTCTGATCTGATTTTCGTTTTAGTATAACTTTTCGCTCGTTTATCGGAATCGGGCGATTCAAGCACCTAGAGTTTCGTCTCGAAACCCTCTTTCCGTTTAACAAACTCAAACAAGCTTTTGCTTCTGTAAAATTTGACTTATGTCCAGATTAGTAATCAAAGCTTGTTTCTTTTGTCGTTTGACTTTGGTTGTTTCGTTTGATTTGTTTCTTTTTGCAAACCGGAGATCTTAAGTTGAACTTTCTGGTTATATCTCTTAGTTGAGTTTTACCTGTGCATTACCTGAGTGCTTATTGTGTGTTTGTTTGTTTGCGACAGAGTACCCGGAGTGCGCCGCTTGCTACTTCGAATCTCTAGGTTTCACGGATCATCAGCAAGGCAAGTAACACTTTGATCATACCTTTTACTACACAGTTTTCTTGCATTAGATCAATCCTCAAACAATTGCATGAATAGGATCTGATTAATATGTGGGTTTTGGGAAGTAGATGAGGTAGTACCTTTTTCCTGTTTTATTATCAAACCCTGGGAGTTACTTCTACGTTTGCTTATGCCATGCTATGCTTGTAGACTTGGATTTGGTTTGAGAGTATTAATGACAGATGAGAGATTGTTTAATTAATGGTTAAACTTAAGGTGGCATCTTAAATACACATCTGGGTGGATTGAGGCACCTGGGTATTCCAACGATTGCCTATTTTTCTTTATGGACCGCCACCCAGGCTCAAAGGGATCATGAGATTATTCATACTAGAAACTTCCGTGTGCAGCCACAAGCTACTATGGGCTCTAGCATAGTTGATTAAGTCGTGCGAACTCTTAAAGTGGTAGACTAGCCGATCTAGGGGAAAGTAGGTGTAACGGTCTACCCGATCGTAAGGTGCTAGCGCTTCTGAAAGACTATGTCTCGGTCATCCGTTTCTCAAACACCATGTAGTGCGAGAATCCCAATGGAGGAGATCAAGACTTGTGGGGAAACATGCGCAAACCTCTGCAAAGTGTATAAACTAATCATGGTTAGCCGTGTCCCCGGTTATGGACATCTTGAGTATCTAGTACTTGGATTATCATGTGAATCTCATCATGTGACTTGAATTAACTTTGTTGGGTTTTAATGATGATGTTTAATTGGGATTGAGAGGGTGTCTACACTCTCAATGTTTAACAACTACCATGATAGTTAAATAAAATTTATTCCTTTGTAGTAGGGAAAAATTGGCTTTACGCAAAACTGTAACCATAGAGCTTTCCACCAGCCATATATGCATGTAGTATAGCCTATTTTTGTTCACTACTATCGATGTGTTACATTGCCAGCATATTCCACGTGCTGACCCGTTTTCGGGCTGCAATGTTCGTGTTGCAGACTTTTCAGACGACGAATAAGGAGCCTTAGGTCGTGGTTCTATACTCAGTGATGCCGTTGGAGTTGATGGACTCACTTATCTTCCAAGCCTTCCGCTGTTATCGTTATTAGATGGCCTTAAGCCATATTATTTGTAATAAGTTCTCTTTTGAGACACTCAATGTAATAAGTGTGTGATTGCTACTCTGTTATAAATCCTTCAAGTAATGTGCATGTCAGCATTACTGATCCAGGCATGACACTGAAGCACAGAGATCAGACTGTTAGAGGTCTGGTTGCTACATTTTATTTGCCATCTATTTATTCAATCTATTACAACTTTCTCCCGTCACGCACCAATTTCTGGCACCATTACCCGAAAGGGATTGACAACCCCTTTAACACGTCGGGTTGAGAGGATTTGTTATTTGTGTGCAGAGGCTGTTTACATTGTGTTGCTTGGTTCTCCTACTGGTTCGATAACCTTGGTTTCATATCTAAGGGAAATACCTACCGCTGTTGTGCTGCATCATGCCTTCCTCTTTGGGGAAATACCGATGTAGCTTCAAGCGACATCAAAGGGAATTTTTGGCGCCGTTGCTATGGAGGATCTTCAACATATATCAGGTTCCTAATCACAAATCTCATCCCGTTGCAATTTACATTATTTGTCATTTTGATCTCATTTTCCTCTCCCGCACTTCACAAAAATTGGCCGTTTTATTTGTCCCTCTTTTTCGTTCGCCGTTTTCTTGTCAGATCTATCCTTTGCATGCAATCATGAGTGATTTCGGTATGGCACCAACAGATGATGTCCTAACTCCTAGGATTGGACGTATGGGCAATCTGAATGCTAATTTTTTTTATCTTGGGGCAAGGGAACGTTATGGGAAAAGAACGTATCCAAGAATTTTTCAATTGTGTTGCGAATCTAGGTCCTGATGATGCTCCTATACTTCAAACTACTAGATCTTACGCAAATGCTATTTCAGCACTAGTTCTGAAACTTGAAAGTAAATTTATTCATACCCATCGTACTTTGCAAAGATTGTTTTTGAGCTTCCCATTATAAAGAATCCTAGGGCCAAAAAGTTTGGCACCCTTGTCCTTATGAATGAATTTGATTACATAATACGGGAAGCTAGGGAAATCTTTGATTTTTATGGTATGAATCGTTAAAAACCTATGATATATGAGAATATTTACAATACTGACTATGCTTTAAGACATTTGCTTGGGATAATAAAATCTTTTATGAGAATCTTAAAAAGGAGGTTCTCGTTTTAGATATAATCCAGCAGGTTTTCAATAATGTTAATCAACATTACTCTTGGATTGTTGTGGGAAATCAAAAAGGTTATGATGAACATTAACTTAGGAATGCTAAGGTTTCTATGGATAATATGTTTTATGTTTTGTTTACAAAATCCCCATGATGAAAACACCTATAAGAAGGTTAAGAAGAAGGATGACAAAACTTAGATCCTTGCTTTATGCCTAGCTAAGGGCGTAAAACTATAGCGCTTGTTGGGAGGCAACCCAATGAATAAAATTTATTTTTGATTTTTGCTTCCTGTTTTTGAGTGTTAGCACAATTATGCTACTGTTATGATTGTGTTTTTTATGTTTGAATTAGTGTTTGTGCCAAGTAAATCCTTTAGGATCTTCTTGGGTGATAGTTGTTTGATCTTGCTGAAAAAACAGAAACTTTTGCGCTCGCGGAAGTTTTTTTCATTTTCTACCAGAGAGCGATAAAATACCCATTCCACTTGAAGTAGATCAATATAAAAATTTCTCAGGTCGTCCTAATCTTTCAGAATTTTTGGAGTTACAAAAGTATTTGAAATAGTCAGATTGCTATAGACTGTTCTGTTTTGACAGATTCTGCTTTCTTTGTGCTGTGTGTTTATTTTGATGGCTCTATGGTTTTCTTTGATGAGTTTTTGCCATCGAAAAGTTGGAATACAGTAGATATAATGCAAGAACAAAATAAGAATTGTTTTGATACATCACTTATAGTAGTGATTTATTATTCTTATACTAACGGATCTCACGAAGGTTTTGTTGAGTTTTGTGTGATTGAATTTTCAAGTCTTGGGTTATTTTACGATGGATTAAGGAATAAGGAGTAGAAGAGCCTAAGATTGGGGATGCCCCAGCATCCCAAGCTATTATCCAAAATTGAGCAACCAACTAAGCTTGGGGATGCCTATCACAGCCCTAGTTCAGGCCTTGCCTGCCTTTGCATTAGCCTCCGTGCATCATGTCTAAATTTTATGAAACTTTGAAATGGGGGCTGATAAACCCTAGCAGTAAATGAAATTCAACTAGGGTCCAAATAAAATCATTTTCAATGAACCTGAAATGCCCTTCTAAAATGTTCATCATCTTTGCTTTGGTCTTAAACCTCTCACAAAAATGGTGCACATATTTCTAGGACATCATAGGGTCACTGAATTAAATCATACTCTATTTGCATTTGGGCATTTAAATGCTATAAAATATTTTAAATATCCAAATAATCCTAAACTTAAATGTTCCATGTTGATTATATCCTATACAGTGGACATGAGTAGTTTGGTGATTTTTGAAAGTGTCTAGGTATTTTTAATAAAGCCAAAACAATTGCAGAAAATAGAAAACAGAAAGTTTTAGAAGAGAGAGAGAGAGAGAGGAAGCTTACCTGGACCCCCTACCTGACTGGGCCGGCCCACCTGGCCCGTGCCAGCCATCACCTACCTCTGCCAGTAGGCAGAGGAGGGAGACAATGCACGCGCGCCTGTGCGCCACCTCCTGCTTTGCGCTGGCGAGCTCCCCTCCCCCCTCGCGGCACGGAGACGCCTTGAGACCTCTCTCCCCTCCCCCTCACTCGCTGCTCTCTCTCCCCTCCTCTGTTGATCTACCCGCAGCACACCCGAGCGCGCTCGTCGCCGCCGCTCGCTATCACCGCGGCCACCGTCCACCACTCGTCTCGCTGACGCGTCCGGAAGAACCGCAACACCGCCCACGTCCCCTCCGCCGACTCACACCTCGCAGGAGGCACTGCTTCATCATCATCGCGGTCATCTTCAACCTCGGGCACCACAGCCCCTCGCCGTCGATTCGCGCCGTCAAGGACGTCCTCGAGCCCACTAACCTACTCCGCCGACTCCCTGTGAGCTCCTGATTCTTTCCCCTTGCTCTCCCCCTCCGTTCATGTCCTCTAGCCGCCGTCCCACCATGCCGAGCGCTCCTCGCCGCCGGCCATGGCGCCGCCACGGCCACAGCTGCTGTAGCTCGCGTCCGAGGGTGCCGTCATGCTCATCACGCTCCCAGGAGCCGATAACTTCCACCAACTCTTCTTCCTGCTTTAACATCCCAAATTTTCAATTTGGAATGTTATACATTAGATCATCAATGCATACCGTATTTTATTTTGCATTTTGGTTGATCCTAGAAATTCCACGTAACTCAATGACCCACGGAGAGAGTTGGGGATTTCGCTATTTTCATATTTGAGTTTTCTCCAATTTTGAGAATAGGATCATTTGATTTTATTTATTTTATCATCAATTATTTCAACTACAAAAATATGAGAGAGGGAATAAAATGACTTTCCCAAAATAAAGAAATATTGAGGATATAATAATAAAATCAAATAAGATTTTATTTCGGAGTTTTTCGGTGTTTTATTTGAATTTAGGAAAAAAGTGCGTTTTTTAAAATTGCCTTTAGGTCCCAAATAAATGTTCACCTTGTGCGGCTTGATTTTAAAAGCCCGTGAAAATTTATTTCGGAATTTTTGGAGTCCATTTAGTATTTCTTTTTATTTTTCTTCCGAGCAGAATAATTTTGTTTTAAAAAAGTGAACCGACCTAACCGGGCCGTGTCCGGATAGGACTCTGGCCCGGCAGGCTTTAAAAGCCGGCCCAGCCCCCCGGGGGAGGAACCCTAGCCGCCCCAGCCGCCCGCCCCGCCCCACGCGCCGCGGCCATCCGCCGCCGCCGCCGAGGTTCGCCGCCGCCTCGACTTCCGTGCCATCGGTTTTTAAAAAAAAAAATAATAGATTGGTTTTTCGTCGGTTTTTCCGTCGGTTTTTTTTAGATTCGGTTTTTCTGGTTTATTTAATTAGCGAGCATTCGTGCGTTCGTTCGTTCTAGCGAGCATTCGTCATTTTTCTTTTTCTCGGATTAAATCCGCAATTTTTCTGATCGCGATTCCTGATCCGATTTTCGTTTTAGTATAACTTTTCGCTCGTTTATCGGAATCTGGCGATTCAAGCGCCTAGAGTTTCGTCTCGAAACCCTCTATCCGTTTAACCAACTTAAACAAGATTTTTCTACTGTAAAATTTTCCCTAGATCCAGATTACTAGAACAAAGTTGTTTTCTTTCGCCGTTTGACTTTCGTTGCTTCGTTCGATTAGATTCTTTTTGCCAACCGGAGTTCTTAAGTTGAACTTTCTGTTTAGATCTCTTATTTGAGTTTTACCTGTGCATTAGATAAGTACTTATTGTATGCTTGTTTGTTTGTCTGCGATAGAGTACCCGGAGTGCGCCGCTTGTTACTTCGAATCGTTAGGTTTCGCGGATCATCAGCAAGGCAAGTAACACTTTGATCATACCTTTTCTACTACCCAGTTTTATTGCATTAGATCAATTCTCACACATTGCATGATTAGGATCTAATTAAATTGTGGGATGGGAAGTAGATGAGGTAGTACCTATCACCTGTTGTTATCAAACCTTTGGGAGTTATTTCTACGTTTGCTTATTATGCCATGCTATGCTAGTAGACGTGGATTGGGTGAGTGATATCCATGACAGATGTGAGATGGCTAATTAATGGTTTATCTAAGGTGGCAACTTAAACACACATTTGGGTGGATTGAGGTACCTGGGTATTCCAGGACTTGCCTGTTTTCTTTTGGACCGCCACCCGGGCTCAAAGGGATCATGAGACTATTCATACTAGAAACTTCCGTGTGCAGCCACAAGCTATTATGGGCTCTAGCATAGTTGACTAAGTTGTGCGAACTCTTATAGTGGTACCTATCACTTGTATGCTTGTTTGTTTGTCTGCGATAGAGTACCCGGAGGGCGCCGCTTGTTACTTCAAATCATTAGGTTTCGCGGATCATCAGCATGGCAAGTAACACTTTGATCATACCTTTTCTACTACCCAGTTTTATTGCATTAGATCAATCCTCACACATTGCATGATTAGGATCTAATTAAATTGTGGGATGGGAAGTAGATGAGGTAGTACCTATCACCTGTTGTTATCAAACCTTTGGGAGTTACTTCTACGTTTGCTTATTATGCCATGCTATGCTAGTAGACGTGGATTGGGTGAGTGATATCCATGACAGATGTGAGATGGCTAATTAATGGTTTATCTAAGGTGGCAACTTAAACACACATCTGGGTGGATTGAGGTACCTGGGTATTCCAGGACTTGCCTGTTTTCTTTTGGACCGCCACCCAGGCTCAAAGGGATCATGAGACTATTCATACTAGAAACTTCCGTGTGCAGCCACAAGCTATTATGGGCTCTAGCATAGTTGACTAAGTTGTGCGAACTCTTACAGTGGTAGACTAGCAGATGTAGGGGATGTAGGTGGTACGGTCTACCCGATCGTAAGGTGCTAGCGCTTCTGAAAGACTATGTCTCGGTCATTCGTCTTCTCAAACACCATGTAGTGCGAGAAACCAAACGGAGGCGATCGAGTCTTGTGGGGAAAAGTGCGCAAACCTCTGTAGAGTGTAACAAGCTAATCTTGGTTAGCCATGTCCCCGGTTATGGACATCTTGAGTATGTAGTACTTGGATTATCATGTGAATCTCAACATGTCACTCTAAGTTAATTTTGTTGGGTTATGTTTAATGATGATGTTTAATTGGGATTGAGAATGCTGTCAACCATTCTCAATGTTTAACAACTAACATGATAGTTAAATAAATTTATTCCTTTGAAGTAGGGAAAAATTGGCTTTACGCAAAACTGTAACCATAGAGCTTTCCACCAGCCAAATATGCATATAGTATAGCTGTTTCATTCCATTACTCTCTATGTGTTACTTTGCCAGCATATTCCATGTGCTGACCCGTTTCGAGCTGCAACGTTAATGTTGCAGACTTTTCAGACGACGATTAAGGAGTTTTTAGGTCGTGGTTCTATACTCAGTGATGTCGTTGGAGTTGATGGACTCACTTATCTTCCAAGCCTTCCGCTGTTATCGTTATTAGATGGCCTTAAGCCATATTTATTGTAATAAGTTCTCTTTTGAGACACTCGATGTAATAAGTGTGTGATTGCTACTCTGCTATAAATCCTCCGAGTACTGTGTGGTGTCAGCATTACTGATCCAGGGATGACACCGGAGCACAGAGATCAGACTGTTTGAGGTCTGGTCGCTACAGCGATGGTATCAGAGCACACGCTGACTTTAGGACACGACCACTAAGCTAAAAGACCTAGATCACTATTCTCTCTCTTCTCTTCTGACCTCTCATCTTTTCTACTCTTTAGGATGGCGGATGCAAGGAACAAGTTCACGCAACCGGATGAAGATACACCCTTTGGACGACACTTGAAGGAAGTCACTAGATACCTGAACATAGGAGTACCGAGCTTCACAGGAACCTACAACGCCACATTACCTGAAGAAGAGCGCTGGATGATCCAAGTTCAAGTTCCAGGAAGGACGTTCATGCCAGTCACTGAGCCCATATAGTTTTCTTTTGATGCACCAACTTGGAGTCTAGGAAAGAGCATGGCAGCTCACATCGCTATGGGACGCATTGGAGAAGTCTACCGCAAGGATCTCAAGGATACTATCTACCAGATTTGTGGGCGCCGAGATGAGCACTGGGAGATGATCAGCACCAGGAAGGATAGATCAATCGCAGCTTTTATCCAGGAGCTAAACTAGCACATTCGACGACAGGAGAACCAGATGTGCGCCGACATGATAGATCTGAAGAAGGCTAAAACCAGAATCTAGGAACTGGAGGAAGAACTCAAGGCTACACATGAAGATTATGAAGAGGAAATTGAAGTATTGGTGGAGAAGAATGACGACCTGATCAAGAAGATTGGAATATTTATGGGAGGCCCTACGCAAGTAGAGGAAGACGAAGAACCCAAGGAGATTAGCCCGGAAGACTACATCATTATCGACGGCACCAACTCAGAACCATATAGTAGCGATGATGACTATGTTGATGAAGCTGGAGCAGACATCATGGAGTCTGCAACCGAAGAATATTTCTATTAGACCACCTCATCAGTAGTAGTAGTCCACCATGTAAATATAGTAGTCCGAGCACTTTTGCGATAGTTAGATCGATTGTATGCCCTTGTTTGATTGATTGAAGTGAATTGTTTGCTTTTTCCTCATGTGCATATGGGTAGTGTTTTCTCTTTAGACCCCCTCTATTCCTATATCTCATCTTTTCTAAAACCCTCAGATGCCTCCGAGACGTGACCCCGGATTTGCCTTTCCACCGGAGCTCACCCAGTTGATCCAGCAGCAGAACACATTGATGCAGTTGCTAGTCCAGAATCAGAATCAGGGGAACAACAACAACAACCCACCACCACCACCACCTATTGACCACTTAGCCCATTTTCTTAGGCTGAATCCGCCGGTGTTTTCCAGTAGCACCGAGCCGATAGTAGCAGATGATTGGCTCCGCAAGGCAGCTAGGGAGTTGACCACAACAGGATGCACAGATGCGGAGAAGGTGAAGTTTGTCGCACATCAGCTAGAAGGACCCGCAGCATCATGGTGGGAGAATTTCACCGCCACTTTCCCAGTCGACACTGTCACATGGGACCAGTTTCAGCAGGCTTTTCGTACTGCCCATGTTTCAGCAGGAGCTATGGCCATGAAGAAGCGTGAGTTTCGCAACTTGCGCCAAGGAGGAAGGACAGTTGGCCAGTATGTGGAGGAATTTAGTAAGCTAGCACGTTATGCCCCAGATGACGTCGCTACGGATGCAGCTAAGCAGGAGAAGTTTCTGGAAGGACTGAATGATGAGTTGAGCATGCAGTTGATGGTAGCCACCTTCAACAACTACCAAGAGTTGGTAGGTCGTGCTCTTATGATTGGAGGCAAGCAGCAGCAAATTGAGAATCGCAAGAGGAAGTATGGACAAGGAAAGTACACTTCAGGAGCTCAGCAGAAGCCACATTTTACCCCTAGACCGGGAGGACATTTTCATCATACCCATGGAGGAGGTAGCTCGCACAATCACAATGGCACCAAGAATGGTAATGGCAATGGAGGAAGCAACGGCCAAAACTGCACCAACCCACCAACCCCAGCCAAGAAGGACCTAAGCCAAGTCACTTGTTTTAAGTGTCAGAAGACCGGACATTATGCCAATGAATGTCCTGAAGGCCAAAATGGCAATGGAAGTTCTGGGAAGAAGCCGAACCCTTTCAACAGGGGACAGGTGAACCAAGTTAGCGTGGAGGAGGTTGAAGCTCAGCCCGATGCAGTAATAGGTAAGTTTTTGGTTAAGTCATTTACTGCACTCGTTCTTTTTGATACTGGTGCATCGCATTCATACATCTCAAGGGGATTTGTGGATAAGTATAACCTACCAACCCAAGCCCTTAGGTCACCCATGTTAGTAACCTCGCCTGGAGCAGAGTATGTGGCTAGTCTATGGTGTGATCGGTTACCATTAAGGATTGGTAACTATGTTTTTCCCTCAGACCTAATAGTATTGGAATCTCAAGGATTGGATGTGATATTAGGCATGGATTGGCTATCAAAGTATGAAGGGAATATTGAATGTGCTAGTAAATCAATTTTGCTTACCACCCTAGAAGGAAGAAGGATCAAGTATGTATCCCGGCATGTGCCAAAGAGGACTCAAGTAAATTGCCTAACAGGAGTTGTGCAGGAGGAAGTACCAGTGGTAAGGGATTTTCCCGATGTATTTCCAGAGGAGTTGCCGGGCATGCCACCGGATAGAGATATTGAGTTTTTGATTGAGCTATTGCCAGGCACAGGGCCAATATCAAAGAGACCATATAGGATGCCAGCAAAGGATTTGGTGGAAATTAAGAAGAAGATTAAGGAGTTACTGGATAAGGGATATATTCGCCCAAGTTCTTCGCCTTGGGGATCGCCAGTACTTCTAGTGGAGAAGAAGGATGGATCGTTAAGGATGGTTGTTGATTATCGAGGATTGAATGAAGTAACAATCAAGAACAAGTACCCACTACCAATGATCAACGATCTGTTTGATCGATTGCAAGGAGCTAAGGTATTTTCCAAGATCGATCTGCGATCAGGATACCACCAGTTGAAGATTCGAGAACAGGACATTCCGAAGACAGCTTTTACCACCAGGTATGGGCTGTACGAGTATACCGTTATGTCATTTGGTCTAACTAACACACCTGCCTATTTTATGAACATGATGAACAAAGTGTTTATGGAGTTTTTGGATAAGTTCGTCGTAGTGTTCATTGATGATATCCTGGTTTATTCGAAGAATGAAGAGGAGCATAAGGAGCATTTGCGTTTGGTACTTGGAAAGCTCAGAGAACATCAATTATATGCCAAGTTCAGCAAATGTGAGTTTTGGTTGAAGGAAGTAGGATTCCTCGGACATGTTATATCCGGAGAAGGTATAGCAGTTGATCCCACTAAAGTGGAAACCGGGACCAAGTGGGAAGCCCCACCAACAGTTGGAGAGATACGGAGTTTTCTTGGACTCGCAGGATACTACCGGAGATTTATTCAGAATTTCTCAAAGATTGCGAAGCCTATGATTGAGTTGTTGAAGAAAGATACCAAGTTCATATGGACGGAGGAATGTTAGGCTAGTTTCCAGGAGTTGAAGAAACGTTTGGTTACCTCACCGGTATTGATTTTGCCAGACCAGACCAAAGATTACGAGGTGTATTGCGACGCTTCACGTCGAGGACTTGGAGCAGTGCTTATGCAGGAAGGGAGAGTTGTTTCATATGCCTCAAGACAACTGAAGCCTCATGATTTGAATTATGCTACGCATGATTTGGAGTTAGCAGCCGTAGTGCATGCATTGAAAACATGGAGACATTTCCTCATTGGAAATCATTGTGAGGTGTACACGGATCATAAGAGTTTGAAGTACATTTTCACACAGAAGGAGTTGAATCTCAGACAAAGGAGATGGTTGGAGCTTATCAAGGATTATGATATGAAATTGCGTTATCACCCCGGAAAGGCTAATGTAGTAGCTGGCGCATTAAGCCGTAAGAGCCATGTCAATACGTTAATGACGGGAGAAATACCAAGGGAGTTAGCCGAAAATCTTCGTGAACTATGTTTGGAAATAGTTCCGAGAGGCTATGTAGCAGCATTGGAGATTCAGTCAACCTTGATGGATAAAATCAAGGAAGCTCAGAAAGCTGACAAAGAGATTGCCGCTATAAAGGAGAAACTGAGCAAAGGAAAAGCTAAAGGATTTCGTGAGGATGAGCACGACACCCTATGGTTTGAAGACCGCGTTTACGTGCCCAATGACTCGGAGATCAGGAAGTTGATTTTGCAAGAGGCACACGATTCACCATATTCAATTCACCCAGGTAATACCAAGATGTATTTGGATTTGAAGGATATTTTCTAGTGGACCGGAATGAAGAAGGATATTGCAGAGTATGTAGCAGTTTGTGATGTATGTCAGAGAGTAAAGGCAGAGCATCAGAAGCCAGCAGGATTGTTACAACCATTGCCGATATCCGAATGGAAGTGGGATAAGCTAGGCATGGATTTTATCACGGGATTACCCAGGACTCGTTCAGGCTATGACTCGATTTGGGTTGTAGTTGATCGATTGACAAAAGTAGCTCATTTCATCCCAGTAAAGACCACTTACACCAGTGCTAAGTTGGCAAAGATATACATGACCAGGATCGTAGGTCTGCATGGAGTTCCAAGGAGTACCGTATCAGATAGAGGAACTCAGTTTACCTCAAAGTTCTGGAAGCAGTTGCACGAAACTTAGGGTACCAGGCTAGAATTCAGTACAGCTTTTCATCCACAGACAGATGGACAGACCGAGAGAGTCAATCAGATTTTGGAGGATATGCTGAGAGCTTGTGCGCTAGATTATGGATCTAGTTGGGATGATAATTTGCCATATGCAGAGTTCTCTTACAACAACAGTTACCAAACTAGTTTAAAGATGGCCCCTTTCGAAGCCTTGTACGGAAGAAGGTGCAGGACACCATTGTCGTGGGACGAAGTTGGAGACCGCTAGTTGTTTGTACCTGACTTGATTAAAGAGTCTGAACAGAAGGTGAAGCTGATTCGCGATAGGCTTAAGGTAGCCCAGTCCAGACAGAAAAGTTATGCAGATTAAAAACGTAAGGCGACAGTTTACAAAGTTGGAGATAGAGCTCATCTTCGAGTATCTCCACTTCGGGGAACAAAGCGTTTTGGATTTAAAGGGAAGTTAGCGCCACGATTTGTAGGACCATAACGAGTTTTGGAACGTATGGGAGAAGTGGCCTACAAGTTGGAATTGCCCGAAGGATTGTCAGGAGTTCATGATGTGTTCCACGTTTCTCAGTTAAAGAAATGTCACGCGGAGATGGCTGACATACCGTTGAGAGACACAGTGCCCTTGGAAACTGTTCAATTGGATAACGATTTGACCTACGAGGAGAAACCAGTTAAGATTCTCGAGTTTGCCAGCCGAGTCACTCGCAGCAAGGTCATCAAGTTTTGCAAAGTTCAGTGGAGCCACCACACGGAGGATGAAGCCACCTGGGAATGAGAGAAAGACTTGCTCAAAGACCACCCTCACCTATTTTCTAGCCAACCCGAATCTCGAGGGCGAGATTCATCTTAAGGGGGGTAGGTTTGTAACATCCCAAATTTTCAATTTGGAATGTTATACATTAGATCATCAATGCATACCATATTTTATTTTGCATTTTGGTTGATCCTAGAAATTCCACGTAACTCAATGGCCCACGGAGAGAGTTGGGGATTTCGCTATTTTCATATTTGAGTTTTCTCAAATTTTGAGAATAGGATCATTTGATTTTATTTATTTTATCATCAATTATTTCTACTACAAAAATATGAGAGAGGGAATAAAATGACTTTCCTAAAATAAAGAAATATTGAGGATATAATAATAAAATCAAATAAGATTTTATTTCGGAGTTTTTCGGTGTTTTATTTGAATTGAGGAAAAAAGTGTGTTTTTCAAAATTGCCTTTAGGTCCCAAATAAATGTTCACCTTGTGCGGCTTGATTTTAGAAGCCCGTGAAAATTTATTTCGGAATTTTTGGAGTCCATTTAGTATTTCTTTTTTGATTTTTCTTCCGAGCGGAATAATTTTTTTTTTAAAAAGTGAACCGACCTAACCGGGCCATGTCCGGATAGGACTCTGGCCCGGCAGGCTTTAAAAGCCGGCCCCGCCCCCCCCCCCCCCCGGGGAGGACCCTAGCCGCCCCAGCCGCCCGCCCTGCCCCACACGCTGCCGCCGCCGCCGCGACGCGCCGCCGCCCCGCGACGCCGCCGCCGGACGCCGCCGCCTCGACTTCCATGCCATCGGTTTTTTTAAAATAATAGATCGGTTTTTCGTCGGTTTTTTAGATTTGATTTTTTAAAAATAGATTGGTTTTTCCGGTTTATTTAAATAGCGAGCGTTCGTCCGTTCATTCATTCTAGCGAGCGTTCGTCGTTTTTCTTTTTCTCGGATTAAATCCACGATTTTTCTGATCGCGATTCCTGATCCGATTTTTGTTTTAGTATAACTTTTCGCTCGTTTATCGGAATCCGGCGATTCAAGCGCCTAGAGTTTCATCTCGAAACCCTCTATCCGTTTAACCAACTTAAACAAGATTTTGCTACTGTAAAATTTTCCCTAGATCAAGATTACTAGAACGAAGTTGTTTTCTTTCGCCGTTTGACTTTCGTTGCTTCATTCGATTTGATTCTTTTTGCCAACCGGAGTTCTTAAGTTGAACTTTCTGGTTAGATCTCTTATTTGAGTTTTACCTGTGCATTAGGTGAGTACTTATTGTATGCTTGTTTGTTTGTCTGTGATAGAGTACCCGGAGTGCGCCGCTTGTTACTTCGAATCGTTAGGTTTCGCGGATCATCAGCAAGGCAAGTAACACTTTGATCATACCTTTTCTACTACCCAGTTTTATTGCATTAGATCAATCCTCACACATTGCATGATTAGGATCTAATTAAATTGTGGGATGGGAAGTAGATGAGGTAGTACCTATCACCTATTGTTATCAAACCTTTGGGAGTTACTTCTACGTTTGCTTACTATGCCATGCTATGCTAGTAGACGTGGATTGGGTGAGTGATATCCGTGACAGATGTGAGATGGCTAATTAATGGTTTATCTAAGGTGGCAACTTAAACACACATCTGCGTGGATTGAGGTACCTGGGTATTCTAGGACTTGCCTGTTTTCTTTTGGACCGCCACCCAGGCTCAAAGGGATCATGAGACTATTCATACTAGAAACTTCCGTGTGCAGCCACAAGCTATTATGGGCTCTAGCATAGTTGACTAAGTTGTGCGAACTCTTACAGTGGTAGACTAGCAGATGTAGGGGATGTAGGTGGTATGGTCTACCCGATCGTAAGGTGCTAGCGCTTCTGAAAGACTATGTCTCGGTCATCCGTCTTCTCAAACACCATGTAGTGCGAGAAACCAAACGGAGGTGATTGAGTCTTGTGGGGAAAAGTGCGCAAACCTCTGCAGAGTGTAACGAACTAATCATGGTTAGTCGTGTCCCCGGTTATGGACATCTTGAGTATCTAGTGCTTGGATTATCATGTGAATCTCAACATGTTACTCTAAATTAATTTTGTTGGGTTATGTTTAATGATGATGTTTAATTGGGATTGAGAATGCTATTAACCATTCTCAATGTTTAACAACTACCATGATAGTAAATAAATTTATTCCTTTGAAGTAGGGAAAAATTGGCTTTACGCAAAACTGTAACCATAGAGCTTTCACCAGCCAAATATGCATATAGTATAACTGTTTCATTCCATTACTCTCTATGTGTTACTTTGCCAGCATATTCCATGTGCTGACCCGTTTCGGGCTGCAACGTTAATGTTGCAAACTTTTCAGACGATGATTAAGGAGTTTTTAGGTCGTGGTTCTATACTCAGTGATGCCGTTGGAGTGGATGGACTCACTTATCTTCCAAGCCTTCCGCTGTTATCGTTATTACATGGCCTTAAGCCATATTTATTGTAATAAGTTCTCTTTTGAGACACTCGATGTAATAAGTGTGTGATTGCTACTCTGCTATAAATCCTCCGAGTACTGTGTGGTGTCAGCATTACTGATCCAGGGATGACATCGGAGCACAGAGATCAGACTGTTTGAGGTCTGGTCGCTGCACCCGCACACCACAACGCCACCCCGGCCAAACCCGTGCGGGCGCCGCCGCGGATGTGCTCCCCGCCGTCGTTCTGGTTCACCCTGGCTCGAGCTAACCGCACCGTTGGAAGCGGACGAGTCGCAGCTGCACGTAGAGCCCCTCCGCCGCCCATTTGGTCGCTGGAGGGCAAAACCCGAGCAACGCCGCCGTCTCTGGACGTCGCCGGCGACTAACCGCCGACCTAACCCGGCTGTTAGGGGCTAATCACCCCACTAACTACCACCTGAGTCAATGACAGCCGGGCCCCACTGCCTAACTAATCGGCTAACAATAATAGATTAAGGTTAATCTAATTGCAGCGGGCCCACGCGTCAGCTTTGACTATGCTGACGTGTACGTTGACCCGGACCCACTGGTCAGCCTCTGTCCCTGCCCTGTTACACTGACGTGCGGGTCCCAGTTGTCATGTTTGACCTGGACCACCTCTGTTGACTTGCTGATGTCACACCGACGTCATGCTTATGCAGCAAATGTTTTCTGGAATTAAAATAAATCAGAAATGATTTATAAATTTCAGAAAATACCCCCAAACTTGTAAAAATCATAGAAATTAATCTGTAACTCCAAATGCAAAGTGTTATATATGAAAAATAATCAGAAAAATCCAAAGAATCTGTTTATGGCATTTTCATGCATGTTAAAGCAACTTATATCCTCTGTTTATGACAATTCAATTAAATGGCATTTAAGAAAGCACATATGGAGTTTGAATTTGAACCTAGTGTTCAAAACAACTCCAGTTAACTTGTTGCTAGTTGCATTAGGCCAATCAACAGCATATTGCCATGTCACATTCATGCATCATATTGTTGCATTGCATTGATTGTGTCCTTCTCTGTTTGCCGGTAACCATCCCCTCTCAGTCGACGCTGTTTCCGATGACGTGATCGATGACACCGATGAAGAGCTATAATATCTTCAGAAGTGCGAGGCAAGCAAAACCCCCTTGTTCATTCCGATACAATCCCACTCTCTCGCTCCTGCTCTCTTTACTGCAATAGGACAACAATGATTCAACTGTTACATGCTGCGGTAGTTGAACCCCTTTCCTCTGCATGACCTGTCATTGCCATAGTAAATAGATGAAACCCACTAGTATGAGTAGGAATTGTTTGAGCCCTGATGTGCCTACTCATTCATGCTTGTTGTCATGCCTGCTACTGCTTAGAGTTGAGTCAGGTCTGATTCATCGGGAATGAATTGGAACGTGGTGAACATGTCATACCGTTGAGAGCTAAGTGTGTGAACATGATTTGGTAAACGTAATGGTGAGAGGCCATGTAGGAGTACATGGTGGGTTGTCCCATTGCAGCCGTTCTCGGGAACTGAGTTCTGTGTTTGTGATCCATGAACAGTTACTACCACACATTGGGTTCCGGTAACTCGACCCCTCTCGGCTTATTAATCAACTCGATCTCTGTCCAGGAGTTGCAACTAGTTTCTGGTGTTTGTAGGTAGTGTTAGTAGTCTACCAAGTGGCTCCCGGTACAGGTGGGCTTGGGACAGACTAGGCTCAGTGGCACGGTGTACCAAGTGGCACCCGGATGGTGGGATTGGGAACCCTGCACACATCGTTTGGGGCCGTGAGCGACACCCCGGCCGGATCTCCTTGCGGATGGAACCCAAATAGGCGATAAACCGGGACGAGAGACTTGTGTGGTTAGTCAGGTCGTGGCCGACTCACTCAACAGGCTTCCGCTTGAAGGTTGCCGAGATACACGACATGTACATGGTGGTAAGTGGCGAGAGCGTGTGTGAAGAAGTACACCCCTGCAGGGTTATCATTATCTATTCGAATAGCCGGATTCCTCGGATATGGAAACTTGGACCCCTTGCATAGTTCATAGACAAGTGAAAGTGGATACTCTAAAATGCGCAAGATAAGTGTGAGTGCTATGGATGGCGTTCTCGCAGGGAGACGGGAGCGGATCCATAGTGGTGTATTGGTATGGTGAATATGTGGACTCGTGTGCGCCACCTCAAAAGAGTTACTTGCAGTCGTAGTTTAAGATAGCCACCGAGTCTAAGCTGGCTTGCTGCAGTTAAACTCCACCACCCCCCTTTGTTGATACCGATGCATATGTAGTTAGTTCTGATGTAAGTCTTGTTGGGTACATTTGTACTCACGTTTTCCTATTTTATGTTTTGGAGAGAGATGTCAATCTCGCTAGTAGTTCCGTGTGGACTTCGACGTTTAGATCGTTACCCCAGCTACGATCTTGTACCCTTGGGAGGGTCTGGTAGATAGTCAGGCTTCTCAGCCTTTTTCATTTGTAGAAGTTTGTACTCAGACATGTTAAGCTTCCGCATGTGCTTGTTTCTTGTATGCTCTATATGTTGGGTCATCAGACCCATGTTTGTAATATCTCGCTCTTCGAAGCCTAATGAATAAATACTTGAGTCGTAGAGTTATGTTGTGATGCCATGTTGTATTTACACATATCGAGCATATTGTGTGTATGATTGAAATGCTTGGTATGTGTGGGATCTGACAACCTAGTTGTTTATCCTTGGTAGCCTCTCTTATGGGGAAATGTAGTCTTGTGCTTCCATGAGCCATAGTAGTCTGCTACAGCCTGGTTCACCGGAGTCCTGCTAGCCCAGCACTACTGCTCCGGAACACTTGACTGGCCGGCATGTGATTCACTTCGTTCCTGTGTCTGTCCCTTCAGGGAGATGTCACGCGGTGACATCCGGAGTCCTGCCTAGCCTGCTACAGCCCGGGTTCCCGGAGTCCTGTTAGCCCAGTGCTACAGCCCGGATTCGCACGCTGCTGACCGATATGCTCGATGTTGATTCATGTATGCCTGTCCCCGTAAGTTAGTGCCACTTTGGATTCATGACTAGTCATGTCGGCCCGGGTTCTCTGTCATCTGGATGCTAGCGACACTATCATATACGTGAGCTAAAAGGCGCAAACGGTCCCGGGCCATGGTAAGGCGACACCCGTGGGAATACCGTGCGTGAGGCTGCAAAGTGATATGAGGTGTTACAGGCTAGATCGGTGTGACCTAGAATCGGGGTCCTGACAATGCCTCCGAGTGGCATCCCCTTTTTCTTCTAACGACCATCGGTATTTTACTCGAAGCTATATTTTTATTCGTCACATACTATGTGTTTTGCTTGGAGTGTCTTGTATTATATGAGTCTTTTCTTGTTTTATTTTGTGTTTTAAGTCTTGATTCCTTGTTGGACACACCTATTTGAGAGAGCCAAAATTATGTCATGACTTGTTAGAATTGCTCTCTATGCTTCACTTAAATTTTTATGAGCTATGTACTTGCTCTAATGCTTCACTTGTATCTTTTTTAGCACGGTGTGCTTTAGTATTGTTGAAGAATTGATCTCTTGCTTCACTTAGATTTATTTGAGTGTTAGTAAAATTTTCAAGAAATTCTCTCTTGCTTCACTTAAATTAATTTGAGGGAAAGAAATAGTATGCTCATGATCTTCACTTATACTTGTTTCAGCTTGTCAAAAGCAACACATGAAAATTAGTCCCAAAATGATAGATATCCAAGAAGGATATAATAAAAACTTTCATGAAGATCATTGTACAAAATAAACTTGATTCTTGGTAATAGTTTTGAGATATGATGATGTGATATGTGAGTCATCTTGATGAGTAATTATGCTTTAGTAAGAATATTGGTGTTAAGGTTTGTGATTCCCTATGCAAGCACGAAAGTCAATAGTTATGCCATGAAATTATATCCTAGTTGTGGTGCATTATTCGGTGTTAGTTATGCTTAATGCTCGCTTATGAGATTATTCATTTCTTTGTTGGTCGCTTCTCAATATTTTTCTAGCCTTCATTTTGCACTAAGTATGATCACTACTTGTGCATCCAAAAACCTTTAAACCAGTTTTGCCACATGCGTCCAGTATATCTACCTATATGCGGTATTCTTTTGCCGTTCTAAGCAAATTTTTGTGTGCCATCTCTAATTTTCAAAAATAAACTTCTCTTTTGTGTGTTCGTTTCGCTCGCGGAGCGGTGAGGGCGGCTAATATTTTCCATGCTAGATGTGTTATTCTCAAGATGAGTGTTTATTCACTTGTCATTGCACGAGAGTAAGGCAAAGGTATTAGGGATGCCCAGTCCCGAAATGAAAAAAAATGAATCTACTTCATGTTGTCAAATAATAAATTCCTTGGTAAGTGTTGGTATGGAGGGCACCCATGGATACGGTTAGCCATGGAAAGTGAAAGTATGGTGGAAAAAGGAATAAACTTTATTTTCTGTTTGGGAACCGCCTATGGTATATCTAGCATGGGAAGTGTTGGGAACTCTAAGTCATTTTCGTTGGTGGGATGGATAGACCTCCCAAAATGTTTTTATCTCTAAGTTTTTCGCTTTGATCTCTGACACCTCTACAAATCCCTACTTCCCGCTGCGAAGGGCCTTTCTTTTACTTTATCCATTTTTATTTTGAATTTGAGTCTCCATCTTCTCTTATAAAAGGACCAACTAGGAGGCAATATGATCGTACTTGAGTATCGGGTGTAGCTAATATGCGAGTGTGTTTCATGAATTGATCAATGGTTGAGCATGATGGGCTAGGGATAGCTTATTGTAGCGTTGATATTGTGAAAGACATGGTTGCTTGTTGATATGCTTGAGTATTTAAATTATCATGTCAAAACTAGACTATTGCTTTGAAAAGTATAAAAGTCAAAATGTCCATGCTATAAAGAAATAAATATGATATGACATGTTAGGAAGCATTCCACATCAAAAATTCTGTTTCTATCACTTCCCTACCCGAGGACGAGTGTAGGAGTTAAGCTTGGGGATGCTGATACGTCTCCAACGTATATAGAAATTTTTATTGTTCCATGCTGTTATATTATCAATATTGGCTGTTCTATAATCATTTTATAGTCATTTTATATCATTTTTTGGTACTAACCTATTAACATGGTGCCAAGTGCCAGTTGCTATTTTTTCCATGTTTTTTACATCGCAAAAAATCAATATCAAACGGAGTCCAAATGCCACGAAACTTTACGGAGAATTTTTATGGGCCAGAAGGAACATAATGGGCCCTGGCTGCGCCTGGGGGGTGCCCCGAGGGGAGCACAACCCACGAGGGCATGTCAGGAGGCCTAGGCGCGCCCTGGTGGGTTGTGCCCACCTCGGGTGCCCCCCCGGACCACCTCTTTGCTCTCACTAAAAAAATACACTTTCGTGATGATACGTGTTTGTCACAGTAGGTCACGTTTTCTGTCACGCATGTACATCCATGACAAATTTATGACAGAATCAAGATAGTCATACCGGTGCTATCATAGAAGTCTTCCATGACATTGCCAAAATTATCATCACGGAAGTGTCCACTTCCATGATGATAAATCGCGCGTCATAGAAGTGCTTCCGTCAAGGGTGACCGACACGTGGAATCTACTGTAACGGAATGCCGTTAAGCTATCGGGTCGGGTTTTAGATCCGATAACCCGTTAACAACCCTAACCAATGGGAAATTTCCACGTGTAAAATTCTTATTGGCCGGACGAAACACGTGTCAGCTCGTCAGTGGGTCAGATAGGCGCCTATGATATGTCGACACATGCCACAGCCCACCACTGGCCCATTTAGCTTACAAAGCCGGCCCGTTAGACTTGGTCAAAAGTTAACGGGCTGGTCCATGAAAAGCCTGTTAACGGTCTCTTCGCAAATAGCCCATTTTACGGCCCGTTAGGCCCTAAAGGAAATCGGCCCAACAATGTCATGTGGGCCGTCGAATATAACACCAGCCCATTTCACTTTCGGCCCATGTATGGCCCACGAGGTCTTTCGGCCCATATGAGCCTTCGTATCTTTCGGCCCTTTACAGGCCCACGGTGACTCTAGCCCATAATGAACAGTAATTTTCTTTATACCCGTTAACAGCCCGTGATTTACATGGGTTGTTTCCAGCGTGTGTTAGCTTTCGGCCTCTTGACGGCCCATACGTTCTTGGGCTCCTTTCCGGCCCTCGATTACTTCCGGCCCATTACTGGCCTGTTCCCCTAATGGGCCAAATTTGGCCCATGGCAAGAGTCGGCCCGTTACTGGGCTGTTCCCCTAATGGGCCAAATTCGGCCCATGGCAAGAGTCGGCCCGTTACTGGCCTGTTACCCTAATGGGCCAAATTCGGCCCATGGCAAGAGTCGGCCCGTTTCTGGCATGTTCACCCGTTGCGCCGTTTCCAGCCCGTCCTATATTCTGGCCCATTAACGACCCATTTTGCCTGTGACGGAATTAAGCCTTTGCTGTCCTACGGCCTATTAACGGCCTATTACCGTGCTGGGCCGATACCAATTACGCCCGATTACGGCCCATGTAGACCCACATATCCGACGACCCGAGGCCCGTCGATTAAAGGCCCATTTATCGACGGCCTGTAGGAGACCCATGGATCCTACGACCCGTATATGGCCCATGATAGTTGCGGCCACTAGCAAACCAGGGAAAAAGAAGACTAGGAAATAAATAAGGCCAAAACTAACACTAGGCTATTAAGGCGATTGCACAGATTACATCCACTCGGCATCAAAGATCGCCACCAGTGCAAATATAGGGAACACCCTACACTATACAAAAATGGCTTGTTGTTTTCTTCAGCCGGTGGCTGCACGTTAAGAATAAATTTTGTGTCACACCAAAACAAATTGCAACTATATAACAAAAGGAAGGTTGGCATAAAACTTAACAGTCTAGCAGATAAATGCACCACTAGAAGTTCAGAAGCTCAGTTCATTTGACCCGACTATTACGTTTTCATGCTGTATTGTCCGATGGAGCACCATAACCCTTGCCTTCATTTCCCCTAGGCTCCTGAACAACATAGCAAATGTCTGATAATCTGGTTTCAAAACCATGCATATCTTGACGACATTGAGTAATGGTTCTCCTTGTTTCACAAAGGGTCTCTGTTAGGGAATGGACTTGTGTCCGGAGCGCAGATACAACATTGCTTTGAGCTTGCATATTTTGATCATGAGGCAGTTTGGATGATATTGCCTTAACAACCAACCCAGTATTACGCAGGAATGTGCTTTTGACACTATTAGTGGACAGGTACTGACCCACTGCATCAAGAGCTTACATTGCGGTTATAGTAGCCTCGCCACCTACAGAATGTGGCGGTTCCACCATTTTTTCCATAGCTCACTGAAAAGTTGAGCTTTTACATTAGTAGTACCAGAACAGAAGGTATTAAGGAGGCAGCAAAACCAAACAAAATAGCTTTGGTCTATATACATAACTTATTCTAGTGAACCCATGTAAAATATTAGTTGTATTTTATTGCAAAGTACATAATAAAACCAGGTTCCAAACATATGACCATTTACCATCGCTAATGTATTGTCTATTTCTTCACATTGTATTGAGGGCTAAGGACAAAGAGACAAAGTTTATAATACGGTAAGCATAGTATGACATCATTCATATCACAAAACAACTAAGAACAGACAAACAGGCAATTGTAACGTTGTGTGGGCAAGTCCAGCACGGAACTAGATTACAGGTCAAGATCAAAGGAACATCACTCCTCTCTTTTAAACCTTGTAAGGTGCAATGATACGCTAAGACAATTGTGTATAAAATTGAAAAGAGTAATAGACATTGGCTGCAAACCATGCAGTTCCGGGCACAAGTCAGAGTAAGTAGTAGTTAAAAGGCATGAGGATTAAGGACTTACAACAGCGGCTTTGACTGGTGTAGTCATGCCCTTCTTCTTGCTGCTGTGACAGTCCTTGAAGATTTCCACAGCATTTGGTTCAGGTACGTTTTGGTCCTTGCGGGCTTTCCTATGCATTTGGAACAAGTCAATATAGATATGATAATATGGTACATCGAAAAGAGTGAAACAACAGCTAATTACAAGAGCCTCGCAGTGTGCAATATAGCTACGAGATCTTGTCGTCTGTTGGAATTTCACTTTCATACCGTTGGCCTTGTTCTTTGAACAGTTCACCTACAAGAAGATAGATTTGTGTGGCACATGCGTAAATAGGACTTCAACATGTGATCTGATGACATATATATATATATAATGTACCAAATACTTCGGATCGGACCAGTGTTTAACGAGGCCTCTCCAGTCTTCATCAGATATATTTTCCACTGGAGATGTTTGGGCAAGTTCACTGTTAGCCTTGCCTTCAAAGTGAGTTTTCCTCATGTACTTGAAAACATGGGTGCAAGCTTGTCTGGTTGCATCATCTTCGCTATCCAACTTGAACCTCATATGTTGAAAATTATGGGAGTCTCATTATCAGCAACCTAGAAAGTATTGGACAGAGCAAGACGATATTACTAGTTTCCATACATAACCATACTTACAGATAAATGGTCGAGGAAGGTGTTGAACTGGGTTTCGTCTTTGTCATTCCTGTACTGAATCCATGTTGGGAGGATACGTACATGACACCTAACAACAACCGCTGCCTCTGATACTAACTTGGCTGACTCTGTAGCATCACGTGGCCTTTTTAAACCTGCCTCAAAACGGATCTCCATTCTTCCTCCTATAGATTTAGTTAACCTATCGAGCATTATCCCCGATGTTTGTTTCCTCTTGCGCCTAGGTGCTAGTCCAACAGCAAACATAGGAAGTGTTAGTGTACATCAAACTGTGAGACTACATACAAAGAAGCATGCAACTGTAACTTGACTCCAGAAACTACCTTCTTGCTGTTGAAGCTCACAAGGTTCATCTGATATTGCCAACTCGTCTTGTGTCAAGAGTGCTTGGGAAGTAGTGTCAGGTGGCAAGGGAGCTTGGGAACGCACTACTAGGAAAAGGGCTATAGATAATATGGACACTAATGGCGCACCAGACATGCGGTGCGCCACTACTATATAGCAGTGGCGCACCATGTGCTGGTGCGCCATTAGTGTCTATCACACTAATGGCGCACCACACCAATGGTGCGCCACTACTAACATTTTTTTATTTTTCCAAAAATACTAATGGCGCACTGGGGAACAGTGCGCCATTACTAGTTTAACTAGTAATGGCGCACCACTCACCACGTGCGCCACTACTATCATTTTTTTGCAAAACTACTAATGGCGCACCACAAGCTAGTGAGCCATTAGTAACCAGGTTACTAATGGCGCATTTGTGGGTGGTGCGCCATCAGTAACCTGGGACCAGCTAGATATTTTGGATAGCCAAACCTACACGCTCACTTTCCCCACTTCATTCTCTCCACCTCCTCCTCCAAGTTTGTCTCGACTGCCTCCTCCTCCTCACCTCATTTGCACCATAGATTCATCCAAATTAAGTGGTTTCATGGATGGCTATCGGTGGCAAGGTGATGAAGATGACTATGAAGTCGTCCATGGGGGTCGGGCAAGAAATGAGGAAGGGCAGCAAGACAACCACCGCGGCGAGGGCGAGCGAGAAGACAAAGAATATCCAAGACATGATCACGGCGGTGATGCTGTACACAGTCATCATGTAGAACCTGCCGACCATGAAGATGAAGATGCCGGAGCAGACAACGATGGAGGCTGGGTGCAGGACCCTCATATTCAAGAGCTGCTTCTCAAGCAGACGGATAACGCAAGAGCTGTCGCCCGAGAGAAAGCCAAGCTGGATCAACTGGAGATAGACGCGGTTACTCCATTGTATGAAGGATGCAGGCCCGAGGATACCCGCCTAAAAGTAACGCTCATGGCTCTGGAGATGAAGGTAAAACACAAAATGACCGACGCATGCTTCGACGAGAACATGTCATTCTGGCACGAACGTCTTCCCAAGGGGAACAAGTGCCCGACCAGTTTGGAGGAGGCGAAGAAAATCGTGTGTCCTCTGGATTTACCGCACGTGAAATACCATGTGTGCATGAACAATTGCATCATTTATAGGGACGAGCACGCAGAGTCTACCATATGTCCGGTGTGCGGCGTCACTCGATACAAGAAGAGGAAGAAAGCTCCTCGAAAAGTGGTGTGGTACTTTCCGATCACTCCTCGTCTGCATCTGTATTTCGCGGACCCTAAGCTAGCAAAGCTCCTGCATTGGCACGCGGATAGGGAGGAGAAGAAGAGAAGATGACGGAAATGATCCGGAGATAAATAAAAAAGATAAGATGCTGAGTCACCCTAAGGATGCAAGCCAGTGGCAAGCGTTGAACTTCGAACACCCAGAATTTGGGGATGATCCAAGGAACATCGTGCTAGGCGCGAGCATCGATGGAGTCAATCCATTTGGCAGCCAGAGAAGCACACATAGCACCTGGCCTGTGTTTGTGTGGATGTACAGCCTTCCCCCCTGGTTGTGCATGAAGAGGAAGTACATTCACATGAGTATGCTAATTGAAGGGCCGAAACAACCAGGGAACGACATCAATCTATATATGGGGCTGCTAAAAGAGGAGCTAGACACGCTATGGAAAACACCAACCAATACATGGGATGCCATAGAGAAAGAATATTTCCCTATGAGAGCCGCACTGCTCACGATGGTGCACGACTATCTCGGTTACGGATATGTCGCGGGGCAGGTGGTCCACGGATTTTCTGGATGCGTCAGGTGCATGGATGACACAACGTACTGCCAGCTAGATAGAGATCCCGGGTCTTTGAAAACCGTGTTCATGGGACATCGAAGGTGGCTTCGCGACGATGACCCATGGAGAAAATGCAAGGATCTGTTCAATGGTGAAACCGAACCCCGAAGACACCCGTATACGAGGAGCGGCGAAGAAATAGACGAGCTATTGTAAAATTGGAAAGATTGCCCACTGCCGGGAAAGAAGCAAAAGGCGCCAGAGCCGGGAAAGAAGCGAAAGGCGCCAGAGCCGCTGCTGAAGGTATGGAAAACGAGGTCTGTTTTCTGGGACTTGCCGTACTGGAAGATCCACCGTGTGCCTCACAGCCTTGATGTCATGCATACCACGAAGAACGTGTGCGAGAGTCTGCTTGGTACCCTGCTCAACATGCCAGAGAGGACCAAAGATGGGCCGAAAGCAAGGGCAGACTTGAAATCAATGGGCATCAGGGAGGAGCTTCACGCTAATGATGATGATGAGACAAAGCAGGACACGGAAAGTCGTCGCAAAGGCAAAAAGGCCAAGAAGACCGGAAATGACTACCCTCCCGCGTGCTTCACTCTAAGTTAGGAGGAGATCGAGCAGTTTTTCACCTGCCTCGTAGGAGTAAAACTTCCTTATGGTTATGTGGGGAAGATAAGGAGATACCTAGACCCAGCGAAGCAGAAGTTCAGTGGGATGAAGTCTCACGACTGTCACGTGTCGATGACGCAGATACTTCCAGTTGCAATCCGTGTGATCATGGATGCGCACGTCCGTGAAACGCTATTTGGCCTATGCAACTTTTTCGCCGTCATCTCTCCGAAGTCGGTTGGCGTGAGGCAACTCAGAAGGCTACAGGAAGAGATCATGGTGATACTATGCGAGCTTGAGATGTACTTCCTGCCCGCATTCTTCGACGTTATGGTGCATCTGCTGGTCCATATCGTGGAGGATATCATCCAACTCGGGCCGACGTTCCTGCACAGCATGATGCCATTTGAAAGGATGAATGGTGTCATCAAAGGATACGTCCGCAACATGTCACGTCCAGAGGGAAGCATAGCCAGGGGCTTTCTAACCGAAGAGTGCATCTCCTACTGTACGAATTATCTAGGCATCGAGAACCCCGTTGGTCTGCCCGTCAACAGGCACCTCAGCAGGCTCGCTGGATGGGGTCACCGCGAGGGTCGCCACGAAATGCATGTCGACTTCGAGGGTCGACTCGCCGACTTTGAAAGAGCAAACCTAGTCGCACTACAACACATAGACGTGGTCGATCTTTGGGTGGTAGAGCACAAAACCTTTATTGAGAAGACATACAATGACTGAGGCCAACAGAGGACGGAAGGAGATATAATCAAAGAGCACAACTCATGTTTCACGCGTTGGTTCAAGGAGAAGCTTCTATTGTACCCTTTACATGAGGATTCTTCCGCGGAAGAAAAACTCATATTTGCCTTGTCACAGGGCGCCGAGCACAACCTAATGACCTATGAGGCTTACGATATCAATGGCTACACATTCTACACCGAGGACAAGGGCATGAAGAGCGATGGTTATCAGAACTCTGGGGTAACGATGGAATCCTACACCGGTAACGACAAGGACAGATACTACGGAAGGATCGAGGAGATCTGGGAGCTGAGCTATGCTGGAGAGAAGGTCCCGATGTTCCGTGTCAGATGGGCCAAGAGCGTCCTAAAAGAAGACCGGTATTTCGCCACCATGGTAATAACCGAAGACAAATCCAAGACCGCGGGCGCAAGCGTCACCGTGAAAACTGAGCCATGGGTACTGGCTTCCCAAGTGGACCAATGCTTCTTCATTACCGACCCGTCAAAGCCCAGTCGTGTTGTCGTGAGGAGAGGCAAAAGGAATATCATCGGAATGGATGGAGTCGCCAATGAGCAAGACTTCGACAAGTATGGCGACCCGAGGATGGAACACGACGACGACGATGAAGTGCCATACACAACAAGAAGAAGCAGGACCACCCTACCTAAAGGACGTCCGTTCAACAGAAGAACTCCATTTACGAAAAAGAAGGGCAAGAAGATTGTGAAAAGATAGCTAGCTAAGATCGATTGTATTTAAATCGTAGTCTTGATTTCTCGATTGTATTTCATGGGCACTTTTTGAACTCATGAATATTTTTAAATTTCATGGGCACTTTTTGAATTCATGAATATTTTTTCAAATTTAATGATATTTTTTCATATTCAATATGAAAAAATATTGAATATTCATGAGGACACTTGATCTCGATCCCCCTCCATCTCAATCGCTATCCCCCCTCGCCAGATCCCCATCGCCGCCGAGCACCCCCCGCTCCACCGCCGCCGAGGACCCACCGCTAACAATTTTTTTTGCAAAACTAGTAATGATATTTCTTCTGTTATAGCCCTCATGAATATTTATTTATGTGTTTATTCTGGTATTGAATTTCTAACTCACAAAAAGTATTGAATTTGTTAATATTTTTTCAAATTTGATGGTATTTTTTCACATTCATAAATGTTTTACCAATTCACAAATGAATGCAACTAAAAATCCAAAAAAAACAAATTTGATGATATTTTCAAATAACAAATTTGATGATATTTTCAAAAATTAAAAAAAGTTACTTATGGCGCACCGCTGGGTGGTGCGCCATTGCTATGGATGTACTTATGGCGCACCCCTGGGTGCTGCGCCATTGCCATGGATGTACTTATGGCGCACCCTTGGGTGGTGTGCCATTGCTAACCTTCCCCCTCTATCCCTTTCCCCCTCGCCAGATCGATCCCCCTCCCTCCCTCTCTGTCGGTGTCAAAACCAGCGGATCTCGGGTAGGGGGTCCTGAATTGTGCGTCTAGGCCAGATGGTAATAGGAGGCAAGGGACACGAAGTTTTACCCAGGTTCGGGCCCTCTTGATGGAGGTAAAACCCTACGTCTTGCTTGATTAATATTGATGATATGGGTGTTACAAGAGTAGATCTACCATGAGATCAGAGAGGCTAAACCCTAGAAGCTAGCCTATGGTATGATTGTATGTTATGATTGTTGTCCTACGGACTAAAACCCTTCGGTTTATATAGACACCGGAGAGGGTTAGGGTTACACAAGGTCGGTTACAAAGGAGGAGATATCCATATACGTATTGCCTAGCTTGCCTTTCACGCCAAGTAGAGTCCCATCCAGACACGAGACGAAGTCTTCAATCTTTTATATTCATAGTCTAACAGTCCGGCCCATGGAGATAGTCCAGTTGTCCGGAGACCCCCAAATCCAGGACTCCCTCAGTAGCCCCTGAACCAGGCTTCAATGACGATGAGTCCGGTGCACAGTATTGTCTTCGGAATTGTAAGGCGGGTTCCTTCTCCGAATACATCACAGAAGAATTTGAACACGAGGATGGTGTCCGACCCTGCAAAATAAGTTCCACATTCCACCGCAGAGTGGATAATTTTTCTACAGATCTAATTCGCTGGCTTGTTTTGGCAGCATGGCGTTATGTCATGGCCCGGTGATTATTTGAACCATTTCTTTTAACCAACTGCACATAACGCGAGGCGGTTTCTTGACACGTCTTGCCAAAGCGGAGATCGTGTTCCCCTAATTACGGGATTCTCATTAATGCGGTCGTGGGTAACCCAACCATGTCTAGGAATCCTAGATTATAGGCAAGTCCCAAACGGCTACGGAGAGGACGCTTAATATTCTCCCTCTTTATAAGGGGACAAGGTTTTCGCTTTTTCCCTCTCGTGCTCAATCGAACCCTTCCCCCGCCTCGAGTTCTAACACCCAAAGCCCAGGTTAGGTGCTCTGGATCTTCAACCATGTCCGGATCCAGCCTTCAAGGCCGATGGACGCCCTCCTCCATTACGGAAGAGGACATTAAGAAGTTGAGGGAGGCCAGATATCTGACCGCCGAGGTTTCGCATCGGCTGCCTGCTCGAGGGCAGATCGTCCCTACTCCCGAACCCAACGAGAACGTTTTGTTCGTCTTCCACTTCCTTCGAGGTCTAGGCCTCACTCTGGATCCTTTCATTAGGGGCTTGATGTACTATTACGGGCTAGATTTCCACGATCTAGCTCCGGACTCCTTTCTCCACATCACGACATTCATTGTCGTGTGTGAGGCCTTCCTCCGCGTTACCCCTCACTTCGGCCTGTGGCTCAAGACCTTTGAAGTAAAGCCGAAGATGATCGAGGGGCAACATGCAACGTGCGGAGGTGCATCAATAGGCAAGATGGCAGGAGCTCCATGGCCGAAAGGTTCCTTTCCAGAGGTGTCCGAATTATGGCAACGGGAGTGGTTTTACGTCACGGCTCCTAGAAGTGCCAAGTGGGCGGCTGCCCCCGCTTTCCGCTCGGCCCCCCCACCACAACTGATGTCATGGATTAGCAGGGGTCTGAGCTGGGGTCCAGCCAAGGACGTGCCTATACTGCAAAGCCGCATCCGAGATCTCTTTGAGGGAGATTTTAATTTGGTTGCGGTAATACAAGTTATGCTGGTTCATCAAGTCCAGCCTTGCAAACGCCGGCCCCTTCGCTTGTGGGAGTTCAACCCAGAGGAACCACGTGCCATTCAAAGTTTCCTCGGCCTGACGCACGAGGAGATGTACAAGTCATTCTTCGGACCTCAAGTAGAATGTCCGGATATTACCGAGGACGCGGGCCTGAGCAGTAAGTCTCCCACAGAGGGTCCTGCCTCAGGGGGTGCTTTTGCCGCAGAAAGTCCGCGGGGGGATCAGCCCTCTAACGAGTCGTAAGTGATCCAAAATACTTTAATAGTAAAGGTATGCTATCTTTTTTCTCAGAGAAAATAACCACCACATATATCTTGCAGTTCGGGCCTTAGCCCCTCTCAAATGAGCTCGTCTTCAGGGGATCTTCTTCCAGAGATGATGGAGAGCGAAACGCCTCCCCCGGACTCCTCCGCTCCAGAATTTGGTGACCCCAAAGTGTCGTCACGGAGGGCCTCTCCGGATCTGATGAGGCCAGAAGATAATACCATAGACCCCCGAAGTCCCCAGTGTTCGGCTCCTGAAGAGAGCACACAAAAGAGTCCGGCACCGTCTGGTGTGCGGTCGGATGTTCTGAGGGAGTTGGTGGGGCGAGCGGCCATCTCAGAAGAACACCGTATGCTGATGGGTACGGTGATGGAGAGAATCTTGTCCGCCGAAAGCGGATTACATGAAGCCTTTATGAGTCTACTAACGGGCTTTGAGGTACGTGAGATAATATGTGATAGCACTGAACAATGTTAGGTGTGCCCTGTGTAGATAGTTGCCCCTGAGACTCTGGTTGTCGTCGAGAACGGCAGCGAGCAGAGGATCATATTCCCAGGCAATAACTAGACTGCCCCTATGTGCAGGTGGTGGAAGCTCCGGTGGCTAGCCGGACTAGTGAGTTTGCCAAATTAAAACGGCAACTGGATGCGGCAGACGCCGACATCGAGCTTGTTAACAAGAGGCTTGATGAGGCACAGGGTAAGTGTTATTATCCGGTGAACGCCACATAGTAAGAGCAGCATAATGCCAATATCTTTAATATGTTGTGACTGCAGATGGAGCTACCACCCTAGAAGCCTTGCGGGCGGAACTTGCCCGAGTCAAGGAACAAGCGAGGATTAGTAATGCGGCTGCTTTGAAGGCGGCCGAAGAGTTGAAAGCCAAGAAGGCCGCACATTGCGAGAGCCAGGAGAAGATGGCCAAGATGGCCGTAGAATTAAAAGACACTGCCGACCGTTGCCGGGTCCTTGAGAAAGAAAACCGAGCGAAGGCAACGGACCTTGAGAAGGCTGCGGCGGCGGACAAAGACACCCGTTCTGCTATGAGAGCGAAGAAGGAGGAGCTGCGGGAAGCCGGGGATATTGCGGCTAGGAAACCCTTCATGTTACGGAGGAAGTTCGGAGATCCACGGTATGCCCCTCTAGATCGGCTGTGGAGTTCGGCAGATGCGTATATGGATTTGGCGGCGAGCGCTGCCGATGCGGCCAAGTACTTCCAAGGTCAGACAGATCATGAAGTGGACAAGCTATTCTGGACGCAATTCCACGTTCCAGAGCGTCCACTTTCATTGACTGACCAGCTAGCTGAATGGGCACAAATGAATAGGTTGTCCGGACTCGCCATGAGGTCTGTTGTGGATCAGCTATGGCCGGAAAGGCCAAAGCCAAACAGCTATTTCAGCTTAGTGCAGCAGTTCCTTGATGTGGTGCCGCGCATTAATGCGACGAAGAGGTCGGCATGCATAGAAGGCTCGCGGATGGCCCTTGCCCGTGTTAAAGCATATTGGGCGGAGATGGACGCTACCACTGTTGCGGCGCAGGGTTCGGCCATAGGCCGGGTGGCTGCCGAGCACTATTTCGAGGAGGTTCTCGAGGGTGCTCGTTTGATAGAGGCCCAGTGCTCGAAAAATATTATGTTTGAGTGATATGTATTCTCATTGTAAGCACAATGCTTTTATGAATTTTTTATAAGGTTATTTTTATACTTTTTCCTGAAAGTAGTATGATGCCTCATGTGCGGCCGTTTATGTATACCTGTGTATAACCTGAAAGATTGCAGCCGTCGGCTTCAACCCCCACGCATATAATGCGGGGGTGCTTGCAAAAAACGTGTGTTCACACTTAACCCAACATCTTGGTCCTATTAAGGAGGTGATAGTGTAGCGAGCGAGGCAACCGGACTATAATGCTTTAACACTTTCACTTAGCCATAGGAGTTTGACAGTGGGGCTACTAGATAGCCCCTGGTGGCTCCGCACTCTCCCGATCGCGGGGTGCGTACATGCCTGGCCGGAAAACAGCCCTTCGTTAAGGCGGAGGAATTCTAACATTCCGATAGGTCACCGAGTGGTTGACCAGTCTCACGCTATATCATGACAGTTAGTTTTCGGCTTTCTCTACTGAGGTGCTCGTCCGGATGAACCAGGGCACAATCGCAGTAGTTCTCCTAGTGCTACCTTAGCCGGTAAAGCGGAACGTAAGGCACCAAAACACAGGAGCCGGGCAAACCCAACATTTGACCAAAGACAATGATTCGGAGCTGATGCATATAAGGCCAAACTCGCGCCGCCGAACACTCCCTAAGGTATTCGGTCTTTATGGTATAAACTGGGCCTAAATAGTGCCCTTCGTAAGAAGCCCCTTGTGTCCAGGTACGTGCATTATTCTGATGTGGCCACATGCCAAGACGTCAGCATCCTTCTCAACTGTGCTGAGAATTCAGTGGATATGTATCAACAAGAGACAGTAAAAAAAGGTTTACGCAGGGTCTTAATCTAAAAATAATCCTTGGAGCGGGTCCCTGCTGCACGTCTGCGCCTGTGTCTCCGTTGTGCCGTATCCTGGACGGGTGTAGCACGATGATCATCTATAAAAGAGAGGAACTTAAGTGAAAAAGTTGTCGTGCAAAAGGATAGCTTTTAAAGGAACCAAGTATAATTCAAGATGAGTAAAAATTGCCACTTGTCTGCGCGCGTTGAGCCCCTTGTATAGGGGTGTGACCATTGATCCGGTATGAATTACATATACCTGTGCCAGACTCGTCTAACCGTGTCCGAGGTCTTGACGACCTGTTAAATGCTTTAGTTGGTTAGGCCGTTTTTAGTGTGCGGCTGCCAAGGCAGCTGCACTCTCTTCGGCGCGCAAAGATCGCTTAATACTTCCATTTACTGTAATGATGCCACGTGGTCCAGGCATCTTGAGTGTGAGGCAAGCATAGTGCGGTATTGCATTAAAGTGAGCGAAAGCTTCGCGTCCGAGTAGTGCTTGATAGCCACTTTGGAATGGAGCGATGTGGAAGGTTAAATGTTCGCTACCAAAGTTATCGGGGGAGCCGAATATAACTTTTAGTAGCAGGGAGCCCCGTGCAATGAGCCCCTGGGCCTGGCATTACTCCTTTAAAGGTAGTATTGCTATGGCAAATTTTTGTTGGGTTTATCCCCATTTCGCGGATTGTATCCTGATATATCAGGTTTAGACTGCTGCCACCGTCCATCAGGACTCGTGTGAAGTGATATCCGTCAATTATTGGGTCTAATACTAGGGCATCTCATCCTGTACGCCGGATACTTGCTGAGTAATCACGATGGTCGAAAGTGATCGGTTGAGACGACCAGTGGCAGGACTCCGCGGTGATAGGCCCTTGGGCATATTGTTCTGGGAGTGTCGTTTTGTTTCTTCCCTTGATCACGTGTAACATGTTTACTGTTTTGACTTCTGGTGGAAATTTCTTTTGCTCCCCAGTGTCTTGCTTGAGAGGCTCATCCTCGTCCTCGCTTGGTGTATCCTCCCCTTTGTGTACAGCATTGAGCTTACCGGACTGCTTGAAGACCCAACATTCTCTGTGGGTATGATTAGCAGGTTTACCAGGGGTGCTATGGATTTGACATATTTGGTCCAGAATTTTGTTTAGGCTGGACAGTTCGTCTCTGGCGCCTTTAGAGGGCGGCTTTTGCTGACCTGGCCGAGAGCTTTTGAATACGGTGTTTACTGTCGTGCTCTTCGTGCTGTCTTCTTTGTTCCGGTGTTTGTTACTGCTGTTGCACTGTGATTTCTCGTTTCCATCTCTAGCTTCAGATGTACTGGGGTTGCTGGTACTGCATCTGGCTAGCCAGCTGTCCTCACCCGCGCAAAAGCGGGTCATGAGGCTTGTTAATGCTGCCATTGTTCTCGGCTTTTCTTGGCCGAGGTGTCTGGCGAGCCATTCGTCACGGACGCTATGCTTAAAAGCTGCCAGGGCTTCGGCGTCCGGACAAACGACAATTTGGTTCTTTTTAGTAAGAAACATGTTCCAAAGTTTTCGGGCTGACTCTCCGGGCTGTTGAGTTATATGGCTCAAATCGTCCGCGTCCGGAGGTCGGACATAAGTTCCTTGAAAATTTGCCCGAAAAGCGTCTTCGAGCTCTTCCCAGCTTCATATGGAGTTTTCGGGGAGGCCTTTAAGCCAGTGACGAGCTGGCCCTTTGAGCTTGAGGGGTAAGTACTTGATGGCATGGAGATCATCTCCACGAGCCATATGGATATGGAGGATATAATCCTCAATCCAGACCCCAGGGTCTGTTGTTCCGTCCTATGCCTCTATGTTTACGGGTTTGAATCCCTCTGGAAATTCATGGTCCAGCACCTCATCGGTGAAACATAGGGGGTGTGCGGCACCCCTGTATCTAGGTGTACCATGTTGTTCGGATGTTTTTTGTGTTACGTTGTATGCTGGGGCGCGCTTGCGTGGTCCATAGATGGATCTGGTTGCGCCGTCCTTTTGGTGCGAGCCCTCACGTGGATCGCGTATTGGCTTGTGAGTGGCATTATTTTCCGCTCGATGTTGGCCCTGAGGTCGTCTATCCGGCCAGGTGTTTGTTTTGATTTTTGGTTGTGGGGGGTCTGAGGCCTCCTCATTGAATTCAGGTAGCAACTTCCGCTTTGGGTAGCTCTTGGTGGGGCGATTGTCGCCGTACCTCGCTGCTGTGTTGAGTACTTTACTCCATCTGATTTGGAGAGTGTCTTGCGCAGCCTTGAGCCTTTGCTTCTGCTTTTTCAGACTCCTCACGGTGGCAACAAGCCTTTGACGGGCATTCTGCTGCTCCGGGTGCCTGTCTGGCGTTATGTCGTCCGGACTATTATTTTTGACAGAATTGGTTTGTTCGGTTTGATTCTCCGTATTGTCGTGGTCCGGTAGTGGTTCACCCTAGTCCAACGCTGGGTCTGTATGATCGTTATTTCTACCGAGGCGGGATTTGGGGCGGCCGCCGCTTTGACTGCTTCTCGAGGGAACAGGCCTTCGGTGCGTCCTTTTGTTCCTCGTTGTCGTCTTCTTTTGGTGTGTCCACCATGCATACGTCATATGATGAAGTGGACGTCCAGCGCCCTGTGGGCGGTGGTTCCTCTTCGCCTCCCGCATAGTCGTCCATACCGTCGATGTCATCGGAGTTGAAGTCGAGCATGTCGGTTGAGTCATCGACAGTGGCTATTAAGTGGGTGGTGGGCGGGCGTCGAATTTCTAAATCGTCCGAATCCCAATCCTGTTGGCCATAATCCAGCCAGGGCTCTCCTGACAAAGAGAGAGACCTTAGTGAATTCAGAATGTCGTTCAAGGGCGAGTGCTGAAAGATATCCGCGGCAGTGAATTCCATGATCGGCGCCCAATCGGATTTGATTGGCAGGGGCGCGGGTGGTTCGAAGTCAGAAAAAGAGTCCGGCACCTTGGAGTCACGGGCTGCGCAAAGGATTATGCTGTTGTTCGGCTCGATCGCCTTTGAGACTGCAGCCCCTGAGGCGGTGTCTAACCACGCATCCTCGATTGGCTCAGTTGGCTCCGAACTAAGGGTTGGAGCTGATGCGGGCACGACTTCTGGGGTACTGTTCAGCGGCAGAGCTAGGTCATACCCATCACGACAGTGTGGCGCGCCCGGCTGTGGCTCGAATCCGTCGAAGATCAAGTCTCCGCGGATGTCGGCCGTGTAGTTCAAACTTCCAAATCTGACCTGATGGCCAGGGGCGTAGCTTTCAATCTGCTCCAGATGGCCAAGCGAATTAGCCCGCAGTGCAAAGCCGCCGAATACAAAGATCTGTCCGGGGAGGAAAGTCTCACCCTGGACCGCATTGCTATCGATGATAGTAGGAGCCATCAAGCCTAACGGCGACGACACAGAGGAACTCTCAATGAAAGCACCAATGTCGGTCTCAAAACCGGCGGATCTTGGGTAGGGGGTCCCGAATTGTACGTCTAGGCCGGATGGTAACAGGAGGCAAGGGACACGAAGTTTTACCCAGGTTCGGGCCCTCTTGATGGAGGTAAAACTCTACGTCCTGCTTGATTAATATTGATGATATGGGTGTTACAAGAGTATATCTACCATGAGATCAGAGAGGCTAAACCCTAGAAGCTAGCCTATGGTATGATTGTATGTTATGATTGTTGTCCTACGGACTTAACCCTTCGGTTTATATAGACACCGGAGAGGGTTAGGATTACACAAGGTCGGTTACAAAGGAGGAGATATCCATATACGTATTTCCTAGCTTGCCTTCCACGCCAAGTAGAGTCCCATCTGGACACGAGACGAAGTCTTCAATCTTGTATCTTCATAGTCTAATAGTCCGGCCCATGCAGATAGTCCGGCTGTCCGGAGACCCCCTAATCCAGGACTCCCTCACCCTCCCTCGCCAGATCGATCCCCTCCCCCGCCCCCCGCGCCCGCTCTCCACCGCCGCCGCCGACCCCCTGCCGACAAGGTGAAGCAGCAGCGCGTCCACCTCGCCGAGGAGCAGCAGCCACCTCTCGCCGTCTCTTCCTGCGCATGGCCCCGTCGTTGTACATCGTCGTCGTCCTCCCCGACCACGTCGGCCACGTCCCTGGCCCCGTCTCGCTCTGGTCCATCCCCGGCCTCCCCGGCCATGTCCCCGGCTTCGTGGTGAGCTTCTCCTCCGGATCCCCCTTTACTTCGCCTCGATTCGTCGTCGTTTTCCGTCCCCGAGCTCACCGCTGACATGCTTCCGCTGCTGCACCGCGCCCCCACGTGCCTGTCGTTGCCCGCAGTCGACCACACCGTTGTTGCTACTCTGCTTCTGCTGCTCGCCTGCTACTGCCTCTGCCTATAGCGCCGCTGCTGCTTTTGCTTCCTGCTGCTCTTGCCGTCGCCGCCGCTCTTGCACTACTGCTACTCTTGATTGTTGCACCGCTGCTTCTTTGCTAGTGCTGCCTACTGCCCCTAGCTACTGCTGCTGCTAATGGCCAAATAGTTGTTTGTCATTCTTCAATGAATTCGGATCAAAAGAGCCCTCACCAGATAGTTGTTTTTCATTCTTCAATGTACATGTTCAGAGAGCATGCATAATGTTTTCTCAGTTTTTGTAATAGTTCCCAATGTACATGTTCAGGGTTCATAGAACATGCATCATGTACTAATTGTTTACTTTTTGAGATTTTTCTATACACAAGTTCTTTTACGATGGTTTTTATGTAATTTTTGACTGATCGGGCTCTATCAATGCTAGTGTAAAGGGTAGTAGTTGTTGAATCGACATAATGTGTGATTTATTGGTTTTCACAAAGCTTGTTCTTGGGCTAAGTTACTTTCTGTTGGTTGCTGAGCTAAGTTTTAGCATATCTTGGCACATGCACGGATGCCACAAACACACTGCCGTGATCATTTTGTGGTTTTAGCATATCCAAGGAGGTGTTTGTTATTTAGGTGGTGGTTGCCTTCTGGTTGTGTTAAAAGGAGGAGTAAGAAGAGTAAGAAAGCAAAGCATTCTGGCTTTGTGGTGGTCACTTTTTGGAGATGGTGTCATGCAGCTCCTCCCTGGATGCTGATGCTGATGTGCTGATAGGTGTCTCTTTTTGGAGATGGTGCGCCGCCGCTCTCTACTGCTTGTTGCCGCTCCCTACTGCTTCTACTCCATCTCCTTGCACCCCTGCTGTTCCTCTTCGGAGTCTAAACCTCAACTTCTTGCTGCTGCTATCTCTCTCAATCTATTCTCTAAATTTCAGTGAACATTGAGAAGTGTATTTGATGTAAGGTTCAGATCTGACTAGCACCAATGACAAAAATGCCTTCTACCTAGATCAGCAAGCCAAAATATTTGTGAGGTGTAAATAAGCAATTTTCTCCTTTTATTTTAGCTAGATAAGAACCATAGCTAATGCACTCTAGATATACTTATCATCTTAGCTTCAGTTAACAAAGATTGGCAGAATATCTTGTTTCAAATATAGCCTATGCATGTATTGTTTTCTTGTTTCAAATATACTTATCATCTTTGTTGTTACCATTGTTCTTTGAGCATAATTCTTTTTCATTTCCTACTATCATTTTTCATTTCCATTTATATGTGTGAACTTTTATTTTGTCCATATGAAAGCAGAGGACCATATGGTTTGTGGCCTTTTCATCCATATGAAAGTAGAGGCACATTGTGGTGCTGCTTTGTTTCTGTGATCACATTCAGAAAGACTTGTAAAGGTGATGATCATCTTTTATAGAAAACAATTTATGTAAACACGTCAGTAACTTTGCTAGTTTGCTGGGTTTTGTCTCCGATCAATCGTGTCGTGATGATTTTTCAGTTACCCCGAGAGGCCCTTGAGTTTGCTGGAATGTCAATTAACTTCCGTTCGGGCAAATTCGGGTACTCCATATGTCCTATTTTCAGCAAAGGTCATGCTGAAATTTTCCGTGAATTTTAGCATGACTTTGCTAAAAATAGGACATATGGGGTACTTGCGACTAATGCATGGGCCGGGGTATCTTAGTACTTAATTAAGTAGGATCAACTGCCTCTTGTGTTATACATATAGAAGTGTGATATCAACTCATAGTTATTACTAATGTCAGTTGCTCGTCATCGATAAACCCTAATCTGGTAGGATGACCTACTAAAAAAGCCCATACCACATATTCTATTTGGATGGCCCTGCTAACCCTTGACCATAAATACTTGAGATGGATGTAGCAGGATCAAAGAAAGAAATGTTTTTAGGCCAACTCCACTGGGCCTGGCTGAAAATGCACAAGTGTCCATGACTAAAAATATTTTATTGTAAAGCTAAACAGGAAAGAGGAACCACTCATCCTAACCATTTGCTCTCAAAATTTCCACTTCACTTCTTACTACTTAAAATCTTAGACCATCTCCATTCACCAATAGCTCAAACCAGTTCGAAGGGCGTGTTTTCACCACACTGTGGATTATCTTATTGGACCCAACGCAAGAGATGATGTAGTTTTGAATTATGAACGTAGGATATGTCGTCATCGGACGACGAAAGTCTCTTGAGGGAGTGCGGATGGTGCCACGACGATCGAGGTTTGTGCGACATGCCTGACCTAGATGATGATCGACACTTCATCATTAAGCTTGAGGAGACCTTCGAAGTTTAACTGGTACACAACCACGACAAGTGTTATTTTCATAATTAAGCATGACTTCAACTATTTCAACGTGTAATTTTCATCTTTTACAATTCGAGTATAGCTTATCCCATGCCATGCAAGACGCTATGTCTTGGAGAGGATGGATTTTGAAGACCATGAAATTTCTGAAACAAAGAAAATTCACCTAAGGACTCATCACGATGTGGATTTTGAAGTAAATCTGTATAATTCTGGGAGCGTAACCCATTTTGGTTGCAAAAATTGGGAAGAATTTTGCAAGATGTATGGTTTTGATGAGGGTATGCTTGCCACCATGGATCTTGGTGATCCTAAAATCGAGCAAGACAATATGGACATTTGGGTCCTTGTTGATACGCCTCCAATTATACCGCTATGTGAGCTTCTCAAACATAGTTATTAGCTAATTTATATTGTTTATTTCAAAATAGTTGACAGCTTATTTCCATTGACAGCTTATTTTCGTTGTTCAAAGAATGTGCGGGAGATGGTAGACAAAGCCCACTACACCGATGGCTCCGGATTAACAACTTACAAGGAGAAAAATCATCTGGTCGGATTTTGTACTGACATTGAGAATTACAATATCTACAATCAAACTCCTCAACATTATGGTCAATACGTGCCACTAGTGCATGTGTTCAACTACGGTAACTACCATGGAGATACCCTGGTAAGATTTTTTACTATTACGACATCCGTGCATCTCTTGCATACTTCTAAAACTAGTACATCATTGCTAACTATGAAGTTATTACTATGTTTTTCAACAGATAATCCCAGAGAATTGTGTGCCTCATTTGATGTATCAGAAAGGTAGCCTTAATGTTTTGAACATACAGCCAGGTCATCCTACGAATCTCAACTGTCCATACCAGATTTCTAAAAGAAGTGGAGACATGCAAATCAAAGGATGGAAAAAATGTATGGACAGTCGTAAGGAGGTTCTTGGAAGCAAAAGGAAGCGAAGCGCAAGAATTGGAGACAGGATGATCTCCATTCTCCATAATGGAGAGTCAGGGTCTATATTGTTTTATGCTATTTTACCTTAAATAGGGTATTTAGGTCATGGCTAATACTGATGATCATGTGCTAAGAACAATTAAGTAGGGTTGGTTCGATGGCTATCAAGATGATGATCGTATGACTTTTTATTAATAACGAGTAGAAGTTGTATGATGATGATTAGTAGGACATTTTAGGATTAGTATTACTTCTGACAAAGTCGCTACTCGCGGTCTCGAGACTTGTAATGTTCTATCTTTGTTCGGTCTTTTGAATTCGGAGACTAATATGATGAATTGTATTCGGAGACTAATCTTTTATTGTATTCGATGAATCTGCTTTTTATATGTTGTGCTCTCTATATTATGTGCAGTAATATGTTTTGTAACCTGTGCAAATATCAGAAAAGAAAAAAATCCCTAATATTCATACTAGTGGCGCACGACTCAGCACACTAATGGAGCACTGCAAGAAGGACTCTAATGGCGCATCATCCACTAGTGCGCCATTAGTATGCCAAAGCACATGGGTAAATATGGCCCCCTGCGAGGCATACTAATGGTGCACCGTGGGCTATACTAATGGCGCACTGCATGGTGCACCATTAGTATACAAGATATTAATGGCGCACCACAGGTGCGCCATTAGTAAAAAATACTAATGGCGTGATACTAGTGGCGCACCTGTAGTGCGCCATTAGTAGGCAAAACAGGTGCGCCACTAGTAGGCCTTTTCCTAGTAGTGACCTGCTGCTAGCTCAGTTGACGCACGAGTAAGTCGTGCAGCTGGTAGTACCGTGGTAGGTGTTGCAAGAACTAGGGTTGTCTCTGCTTGTTTGGTGGTAGCTATTTGTTTCTGTTTGGCTTTTTTGCAACTCGTGTAGCATGGGATGCCGTGTTTGTAGAATTTTCCGCTGGACTTTGACCTTCTATTGCACCATCAGTACCAGCAGAATCTGCAGGGTTCATCCGCTTCTCATTCCCTGCCATTTTGTGTTTCTTCCTCTTTCTCTGTGCCATGTTAAGTCAAGACGACAAGAAAAACGAATAACAATTTAGTTCTTCAGAACAAATTGATGCGTGATGCAGACGAACTAGACTTTGATGTTAGACAACCACATGATAGGAGGATGTAATATGTATGAAAAACAAGACGGAAGAGATAACCAGAACTATGATGTGTAAACTAAGAAGAAGACATTTCACCAAATTAGAAGCAATGCAATGGAAGGTATACACCATATGAAAGATTCTACAAATATCGCTCTGCCAAGTTAACAGTGTCTCATCATAAATGGCGTTTAAACAAATGTGAAGCAGTACAAGAAATAAATCATATGCAAGATGCAAACAACATCACACTACCATGTTAGAGGTCTCTCGTCATTAGTGCAATTGCATATTCACAGCATTGCATGTTCACAACTTATGATGTGTAAACTAAGGAGAAGGCATTTCAACAAATTAGAAGCAATGAAAGCTAGAGACCATATGAAAGATGCAACAAATATCACTCTACCAAGTTAAAACTGTCTCGTCATAAGTGCCATATCAACAAATTAGTAGTACAAGCTAGAAAATAATGTGAGATGTAACCTATATCACACTCCGAAGTCAAAAGTGTCTTATGATAAGTGATTGTTGCAGGTTACACAACAGTAGTAATTTTATGTAAGAACATGGTGTGATAGACAGATATTCTATGTTCTAGAAACAGGAACACGTGTCTTATTCAAGTATAATGTGTAAAGTAAGCAGATGGAATTCAACAAAATTAGAAGCAATACAAGCTAGACATCACACATAACATGCAACCACATATAACAATGCCAAGTTAGAGGGAGCACCGGTGATGCTGCACTAGGGGAGACGTGCTCATCATAAACACAACTTTGTTGAGTGTCTATGCATGTGTTGTCTTGGAAATCATCTTGGGGGTGTGGAGGAGTAGAAACTGTAGAGGCCCTCCGTTTGGAAGGAGCACCTTTATCCGCTACCTTGCAAACTTCCTTCCGCTTTATTGATTTTGAATTGTCAAGTAAAACCGACAAGAAAAAGCAATAAAATTCTCTCTTCAGAACTCATTCATGCATGATACTGACAATCACTACTTTGATGTAAGGCAAACATATGATACCGGGATGGAATATGTACGAAAAACAGGACGGCATGGCATGTTGACAACTGTTTGTGTAAACTAAGCAGAAACCATTCTAGCAAATAAGAAGCAATGCAAGCTAGACACCACATGAAAGATGCAACCAATATGACTTTGCCAAGTTAAAAGCGTCCCATCATAAATGGAATTTCAACAAATTAGAAGCAGCGCATGCTATAAATCATATGAAATATGCAACTAATATCACACTGCATATACTAAAGGTGTCTCGTCATGTTGATTGATGCGGGATACAAAAAAACAATAGTTTTATGTAAGGACATGCTTAATAGACAGATGTACTATGTACTAAATACAGGAAGGCATGTCACATTAACAGGTATAATGTATAAGCTAAGTAGACTAGCACATGTAGTTTAACCAGATTGGAAGAATTACAATCTAGACACCATATGCAACATGCAACCACATATCACGCTGCCAAGTTAGAGCAAGCACCTGCGATGCTAGTGTAGGGGAAATGTTGTAATCAACTACAGAGCTACGTTCACTATCTTCATCTAGCATTTCTGTTTCTTGAGAATCATGTCGGGAGGCTGATGCTGCATTCTTTAAATGAGGAGTAGTCCCCTTGCCTGCCTGCCTCGTCATAAGTGATTCATGAGGGATACAAGTTTGATGTAAGAACATGGTTAATACACAGATGTACTAGTATGTACCAAAAATAGAAAGGCATGTCATATTCAAAGGTATAATGTGTAAGCTAAGCAGATGCAATTTAACCAAATTGGAAGCAATACAAGCTTGACATCCGGCTGGAGTGGTGAGCATGATCATCTAGCACCTGAGATCTGGTGGGAGGCGGGTTGCTTCGCCACCATCGCAGCTTTTTAGTTGGCTTCCAAGTGATGCCTATCTTTGCTGGGCTTGTCACTGGCTCGGCCAGTGCCCTGACTAGCTATTTGTCTTCCGGTGCTCACGGGATGGTGGTTCATGTAGAATATCTTTCCTTATCTTACCGACTTTGTCCTTTCGAATACAAGCTAGACACCATATGCAACGTGCAACCACATATGACACCGTGAAGTTAAAGCAAGCACCTGGGTTGGTGGTTCACGGTATACCCTTGCATAAAAACACAATAGTGAGAGTAAGGGTGAAGTGTGTGCAGAACTAGTGCACTGTAAAAGTAGAAGATAGCAGGTGGCTGAAAAATAAATGACAGGAGACATATGATAGCGCTACAACATTGCATGGCAAACAAAATTAGATTCTACTCCATATGATTTTGTAATATATGAGCACAGGAAATGCAGGTACTCCTCCAGCACACTACCACATGTGGTCATATCTAAGATAACAGTTGTCGGTGTCAAAACCGGCGGATCTCGGGTAGGGGGTCCCAAACTGTGCGTCTAAGGCGGATGGTAACAGGAGGCAAGGGACACGATGTTTTACCCAGGTTCAGGCCCTCTTGATGGAGGTAAAACCCTACGTCCTACTTGATTTATTCTTGATGATATGGGTATTACAAGAGTTGATCTACCACGAGATCGGAGAGGCTAAACCCTAAAAGCTAGCCTATGGTATGATTGTATGTTGTCCTACAGACTAAAACCCTCCGTTTTATATAGACACCGGAGGGGGCTAGTGTCGGGGAACGTAGTAATTTCAAAAAAATTCCTACGCACACGCAAGATCATGGTGATGCATAGCAACGAGAGGGGAGAGTGTGATCTACGTACCCTTGTAGACCGACAGCGGAAGCGTTAGCACAACGCGGTTGATGTAGTCGTACGTCTTCACGGCCCGACCGATCAAGCACCGAAACTACGGCACCTCCGAGTTCTAGCACACGTTCAGCTCGATGACGATCCCCGGACTCTGATCCAGCAAAGTGTCGGGGAAGAGTTCCGTCAGCACGACGGCGTGGTGACGATCTTGATGTACTACCGTCGCAGGGCTTCGCCTAAGCACCGCTACAATATTATCGAGGATTATGGTGGAAGGGGGCACCGCACACGGCTAAGAATATGATCACGTGGATCAACTTGTGTGTCTAGGGGTGCCCCTGCCCCCGTATATAAAGGATCAAAGGGGGGGGCGGCCGGCAGGAGGAGGGCGCCTAGGAGAGTCCTACTATCGAGGATTATGGTGGAAGGGGGCACCGCACACGGCTAAGAATATGATCACGTGGATCAACTTGTGTGTCTAGGGGTGCCCCCTGCCCCCGTATATAAAGGATCAAAGGGGGGGTGCGGCCGGCCAGGAGGAGGGCGCGCCAGGAGGAGTCCTACTCCCACCGGGAGTAGGATTCCCCCCCTTTCCTAGTTGGAATAGGATTCGGGAAGGGGGAAAAGGAGAGAGAAGAAGGAAGGGGGGCGCCGCCCCCCTCTCCTTGTCCTATTCGGACTAGGGGGAGGGGCGCGTGGCCCAGCCCTGGCCACCTCTCCTCTCTTCCACTAAAGCCCACTAAGGCCCATATACCTCCCGGGGGTTTCCGGTAACCTCCCGGTACTCCGGTAAAATCCCGATTTCTCCAGAACACTTCCGATATCCAAATATAGGCTTCCAATATATCAATCTTTATGTTCGACCATTTCGAGACTCCTCGTCATGTCCGTGATCACATCCGGGACTCCGAACAAACTTCGGTACATCAAAATGCATAAACTCATAATATAACTGTCATCGAAACCTTAAGCGTGCGGACCCTACGGGTTCGAGAACAATGTAGACATGACCGAGACACGTCTCCGGTCAATAAACAATAGCGGAACCTGGATGCTCATATTGGCTCCCACATATTCTACGAAGATCTTTATCGGTCAGACCGCATAACAACATACGTTGTTCCCTTTGTCATCGGTATGTTACTTGCCCGAGATTCGATTGTCGGTATCTCAATACCTAGTTCAATCTCGTTACCGGCAAGTCTCTTTACTCGTTTGTAATACATCATCTCGCAACTAACTCATTAGTTGCAATGCTTGCAAGGCTTATGTGATGTGCATTACCGAGAGGGCCCAGAGATACCTCTCCGACAATCGGAGTGACAAATCCTAATCTCGAAATACGCCAACCCAACATGTACCTTTGGAGACACCTGTAGAGCTCCTTTATAATCACCCAGTTACGTTGTGACGTTTGGTAGCACACAAAGTGTTCCACCGGCAAACGGGAGTTGCATAATCTCATAGTCATAGGAACATGTATAAGTCATGAAGAAAGCAATAGCAATATACTAAACGATCGAGTGCTAAGCTAACGGAATGGGTCAAGTCAATCACATCATTCTCCTAATGATGTGATCATGTTAATCAAATAACAACTCTTTGTCTATGGTTAGGAAACATAACCATCTTTGATTAACGAGCTAGTCAAGTAGAGGCATACTAGTGACACTCTGTTTGTCTATGTATTCACACATGTATTATGTTTCCGGTTAATACAATTCTAGCATGAATAATAAACATTTATCATGAAATAAGGAAATAAATAATAACTTTATTATTGCCTCTAGGGCATATTTCCTTCAGTTCCTTCAGTCTCCCACTTGCACTAGAGTCAATAATCTAGTTCACATCGCCATGTGATCTAACATCAATAGTTCACATCTTTGTGTGGTTAACACCCATAGTTCACATCGATATGTGACCAACACCCAAAGGGTTTACTAGAGTCAGTAATCTAGTTCACATTGCTATGTGATTAACACCCAAAGAGTACTAAGGTGTGATCATGTTTTGCCTGTGAGAGAAGTTTAGTCAACGGGTCTGCCATATTCAGATCCGTAAGTATTTTGCAATTTTCTATGTCTACAATGCTCTGCATGGAGCTACTTTAGCTAATTGCTCCCACTTTCAATATGAATTCAGATGAAGACTAAGAGTCATCCGGATTAGTGCCAAAAGTTGTATCGACGTAACCCTTTTACGACGAACCTTTTGTCACCTCCATAATCGAGAAACATATCCTTATTCCACTAAGGATAATTTTGACCGCTGTCCAGTGATCTACTCCTAGATCACTATTGTACTCCCTTGCCAAAATTAGTGTAGGGTATTCAATAGGTCTGGTACACAGCATGGCATACTTTATAGAACCTATGGCCAAGGCATAGGGAATGACTTTCATTCTCATTCTATTTTCTGCCGTTGTCGCGCTTTGAGTCTTACTCAATTTCACACCTTGTAACACAGGCAAGAATTCTTTCCTTGACTGTTCCATTTTGAACTTCTTCAAAATCTTTTCAAGGTATGTACTCATTGAAAAAAAACTTATCAAGCATCTTGATCTATCTCTATAGATCTTGATGCTCAATATGTAAGCAACTTCACCGAGGTTTTCTTTGAAAAAATCCTTTCAAACACTCCTTTATGCTTTACAGAATAATTCTACATTATTTCCGATCAACAATATGTCATACACATATACTTATCAGAAATGCTGTAGTGCTCCCACTCACTTTCTTGTAAATACAGGCTTCACCGCAAGTCTGTATAAAACTATATGCTTTGATCAACTTATCAAAGCGTACATTCCAACTCCGAGATGCTTGCACCAGTCCATAGATGGATCGCTGGAGCTTGCATATTTTGTTAGCACCTTTTAGGATTGACAAAACCTTCTGGTTGCATCATATACAGCTCTTCTTTAAATCCATTAAGGAATGTAGTTTTGTTTATCCATTTTCCAGATTTCATAAAAATGCGGCAATTGCTAACATGATTTGGACAGACTTAAGCATCGCTACGAGTGAGAAAATTTCATCGTAGTCAACACCTTGAACTTTGTCAAAAACCTTTTTCGACAAGTCTAGCTTTGTAGATAGTAACACTACTATCAGCGTCCGTCTTCCTCTTGAAGATCCATTTATTTTCTATGGCTTGCCGATCATCGGGCAAATCCATCAAAGTCCATACTTTGTTCTCATACATGGATCATATCTCAGATTTCATGGCCTCAAACCATTTCGCGGAATCTGGGCTCATCATCGCTTCCTCATAGTTCACAAGTTCGTCATGGTCTAGTAACATGATTTCCAGAACAGGATTACCGTACCACTCTGGTGCGGATCTCACTCTGGTTTCCCTACGAGATTCGGTAGTAACTTGATCCGAAGTTACATGATCATCATCATTAGCTTCCTCACTAATTGGTGTAGTAGTCACAAGAACAGATTTCTGTGATGAACTACTTTCCAATAAGGGAGAAGGTACAATTACCTTATCAAGTTTTCTACTTTCCTCCCACTACTTCTTTCGAGAGAAACTCCTTCTCCAGAAAGGATCCATTCTTAGCAACGAATGTCTTGCCTTCGGATATATGATAGAAGGTGTACCCAACAGTCTCCTTTGGGTATCCTATGAAGACATATTTCTCCGATTTGGGTTTGAGCTTATCAGGATGAAACATTTTCACATAAGCATCACAACCCAAAACTTTAAGAAACGACAACTTTGGTTTCTTGCCAAACCATAATTCAGATTGTGTCGTCTCAACGGATTTAGATGTTGCCCTTTTTAACGTGAATGCAGCTGTCTCTAATGCATAACCACAAAACGATAGTGGTAGATCGGTAAGAGACATCATAGATTGCACTATATCCAATAAAGTACGGTTATGATGATCGGACACACCATTATGATGTGGTGTTCCAGGTGGCATGAGTTTGTGAAACTATTCCACAATGTTTTAATTGAAGACCAAACTCTTAACTCAAATATTTGTCTCCGCGATCAGATCATAGAAACCTTATTTTCTTGTCACGATGAGTTTTCCACTTCACCCTGAAATTATTTGAACTTTTCAAATGTTTCAGACTTATGTTTCATCAAGTAGATATACTCATATCTGCTCAAATCATCTATGAAGGTCAGAAAATAATGATACCCGCCGCGAGCCTCAACACTCATTGGACTGCATACATCAGTATGTATTATTTCCAATCAAGTTTGTTGCTCGCTCCATTGTTCCGGAGAATGGAGTCTTAGTCATCTTACCCATGAGGCATGGTTCGCAAGTACCAAGTGATTCATAATCAAGTGGTTCCAAAGGTCCATCAGTATGGAGTTTCTTCATGCGCTTTACACATATATGACCTAAACGGCAGTGCCACAAATAAGTTGCACTACCATTATTAACTTTGCAACTTTTGGCTTCAATATTATGAATATGTGTAACACTACGATCGAGATCCAACGAACTATTTTCATTGGGTGTATGACCATCGAAGGTTTTATTCATGTAAACAGAACAACAATTATTCTCTGACTTTAATGAATAACCGTATTGCAATAAACATGATCAAATCATATTCATGCTCAACGCAAACACCAAATAACACTTATTTAGTTTCAACACTAATCCCGAAAGTATAGGGAGTGTGCGATGATGATCATATCAATCTTGGAACTACTTCCAACACACATCATCACCTCACCCTTTACTAGTTTTTGTTTATTCTGCAACTCCCGTTTTGAGTTACTACTCTTAGCAACTGAACCAGTATCAAATGGCGAGGGGTTGCTATAAACACTAGTAAAGTACACATCAATAACACGTATATCCAATATACCTTTGTTTACCTTGCCATCCTTCTTATCCGCCAAATACTTGGGGCAGTTCCACTTCCAGTGACCAGTCCCTTTGCAGTAGAAGCACTTAGTCTCAGGCTTAGGATCAGACTTGGGCTTCTTCACTTGAGCAGCAACTTGCTTGCCATTCTTCTTGAAGTTCCCCTTCTTCCCTTTGCCCTTTTCTTGAAACTAGTGGTCTTGTCAACCATCAACACTTGATGTTTTTCTTGATTTCTACCTTCGTTGATTTCAGCATCACGAAGAGCTTGGGAGTTGTTTTCGTTATCCCTTGCATATTATAGTTCATCACGAAGTTCTACTAACCTGGTGATGGTGACTAGAGAATTCTGTCAATCACTATCTTATCTGGAAGATTAACTCCCACTTGATTCAAGCGATTGTAGTACCCAGACAATCTGAGCACATGCTCACTAGTTGAGCGATTCTCCTCCATCTTTTAGCTATAGAACTTGTTGGAGACTTCATATCTCTCAACTCGGGTATTTGCTTGAAATATTAACTTCAACTCCTGGAACATCTCATATGGTCCATGACGTTCAAAACGTCTTTGAAGTCCCGATTCTAAGCCATTAAGCATGGTGCACTAAACTATCAAGTAGTCGTCATATTGAGCTGGCCAAACGTTCATAACGTCTGCATCTGCTCCTGCAATAGGTCTGTCACCCAGCGGTGCATCAAGGACATAATTCTTCTGTGCAGCAATGAGGATAAACCTCAGATCATGGATCCAATCCGCATTATTGCTACTAACATCTTTCCACACAATTTTCTCTAGGAACATATCAAAATAAACACAGGGAAGCAACAACGCGGGCTATTGATCTACAACATAATTTGCAAAATACTACCAGGACTAAGTTCATGATAAATTTAAGTTCAATTAATCATATTACTTAAGAACTCCCACTTAGATAGACATCCCTCTAATCCTCTAAGTGATTACGTGATCCAAATCAACTAAACCATGCCCGATCATCATGTGAGATGGAGTAGTTTCATTGGTGAACATCACTATGTTGATCATATCTACTATATGATTCACGCTCGACCTTTCGGTCTCCGTGTTCCGAGGCCATATCTGTATATGCTTTGCTTGTCAAGTATAACCTGAGTATTCCGCGTGTGCAACTGTTTTGCACCCGTTGTATTTGAACGTAGAGCCTATCACACCCGATCATCACGTGGTGTCTCAGCACGAAGAACTTTCGCAACGGTGCATACTCAGGGAGAACACTTCTTGATAATTAGTGTGAGATCATCTTATAATGCTACCGTCAATCAAAGCAAGATAAGATGCATAAAAGATAAACATCACATGCAATCAATATAAGTGATATGATATGGCCATCATCATCTTGTGCTTGTGATCTCCATCTTTGAAGCACCGTCGTGATCACCATCGTCACCAGCGCGACACCTCGATCTCCATCGTAGCATCGTTGTCGTCTCGCCAATCTTATGCTCCCACGACTATCGCTACCGCTTAGTGATAAAGTAAAGCATTACAACGCGATTGCATTGCATACAATAAAGCGACAACCATATGGCTCCTGCCAGTTGCCGATAACTCGGTTACAAAACATGATCATCTCATACAATAAAATTTAGCATCATGTCTTGACCATATCACATCACAACATGCCCTGCAAAAACAAGTTAGACGTCCTCTACTTTGTTGTTGCAAGTTTTACGTGGCTGCTACGGGCTTAAGCAAGAACCAATCTTACCTACGCATCAAAACCACAATGATAGTTTGTCAAGTTGGTGCTGTTTTAACCTTCGCAAGGACCGGGAGTAGCCACACTCGGTTCAACTAAAGTTGGAGAAACTGTCACCCGCAAGCCACCTATGTGCAAAGCACGTCGGGAGAACCGGTCTCGCGTAAGCGTACGCGTAATGTCGGTCCGGGCCGCTTCGTCCAACAATACCGCCGAACCAAAGTATGACATGCTGGTAAGCAGTATGACTTATATTGTTGGTGAACGTGGCAGAAATTCAAAATTTTCCTACGTGTCACCAAGATCTATCTATGGAGAGACCAGCAACGAGGCGAAGGAGAGTGCATCTACATACCCTTGTAGATCGCTAAGAGGAAGCGTTCAAGTGAACGGGGTCGATGGAGTCGTACTCGTCGTGATCCAAATCACCGATGATCAAGTGCCGAACGCACGGCACCTCCGCGTTCAACACACGTACAGCCTGGTGACGTCTCCCATGCCTTGATCCAGCAAGGAGAGAGGGAGAGGTTGAGGAAGACTCCATCCAGCAGCAGCACAACGGTGTGGTGGTGATGGAGGAGCGTGGCAATCCTGCAGGGCTTCGCCAAGCACCACGGGAGAGGAGAAGGACTTAGGAGAGAGGGAGGGGCTGCACCAAAGGCATAAGGGGTGTCTCAAGAGGCCCTCCTACCCTCACTATATATAGGGAGCCCAAGGGGGGGTGCGCCAGCCCTAGGAGATCCGATCTCCTAGGGGGCGGCGGCCAGGGGTGGTTTCCCTCCCCCCCAAGGCACCTAGGAGGTGCCTTCCCTCCTTGGGACTCTTCCTTAGGGTTCGCCTTTCACCCTAGGCGCATGGGCCATAAGGGAAGTGGCGCCCCAGCCCACTTTGGGCTGGATCCCTTCCCACTTCAGCCCATGGGACCCTCCGGGATAGGTGGCCCCACCCGGTGGGCCCCCGAGACCCTTCCGGTGGTCCCGATACAATACCGATGACCCCGAAACTTGTCCCGATGGCCGAAATAGGACTTCCTATATATAAATCTTTACCTCCGGACCATTCCGGAACTCCTCGTGACATCCAGGATCTCATCCGGGACTCCGAACAACATTCGGTAACCACATACAAGCTTCCTTTATAACCCTAGCGTCATCGAACCTTAAGTGTGTAGACCCTACGGGTTCGGGAGACATGCAGACATGACCGAGACGTTCTCCGGTCAATAACCAACAGCGGGATCTGGATACCCATGTTGGCTCCCACATGTTCCACGATGATCTCATCGGATGAACCACGATGTCAAGGACTTAATCAATCCCGTATACAATTCCATTTGTCTAGCGGTACGATACTTGCCCGAGATTCGATCGTCGGTATCCCGATACCTTGTTCAATCTCGTTACCGGCAAGTCTCTTTACTCGTTCCGTAACACATCATCCCGTGATCAACTCCTTGATCACATTGTGCACATTATGATGATGTCCTACCGAGTGGGCCCAGAGATACCTCTCCGTCACACGGAGTGACAAATCCCAGTCTCGATTCGTGCCAACCCAACAGACACTTTCGGAGATACCTGTAGTGCACCTTTATAGTCACCCAGTTACGTTGTGACGTTTGGTACACCCAAAGAATTCCTACGGTATCCGGGAGTTGCACAATCTCATGGTCTAAGGAAATGATACTTGACATTAGAAAAGCTTTAGCATACGAACTACATGATCTTGTGCTATGCTTAGGATTTGGTCTTGTCCATCACATCATTCTCCTAATGATGTGATCCCGTTATCAATGACATCCAATGTCCATGGTCAGGAAACCGTAACCATCTATTGATCAACGAACTAGTCAACTAGAGGCTTACTAGGGACATGGTGTTGTCTATGTATCCACACATGTATCTGAGTTTCCTATCAATACAATTACAGCATGGATAATAAACGATTATCATGAACAGGGAAATATAATAATAACCAATTTATTATTGCCTCTAGGGCATATTTCCAACAGTCTCCCACTTGCACTAGAGTCAATAATCTAGTTCACATCGCCATGTGATTAACGCTCACAGAGTTCTGAGTTTGATCATGTTGCTTGTGAGAGAGGTTTTAGTCAACGGGTCTGAACCTTTCAGATCCGTGTGTGCTTTACAAATCTCTATGTCATCTCCTAGATGTAGCTACCACGTTTTACTTGGAGCTATTCCAAATAACTGTTCTACTTGGAGCTATTCTAAATTGTTGCTCCATTATATGTATCCGGTATCTCTACTCAGAGCTATCCGGATAGGTGTTAAGCTTGCATCGACGTAACCCTTTACGATGAACTCTTTTACCACCTCCATAATCGAGAAAATTCCTTAGTCCACTAATTACTAAGGATAACTTTGACCGCGGTCCTGTGATCCATTCTTGGATCACTCTTGTACCCCTTGACTGACTCATGGCAAGGCACACTTCAGGTGCGGTACACAGCATAGCATACTGTAGAGCCTATGTCTTAAGCATAGGGGACGACCTTCGTCCTTTCTCTTTATTCTGCCGTGGTCGAGCTTTAAGCCTTAACTTCATACCTTACAACTCAGGCAAGAACTCCTTCTTTGACTGATCCATCTTGAACACCTTCAAGATCATGTCAAGGTATGTGCTCATTTGAAAGTACCATTAAGCGTTTTGATCTATCCTTATAGATCTTGATGCTCAATGTTCAAGTAGCTTAATCCAGGCTTTCCATTGAAAAACACTTTTCAAATAACCCTATATGCTTTCTAGAAATTCTACGTCATTTCTGATCATCAATATGTCAACAACATATACTCATCAGAAATTCTATAGTGCTCCCACTCACTTCCTTGGAAATACAAGTTTCTCATAAACTTTGTATAAACCCAAAATCTTTGATCATCTCATCAAAGCATACATTCCAACTCCGAGATGCTTACTCCAGTCCTTAGAAGGATAGCTGAAGCTTTGCATACTTATTAGCATCTTTCAGGATTGACAAAACCTTCCGGTTGTATCACATACAACCTTTCCTCAAGAAAATCATCGAGAAACAATGTTTTGACATCCTATCTGCAAGATTTCATAAATAATGCAGTAATCGCTAATATAATTCCAACAGACTCTTAGCATCGCTACGAGTGAGAAAGTCTCACCGTAGTCAACTCCTTGAACTTGTCGGAAAACATCTTAACGACAAGTCGAGCTTTCTTAATGGTGATACTTACCATCATTGTCCGTCTTCCTTTTAAAATCCATCTGTACTCAATAGCCTTACGACCATCGAGCCTTTCTGCCAAAGTCTACACTTTGTTTTCATACATGGATCCTCTCTCGGATTTTATGGCCTCGAGCCATTTATCGGAATCCGGGCCCACCATCACTTCTCCATAGCTCGTAGGTTCATTGTTGTCTAGCAACATGACTTCCAAGACAGGATTACGTATCACTCTGAAGTATTACGCATCCTTGTCATCCCACGAGGTTTGGTAGTGACTTGATCTGAAGTTTCATGATCACTATCATAAGCTTCCACTTCAATTGGTGTAGGTGCCACAGGAACAACTTCCTGTGCCCTACCACACACTAGTTGAAGAGACGGTTCAATAACCTCATCAAGTCTCCACCATCCTCCCACTCAATTCTTTCGAGAGAAACTTTTCCTCGAGAAAGGACTCGATTCTAGAAACAATCCTTTATTGCTTTTGAATCTGAGACAGGAGGTATACCCAACTGTTTTGGGTGTCCTATGAAGATGCATTTATCCGCTTTGGGTTCGAGCTTATCATCCTGAACCTTTTTCACATAAGCATCGCTGCCCCAAACTTTTAAGAAATGACAGCTTAGGTCTCTCCAAACCATAGTTCATATGGTGTCATCTCATCGGAATTACGTGGTGCCCTATTTAAAGTGAATGTGGTTGTCTTTAATGCCTAACCCATAAACTATCATGGTAATTCGATAAGAGACATCATGGTATGCATCATATCCAATAGGGTGCAGTTATGATGTTCGGACACACCATCACACTATGGTGTTCCAGGCTGTATTAGTTGTGAAACAATTTCCACAATGCCTTAATTCTGTGCCAAACTCGTAATTCAGACATTCATCTCTATGATCATATCATAGATATTTTATCCTCTTGTCACGACGATCTTTCAACTTCACCCTGAAATTACTTGAACCTTTCAATAATTCAGACTCGTGATTCATCAAGTAAATATACTCAACATCTACTCAAATCATCTGTGAAGTAAGAACATAACGATATCCACTACATGCCTCAGCACTCATTGGACTGCACACATCAAAATGTATTACTTCCAGCAAGTACCTTTCTGGTTCCATTTTACCGAAACCGAGGCTTTCAGTCATCTTGCCCATGTGGTATGATTTGCATGTCTCAAGTGATTCCAAAATCAAGTGAGTCCAAACGGTCCATTTGCGTGGAGTTTCTTCATGCATATATACCAATAGGCATGGTTCGCATGTCTCAAGTGATTCAAAATCAAGTGAGTCCAAAGATCCATCAACATGGAGCTTCTTCATGCGTTTTATACCGATATGACTTACGTGGCAGTGCCACAAGTAGGTGGTACTATCATTACTATCTTTTGGCATGAACATGTGTATCACTACGATCGAGATTCAATAAACCATTCATTTTAGGCGTAAGACCATTGAAGGTATTATTCAAATAAACAGAGTAACCATTATTCTCCTTAAATGAATAAACGTATTGCGATAGACGTAATCCAATCATGTCTATGCTCAACGCAAACGCCAATCTCGATGGTAGAGGGAGCATACGATGCTTTGATCATATCAACACTGGAAACACTTCCAACACATATCGTCGGCTCACCTTTAGCTAGTCTCCGTTTATTCCGTAGCCTTTTGTTTCGAGTTACTAACACTTAGCAACCGAACCGGTATCTAATACCCTGGTGCTTACTAGGAGTACTAGTAAAGTACACATCAACACAATGTATATCCAATATACTTCTATCGACCTTGCCAGCCTTCTCATCTACCAAGTATCTAGGGTAATTCTGCTCCAGTGGCTATTCCCCTTATTACAGAAGCACTTAGTCTCGGGTTTGGGTTCAACCTTGGGTTTCTTCACTAGAGCAGCAGTTGAGTTGCCGTTTCATGAAGTATCCCTTCTTGCCCTTGCCCTTCTTGAAACTAGTGGTTTCACAAACCATCAACAATTGATGCTCCTTCTTGATTTCTACTTTTGTGGTGTCAACCATCGCGAATATCTCAAGGATCATCATATATGTCCCTGATATATTATAGTTCATCACGAAGCTCTAGCAGCTTGGTGGTAATGACTTCGGAGAAACATCACTGTCTCATCTGGAAGATCAACTCCCACTTGATTCGAATGATTGTTGTACTCAGACAATCTGAGCACAAGCTCAACAATTGAGCTTTTCTCCCTTAGTCTGCAGGCTAAGAAAATCGTCGGAGGTCTTATACCTCTTGACGTGGGCACGAGCCTGAAATCCCAATTTCAGCCCTCGAAACATCTCATATGTTTCGCGATGTTTCAAAAAACCGTCTTCGGTGCCTCAACTCTAAGCCGTTTAACTGAACTATCACGTAGTTATCAAAATGTGTATGTCAGATGTTCGCAACATCCACAGACGACGTTCGAGGTTTAGTACACTGCGCGGTGCATTAAGGACATAAGCCTTCTATGAAGCAATGAGGACAATCCTCAGTTTACGGACCTAGTCCGCATAATTGCTACTATCAAATTTCAAGTAATTTTTCTCTAGGAACATATCTAAACAGTAGTACTATAGCGTGAGCTACGACATAATTTGCAAAAACCTTTTGACTATGTTCAGGATAATTAAGTTCATCTTATGAACTCCCACTCAGATAGACATCCCTCTAGTCATCTAAGTGATTACATGATCCGAGTCAACTAGGCCGTGTCCGATCATCACGTGAGACGGACTAGTCAACATCGGTGAACATCTTCATGTTGATCGTATCTTCCATACGACTCATGCTCGACCTTTCGGTCTTCTGTGTTCCGAGGCCATGTCTGTACATGCTAGGCTCGTCAAGTCAACCTAAGTGTTTGCATGTGTAAATCTGTCTTACACCCGTTGTATGTGAACGTTTGGATCAAACACCCGATCATCACGTGGTGCATTGAAACAACGAACTGTCGCAACGGTGCACAGTTAGGGGGAACACTTTCTTGAAATTTTAATGAGGGATCATCTTATTTACTACCGTCGTTCTAAGCAAATAAGATGTATAAACATGATAAACATCACATGCAATCAAATAGTGACATGATATGGCCAATATCATATTGCTCCTTTTGATCTCCATCTTCAGGGCTCCATGATCATCATCGTCACCGGCATGACACCATGATCTCCATCATCATGATCTCCATCATCGTGTCTTCTTGAAGTTGTCACGTCATCTATTACTTCTACTACTACAGCTAACGGTTAGCAATAAAGTAAAGTAATTACATGACGTTTATGTTGACACGCAGGTCATAAATAAATTAAGACAACTCCTATGGCTCCTGCCGGTTGTCATACTCATCGACATGCAAGTCGTGATTCCTATTACAAGAACATGATAAATCTCATACATCACATATATCATTCATCACATCCTTTGGCCATATACATCACATAGCATACCCTGCAAAAACAAGTTAGACGTCCTCTAATTGTTGTTTGCATGTTTTACGTGGCTGCTATGGGTTTCTAGCAAGAACGTTTCTTACCTACGCAAAGACCACAACGTGATATGCCAATTGCTATTTACCCTTCATAAGGACCCTTTTCATCGAATCCGATCCGACTAAAGTAGGAGAGACAGACACCCGCTAGCCACCTTATGCAACTAGTGCATGTCAGTCGGTGGAACCTGTCTCACGTAAGAGTACGTGTAAGGTCGGTCTGGGCCGCTTCATCCCACGATGCCGCCGAATCAAGATAAGACTAGTAACGGCAAGCATATTGAACAAAATCAACGCCCACAACTACTTTGTGTTCTACTCGTGCATAGAAACTACGCATAGACCTAGCTCATGATGCCACTGTTGGTGAACGTAGCAGAAATTCAAAATTTTCCTATGTGTCACCAAGATCTATCTATGGAGAGACCAGCAACCAGGGGAAGGAGAGTGCATCTACATACCCTTGTAGATCGCTAAGCGGAAGCGTTCAAGTGAACGGGGTCGATGGAGTCGTACTCGTCGTGATCCAAATCACCGATGATCAAGTGCCGAACGCACGACACCTCCGCGTTCAACACACGCACAGCCCGGTGACGTCTCCCATGCCTTGATCCAGCAAGGAGAGAGGGAGAGGTTGAGGAAGACTCCATCCAGCAGCAGCACAACGGCGTGGTGGTGATGGAGGAGCGTGGCAATCCTGCAGGGCTTCGCCAAGCACCACGAGAGAGGAGAAGGACTTAGGAGAGAGGGAGGGGCTGCACCAAAGGCATAAGGGGTGTCTCAAGAGGCCCTACTACCCTCACTATATATAGGGAGCCCAAGGGGGGGTGCGCCAGCCCTAGGAGATCCAATCTCCTAGGGGGCGGCGGCCAGGGGAGGTTTCCCTCCCCCCCAAGGCACCTAGGAGGTGCCTTCCCTCCTTGGGACTCTTCCTTAGGGTTCCCCTTTAACCCTAGGTGCATGGGCCATAAGGGAAGTGGCGCCCCAGCCCACTTTGGGCTGGATCCCTTCCCACTTCAGCCGATGGGACCCTCCGGGATAGGTGGCCCCACCCGGTGGGCCCCCGGGACCCTTCCGGTGGTCCCGGTACAATACCGATGACCCCGAAACTTGTCCCGATGGCCGAAATAGGACTTCCTATAAGATTTTACCTCCGGACCATTCTAGAACTCCTCGTGACGTCCGGGATCTCATCCGGGACTCCGAACAACATTCGGTAACCACATACAAGCTTCCTTTATAACCCTAGCGTCATCGAACCTTATGTGTGTAGACCCTACGGGTTCAGGAGACATGCAGACATGACCGAGACGTTCTCCGGTCAATAACCAACAGCGGGATCTGGATACCCATGTTGGCTCCCACATGTTCCACGATGATCTCATCGGATGAACCACGATGTCAAGGACTTAATCAATCTCGTATACAATTCCCTTTGTCTAGCGGTACGATACTTGCCCGAGATTCGATCGTCGGTATCCCGATACCTTGTTCAATCTCGTTACCGGCAAGTCTCTTTACTCGTTTCATAACACATCATCCCGTGATCAACTCCTTGATCACATTGTGCACATTCTGATGATGTCCTATCGAGTGGGCCCAGAGATACCTCTCCGTCACACGGAGTGACAAATCCCAGTCTCGATTCGTGCCAACCCAACAGACACTTTCGGAGATACCTGTAGTGCACCTTTATAGTCACCCAGTTACGTTGTGACATTTGGTACACCCAAAGCATTCCTACGGTATCTGGGAGTTGCACAATCTCATGGTCTAGGGAAATGATACTTGACATTAGAAAAGCTTTAGCATACGAACTACATGATCTTGTGCTATGCTTAGGATTGGGTCTTGTCCATCACATCATTCTCCTAATGATGTGATCCCGTTATCAATGACATCCAATGTCCATGGTCAGGAAACCGTAACCATCTATTGATCAACGAACTAGTCAACTAGAGGCTTACTAGGGACATGGTGTTGTCTATGTATCCACACATGTATCTGAGTTTCCTATCAATACAATTATAGCATGGATAATAAACGATTATCATGAACAGGGAAATGTAATAATAACCAATTTATTATTGCCTCTAGGGCATATTTCCAACATATATCGCCCACAACTCACTTGTGTTCTACTCGTGCATATAACATCAACACATAAAACCTAGGATCTGATGCCACTGTTGGGGAACGTAGTAATTTCGAAAAAATTCCTACGCACACGCAAGATCATGGTGATGCATCGCAACAAGAGGGGAGAGTGTGATCTACGTACCCTTGTAGACCGACAGCGGAAGCGTTAGCACAACGGGGTTGATGTAGTCGTACGTCTTCATGGCCTGACCGATCAAGCACCGAAACTACGACACCTTCGAGTTCTAGCACACGTTCAGCTCGATGACGATCCCCGGACTCCGATCCAGCAAAGTGTCAGGGAAGAGTTCCATCAGCACGACGGCGTGGTGACGATCTTGATGCTCTACCGTAACAGGGCTTCGCCTAAGCACTGCTACAATATTATCGAGGATTATGGTGGAAGGGGGCACCGCACACGGCTAAGAATATGATCACGTGGATCAACTTGTGTGTCTAGGGGTGCCCCCTGACCCCGTATATAAAGGATCAAAGGGGGGTGCAGCCGGCCAGGAGGAGGGCACGCCAGTAGGAGTCCTACTCCCACCGGGAGTAGGATCCCCCCTTTCCTAGTTGGAATAGGATTCGGGAGGGGGAAAGACGAGAGAGAGAAGGAAGGGGGGCCGCCACCCCCTCTCCTTGTCCTATTCGGACTAGGGGGGAGGGGCGCGTGGCCCAGCCCTGGCCACCTCTCCTCTCTTCCACTAAAGCCCACTAAGGCCCATATAC